>NC_092536.1:4999500-5311500 GCF_037038585.1 Patagioenas fasciata
AGATGCAGTTGTGACAAAGAAAAGCCAACAGTGGGTGCAGAGTTCTGGCTGTAGAAGTGTTGAGGGTTCAAATTTACCTGCTCCATGGTCAAGAAAGAAAAGCAACAGTTTCTTATGGAGAGTCAGGCTCTGGTTCGCCCTTTCTGTCCACGCTCCAGGTTCGAGCTGCTCCTTTTCCAGATGACTATTTTCATTCAGATCCCTGACTCCGTGTGCAGGCTGCATTTGCATACGGAGCTGAATGAGGCTGATAACATCATTACTTACCAGGAAGTGCTACGTGATGTAACATTTCCTGGATCTGAGCTGCCGGGAGGTGTTGGGCTCTTCCTTGAGCTACCCAGGGTGATTCTCAACAGAATTCAACAAGATAAAACACGCACGTCTGCGGAGGGACAACCAGCATGCAGTGTTTATTTAAGGTGAAATCAGCTGCTAGAGAAGCCCAGAGAACTGAGGATTTTTACACAAGTCTTTTCTGTTCCTTGAAGAATTCAGTCTTCCAGTCCCATTCTCCCCAAGCCTGTTCTTGGAGGCCAAAACTTTGTGAGCAGCGCTATGGGCACAGGGATCTCCAAAGACATTAGGAAAACAAATCAGGTACTCCAGCAAATGAGCAGCACTTCCCAGAGATGCGATATTATCTCATCTGCAGTTTGAACTGATGAACGCACTCCTGGGTGAACCAGAGAGGTACGTACACCACAATGAGCAAAACCACAGCCCAAACTCCAACTTGACCTGCCTGCCCCTGCCTTTCCTCCCGCCCCAGCATCTCCTCATCGCCTGCAGACCCTCGGGTTTACAGCTCAGCTCTGAGCAGAGACCAGCTCCCCTCAGATCCAGTTTTTGATCCGCACTTGCGCTTTTATAACTATTTCTTCCCAATTTCTCCCACCCCACCAGCTGGGTTCAGGCAGGGATGACGGATACACCAGCTGCTGCTCCTGAAACCAACAGGAGGTGAAGGGAAATGTCGATGTCCACAATGCTCAGGAGAGACATATACAAGCGACAGAGCTTGTTTCACCTATAACCAACATTTTAGTGAACCTTGCTCTCAATTTCCATTGGCCTCAGACACTAAACAAGGGCATTTCCTTCCTCGGGCAGCAAAGCCACAGGACCTAAACAGCGATGCTGTAGCTCTGTAGCAATTGTTTTGGGACAGAGTCGTGAACTGGGAGCCAACTCTGCCCAGCAAACCGCCAGACAACCTTCAACCAAGCACTTTAAGCTTTTGGATTCCACATTTTTTACAAAAGAGAAGGGGAAACCCAGCCTTGCTCCAGCTAAGCAGCAGCAGCACACAAAGCAATCGTTATGCCAAGATTTAGCTTTTAAATCCCTCAAGATCTGGTGCTCACAGGGCAGAAACAACCTTTGCCTCCCCACCTTGGCGAGCTGTACCTCGGCATTTCCCAGGCACAGCCACAGACCCGCCAATACCCGTCCTCTCCCCGGCCATTCACTCAGACAGACGTGCCAACCAGACAGCCAGTTGCCATGGCATTTTTTCCCCCTACAGACAGATGTCCATTAAAAACCCAGTCAGCCTCAGGTTTGCTTCACAGAGCAGCTTTCAGTTATTATTACCAGCCCGCAAGGAATTTCCACTGTGCCCCTTCACCTCAGATGTTTCGATCCACTTCAGGATTAATCCCTGGGGATTAGAAGGAAACTACTGCAGAACGGGTACAGGTACATTCAAAGGACAAATTCAGGATTACAATCTCGTTTTATGTTTTTGACAGATGACGGCCACCTGACCACATTTGGAAAGGGTTGGATTTGTTACCTCTGCCGCTCTTTCCCTTGTTCACTAAGACTCTATGCTAAAATTCAGGCAAATTGGAAGCGAGATGCGGAACTTTCCCCCCTCCTCCAGCACATTGTACCTGGGCCTCAGATCCAGGATTTTGGCTTCAGGAGGATCCTGCCAGTCCCAGCCAGGAGCATCACCAGAGCCTCCATCCCTGGGGAAGGGACTCCCACCCCTCCGGCACAGCTGAACGCTTCCAGCAAACGCCTGTGCGTGCGGGGGCCACGTCTTCCTTGGTTATGAGGCCACATTTTTATTTAAGATTGGAAAAAGAGCTGAATGGATTCCACCCACCCCCTCAGCCCATCCCGCCTGCAGTGGTGGCCAAGGGCTGGTCCGAGGGGTCCCTCAGGAAAGGCGGGGGAGCTTCCTACTGCATCACCAGCATCTCGGCAGGGTTGAGCTTCAGAGGGAACGGCCAGGGATTTTTATTTGGATGGTAACAGTGCTAAACGCATGAGAACTGGACACTGAAATTTAACTATACAGTGAAATTAGTTTTCTTTGCTAATAAGACAACTGTTAAAGAAACCCTCTCGACGATATCCAGGGAGGGATCTCCCCTCTCACGCCTCAGTCTCAACCTGGCAGGGCTTCTAACGTGTTCTTCCTTTGGGCTGCGGCACTGGGGAGACGTAAACCTTCTGTGTGGGAGCTGACATTTTGGAGGCATTATTGGAGCCCTGCATCCCGGCTGGCTCGCAGCGCGTTTTCCACAGGAGTCTGTGTCTTCCAGGGAGCCAAAAGCCATTGATTCAGCCGTAGGAACGAGAGCTCGTCACAGCGCAGCGAAGCAGCCGGCTCCGAACGTGTACCCAGACGCGGGGTCCCGAGAGAGCGCTCCCTTCCAGGCTCGGACTTACTTCCCAACACGAAGCGTTTGGATTCCTCCTCTCGGTTACAGCTAGCGCAGCTGCAAATACGATCAAAAATATCTAATCCTCTTAGCCGCTTCTGCAGCTCGACTCCAATCGCCGCAGAGGAAAATGCCGCGATTTCGGCGCGCTGCCTGCGTTCCCACACGGCTGCCTCTAAACCTCGGCTTTTACACCAGTGCTCAGTTCTCCCCGGTGATTTTGTGAAGCAGGAGGCAGCGTTTGGCTCCTTGCAATGAAGCTGCAGGAGTCTGTGAGTGAGGGGTGGAGGCCTGGAGCTCCCAGGGCTCCTTCCCTGAGCACGCAGGATCCAGTTGGGATTTCTTCTTTGCTCCAGTGAAGCCGGAGCACGTTCAAAAGCTGCCAAGGAGAATTCCTTGGGAAAATAACCCTCTTTACATCTCGTACCCCTGTATTTGCAGAGGGAAATTCTCGGCACGGCTGTGCTGGATGGGCCCAGCCGGCTCCCCCTCTATCGGCACGAGGCCGCGGGCTGCAGCAGCATCCCTGTCTCCTGCAGACACCTCCAGCTCACCCAGCTCACTCGGCTGCATCTCCCGCTCAGCAAATCCAGCCCTCACAGAAGGTTTTCCAACCGGGACTCCACACAGACCACCATGGATTCAAGCCAACAGAACTAGGAGTTTCTCCAGCCTGTGTTAATTCTGCTTGGAGTGATTACCCATAGCACAGAGGAACTGTTCTAGGAGATGTAGTTATGTTTCATATGCTAAAGAGATTTTCTGTGGTTTTATTTTGGGTTTACAGAGCTCAGACACAGCGACCATGAAGTTGCCTTGGAGCCTCACTCACACCACAGAGAGAAGGATCCCACCAAGGAGGGTTTCCTTCAAGTGCTAAAAACCCCTCTGTTTTACACATTTCTTCACCCAATGGCATCACACATCAGTAAAGACTAATAAATATCACAAGGGCACATAAAGACACAAGGGAAGAGGGAGACTGGGAGGCAGAGGCACATAAACAGGTGTCAAGAGCATCATCTTTGCACCCAGAAAACCAAGGTGCATCCTTCACTGACATTGTCCTCCAAGGCCATTGCCACCACATCAGGACACTGCCAATAGGCAAGAAAAACAGCTAAGTTGCAGTCTTGATGCAGGAAAAGCCCATGTTAAATACACAAAGGCAGCCTGACTGCTCAGCACAGGGCAGCCAGGTGGGTTTTGTGGATATTTTACAACCTCCAGCAGCATTAGGTGCAGCACCCATAGCTCCCTGCACACCCCCAAGCACAGACACGGGGGCTTCACAGCTCAACTTAAGCACTTTTGAGAGCACAACTGCTTTGGGACCCTGTAGAATGTTCCCGCTGAAGTGCCACCTTCAGATAACAAGGAACACGCAGGGACCAGCGTGGCCCCGGGGGATCTCAGGTTGGGAATGAGGCTTGTGCTTAATGCAGCGCCAGCAAGACGACAGCACATCCTCACCCCACAAACCCAGATAACCTCTACAGCCACAAAATCATGGCATTACTAAACCTGCCCAAACCCTGCTTTACCTGGTGAACTCAGGAACATCCTGCTCAGACCACAAAACATTCTGTTGCCTCCCAGCCCCAAGAAAACCTCCCCAAAAAGCCCCCACCTGCCCCAGCAAGGCGGCAGCTTTACAGGAGCTGTTGGCCCCAAAGAAGGTTCATCAGGAACCAGTTTCGTGGTGAGGAAGCAAACGTTGCTCTCTCAGGTGTTTGATGTTTTCAACCAGCTTGGGGTAGAAGGAGTTTGATTCTCCAGCTTCCTATGAGAAGTTGGAAGGAAACCATGCGAGTGTCTTGAGGTTTGTTGTTTAACTCAATTAACCAATTACTTCCAGGTCAAGAGGGGGCAAAGCTATAAATACTGTTTGCTGCTATAAAGAATGTTTGCTCAAGGGTGGTGCAGGAGTAGGAAATGCGAGGTGCTGGGTTTTAACTTAGGCTTGAAATGGAAGCAAATATCACAAATTGCTTCCTCCTTCAAGCAAACCTGTTGCTATTTTGCTGTTGCCCCTCGGCAGCTGAAGTGAACCTGTGCATAGAATTGGCTCTTGCCTTGGGAAACATGTGCGGGAATTCAGGCTGGAGAATGAACGCACAAATGTTCCTCCTGCACCGCAAACTCCCCTCCAAATGCTGATGACTGTCCTGGTGTAGGACCTGCTGTTGAGAGCTGGATGTGTCTGCCTTTAAAATACCATTTATTAAACAAAAATGCTAATTTATGTAAAAAAGAGGGGAAAAAAAAAGCAAGCCTAGGAAAAGTTGGTGTGGATTTCTCAGAGCTCAAACGAGAACAGACAAGTTGGTTGGTGCAGATCAAGGCAGGAATTTTCCATGGGGCCTTAGGGAGTTGGGCTCCGGTGAAAAGGCAAATAGAGCAGAGGGTGGGTGGTGGGATGGCAGCGTGTGTCCCCTTGGGGGGGACCTGGGCTGGCCATGGGATGCTCCAGCTGCCAGGACAGACAGATGTGGACATTTGACTACAGGGTACCCCAGCTGCCCTAAGTTTCCCTCCCACACAGGGGGACACAGCCCTTACTGTCCCTCCCGTCACCCATCCAACCGCTCGGGAACAGCTGCTGGAGTGAATCGTTTCAGCATCCTCCAAGCGTGGAGGGCTCTGCCAAGCTTCACGTGACTTCTGGCTGTTGCTCCACTCCATCTGTGTTCTCTGTGGCCATTTTAAATCCTGCAGCCCCGCTGACCCCTCGCGTGAGCAGGTGGGTGCTCTGCCTGCAGAGGTGACGTTGGGGACTCTTGGGCTCCCTTGGCTGCTCTTGCTGTTCCTGTCCTGCCCATGTCTGCAGAATCACATTTTGCTGTCCTCTTCCCCCTCTGCCAGCCTGTGAATCAGGGGCCTTCTGCAGAGAGAGAAAAGCAGGATCCAGGGAATGAAGCTGGTGACAAGGCTGGAGCACAAGTGTGGTGGGAGCGGCTGAGGGAGCTGGGGGTTCAGCTGGAGAACAGGAGCTGAGGGGAGACCTTCTGATCTCTGAACTGCCTGAAAGGAGCTTGGAGCCAGGGGGGTCGGGCTCTGCTCCCCAGGAACAAGCGCCAGGAGCAGAGGAAACGGCCTCAAGTTGCGCCAGGGGAGGTTGAGGTTGGATCTGGGGAACAATTTCTTCCCCAAAGGGCTGTGGGGCATTGGAACAGGCTGCCCAGGGCAGTGCTGGAGTCACCATCCCTGGAGGGTTGGACAGACCTGAGATGAGGTTCTCAGGGATGTGGGGCAGTGCCGGGGGGGGGTTAATAGTTGAACATGATAACTTTAAGTGTCTTTTCCAAGCAAAACCATTCTGATTCTCTCTCCTTTCCAATACCACCACATGTCCCACATGGCAAGTGCCAGGTCAGGCCTTGCCCTAGAGCTCTGTGATGCTGCTCCAGGCACCCGACGCAGCATCAGCAGAGACGCGTCACCCCTCTGCTGTTCAGTGTGTGTGTGGGAGATTTCCTTCATGATTTAAAAAGAATCTATTTCAAGGTTTTTAATCATAGCAGGAGCTTGGCCAATCTTAGCTGTCCAGTGCTTGGGGGAAGTTTGCTGCTGCTGCAACCTCCTTCTGTGGTGACACTGAATCATCAGCCACAAATCTGAGGTGGTGTTTTGAGTCGCAGATGTCAAAACCCAACCGCGGGCTGGAGAAGTCTGGGTGCCACCGCTTTTTTCCAGGCGTGCGGGTGTCCGGACGCTGGGTAAGGACAAGTCACAGACCCGCTTTTGCTGGGACTTTTCCCTTGTTGAGCCACATCAGGCCCATGTCTGCCCTGTGTGGCCCCACTGCAGGGGAGGCTCATGGGGAGGGGGCTCTTGGGGGATGCAGGGGATTTACAGCCACAAACAAACAGCCCAATGGGCGCCAGAGGTTCCCTTGGCACCTGGGATGATTTGAGAAGCTGGAAGGGAGTCAAAGACTGGGGGTAATTTCATTTAATACAAGAGCATTCAACAACCTGCGCTGCTTCTGCATGAGCTGCTCCCTTCTCCCGAGCCAGCGGTAACTACTCTGCCACATCTGCTCACATCAGCTGCACTAAACCAAACTTCCCCCAACTCAAACACAACAAAAAGCTCACTCGGACACCTTGGTCTTTGAGTTAAAAAGTAGAAGACTTCAAAAAGATTAAGTTGTGTGTGTTGTTCTCCCTGCTCCTCCAGCTGAATACACAAACAAAAAAAATAACTGCACGCTGTTTTAATTTTCAATCACATTTTTTGAAAATTGGTTCCAAGATACAGTACAGCATCTTAGTGTTCTACACAACGCAAGCTGTCAGCAAAAGGTCAGAGGATCTTAGAGGGTGTAAAAATATATCTTAAATAAAATAGTTTCTATAGGAGAGCAAGCTGTGTTGTACATCTCTAGATCCCTAGAACAATCCCCAGAAGGCAGAGGCCTGGTTGTACAATCCACACACTAGAAAAGTTAGTTTACATTCATGCTACAAAGTTAGAAAAGGTGGAAGTTTCAGATGATGGGGGCAGATCAAACCCAGGTGGTGGATACAGCAAGTGCCCGAACAAGTGCCCTGGATTTACAAGTGAGGGAGCTCAACACTTCCAGCCCACAAAGTCAGGAAGCAGATTATACGGACTCACCTTCCCAGAATCACTCTAGTTATTGGAACTCATTCCTTTCAATTGGCCAAACAGAACGACTTTGGGCAATAAAGGACGAGCTGGTTTATTTCTTTGTTCCAGTTTGGAGCTGGTAAGTCTGAGCTGCGTTTCCAGTGTTACAGACTAAGATCAAGGCTGTGCCTGCAGTTGGAACAACAGTAAAGGATCATACTGTGGTCTGAGAAGACAACTGCAGGACTCCCCCAGCCCTTTTTAATAACGAATTAGCCTTTAAATGCTCAGATTACTGAGCACAACACAGCAACCAGGACAGCCGCTTCTCCACCCAGGAAGCAAAACTCAAGAGCCTGGTGTCTATTTTAAGCGTAAACCTACAAAAAACCCTGATTTGTCCACAACTTCCCCTTAGAGGTCTTGCACACCTTTGGGGCTAATAACACAGAAGATGCTGGTCAGAGCCACGTCGCGGAGCAGAACGGGCAGCGTGAAGGGATCCCGGGAGCTGGACGCAACAACCACATCTCGTACCAAAGGCTGGTACGGGTGGGAGGGATGAGAGATTTAAAATCGCTGTGTTGTTCTTTGTCCTCACCTCGTTCTGAGCATCACAGCACCGGGACTTACAGCAACACAGCCCCCATGCAGCTCCGCACCGCGCTCCAGGAGGATCGGAGCTCATCACGCATAGCAGTCTTTGCAAAGATGGCTCTATTTAATCGGTAGAAATTAAAATAATGCAAAATAACCATGTTAAACAGCATCCAGAATATAAAACTTTTCATACTTTCTGCCCCAAATGCAGCAAGCACTGGCCTTTCAAAAGCCATCTTTAAAATGAAGAGATAGTAGCAAAGTCCCTTAAATTGTTTAATATCCCAAATTACAAACCTTTAGGACTCATTTAATTTCTTACACCACTAAGATGGTTTATTTTCCACACATCACTCCTTCTTTATTTCCAGACTACAGTTCTACTCCTGCACTAGCAGTTCTGCAGCACCAGGACTGCAAATACTCAAAGGAGATGTATATAAGCTAATTTACACTGTTTCTTAAATAAAATAATTTCTTAATTGAGAATACTTTTAATCCAGGAGAAGAACTGGAGAAGCCTCACACGCTACTCTACAGCATCCCAGTAGGAACGCGATGTTTAACACATACACACCTGCCCACCCCAACACCGTACACTCTCCGAGAAGAAAGTCAAATGCATGACAGGAGGGGCTTTGGAAAGGTAGGAAGGCAAAATGGTCGTAAAGATCTGCCTAAAACCAGCTAAATAGTGCAGTGAAATGCTTTTAAATACCACAGACACCTCCAGGGACTGGCAGCCAGTTTTATGAGCAGCTCCAAAGACAATTTCTAGCTGAGCTTTAGTGAACTGGGTGTTCCCAGCTGGAGTCCTGAGAGCTGAGCCTGGCCTAACCCCAGCACAGCCGCTGTCTGGATGGGCGCGGGGTGTTCGGCTTTTCACTTGCCCCTCTTGCCACGGCCTCTCCTGGAGGAAGGTTTCCCCGTGCCCCCCGTGGAGGAGCCGGCAGAAGACGCCACCGCGATGTTGATCTGTCCTTCCTGAATCTCTTGGCGGGTCTCAGCTGGGAGGTGATTGATTTTCTGTTGCGTCTCTAAGTAGAACATGACGTCCCGCAGCTGCTCCTGGATCTCAGAGATCTGCAGGTCCTTCTGTTCGCAGGTTTCCTTTAACACTCTCTCCTCCTCCTTGAGTTTGTTCTGCAGCAAGGCTTGATTCGCTCGCAAGCACTTGTTCAGTTCTTGCTCCTCCTTCAGCTCGTTGGAAAGTTTAGCCACTTTGTTATTCAGCTGAGAACACCTTGCAGAGAGAAGCACAGATCAGAAGAACAGAGCACTGCACCAAGATCAAACACCGCTGCAGCCTTTTGACCTCCATTCCTCAGGGCAATGGACCCCCAGCTGTCCCCAGACCCACCAACACCACCTGGAGTTTGGTTTTCTGACAAAAAACAGGCAAGGGGAGGCAACACAAGAGGACTCTAAAATCCCCCAAGGATTTTCTACCTATTTTAAGGCTTATCTGTGCGGTGTCACCTACACGTGGAGTAGGATGCTGTGAAGCAGCATCTGTCCCTCCAGCTGCACAACCCAGGAGAATCCTTTCCCTGGCAAGTTCGGCAATTCTGTCTTGTACCAAAGGCCAACAGAGGCAAGGGGCAGGATGTGTGTATGAGCACGGGAGTGTAACACAAACACTCATCTGCAACTTACGGAATAGGCACCATAAACGGCACAGAGATTGCGTGGGGTCCCTGGAGAGCTACGGGAGAGCTACGGGCAGTCAGGGGCTCCCAGTGCCAGACCCTGAAGATCCAGGCACTTGCTAAGATCTACATTTTTCCCTGCACTGGGTGAGATGCCTCCATTGAGCCGGTTTTCTTCTCTTTGGATGTATCCACCAATTGTGAGACTGCCTGGCGTCTCCTTAGGGCAGGCAGAGGGGGATTACTGAGCGCTAAATATGCCGACCACGTCAAAAAGCCCCAAAGCTGCGTTCCACTCAACAGGCACTTTCAATTTGTGAGCCCCTACAGAAATGAGAGCTTTTTTGAAAAAAATAAGCTGTGTTCTCAGTATACCAGTTTAAATAGCTCAAAATTGCCCAGGAATAGCAAGTTTTTCTTTTTTTGGATGTCAGCGTGCGGAGTTTTAATGGCTGCATGGAACTGAACCTGGCAGCGGTACCCACTTCCTTTCGACAGACTGCTTTTCTTTGAGCAAGTCATTCAGCCTCTGTTCCAGACTGTCACACTTCTCAATGGTCTCTTTAAATTTGGTCTTCATGTTGTTAATCTGTAAAAACAAACACACAGTCTCAAAGAGATCAAAGTCCTCTGCCCTTTCGTTATGACATTCGTTTTTCTGGAGCTGTCTCTAGACTTTGACCAATTACTTTTATCCAACAGGCAAAAGCTTTGAGCAAAAAAGAAATTTAAAAAGCTGAATTTTGGTGAAGAATTTTAGTTTGCTGGACCTCAACAAGGAACCACGTTGCCGTGGAAGCTGCTCACACAGAAAAGCAACTCGGGCTGCAGATCTGTGCCAGGCACTCCATTGAAACAAAAGCTGCATCAGATCCTTAACTTCTCATTGCGTGCAGCTAAGCGTTCATTTAGCCGTTCTCTCATTTTGTGTCCGTCACCAAAGTTAAATTTCCCTCTGAAGGCTTTACAATGTTGGGGTTTTGCTTATTTTAAATTAAACCTCAACTAAGTATGGTCGAAGTCTGAAAATTAACGTGCTACGTTGCTCAGCACTGACTCAGCAACGCGTTGTCACAAGGCAGTGACCTACTGACACCAATATCTTACTCATGCAAAACGCAAGCACAAACACGGCCATCGGCTTCCTCTTCCCCTCCGCTTCCCACTCGAGGCTGCCGCCGCTGCAGAAAACCAAGCTCTCCTGCTCTAGCCACTGCATAGAGCACATCTACGTCTCTAATGTAAGACTCACATGAGATTTATAGACAGAAATGCTTGTTTCCCCTATATTAGCATCAAAAGTGTGCTTGCATGTAATGGAAAGAGGAATTTGAAGGAAAAACACTTTCCTGGAGGAGTGATCTGGATAAAGGTCAGTGTCAGCACAGGTGGTGCCTCCGCTGATGCCAGAGTCAACGCAGAGCAGGTTTTAAACCCTCCAGCCTTAATCACTGGATGTTTATGCAGCTGATGGTTAATTGGGGGAAGGAGCCTGAGCTCTGGGGATGGAGCACACTGCACAGTGGCACCGATCCAAACAAGACTTGCATGGAGCGAGCACCATGAATAAAACTGTAAGAAGCTTTAAACATGAAACCACATTTGGGGCTCATATCACAGTCCTTTCACTTGGAAGTTTCTTTGTGGATCATGTTTCCTGGTCATGTGCAAGATGATTTTCCCTGTATCTTTTCCTTTTATAGGGCTCTCTCTAAGATTTCTGTGACTGTTCTTTAGACCAAGATCAATGGCCACTGTTTCAACAGTCATAATTACTACTTAACTGCAGATACTAAATGGTTAATTAGAAGTCATGCAGAAAGTTCAGTTAAGGACTCAACCTTAAATCCTGAGTCACTTTAAGCCTAGTTGAAAAGATTTACATAGAATAAAAAGCATTAAAACATTCTCATTGGATTTTTGCTGGTGACATTTTAAAGCAGTCCTGCCTCCAGAATGCTCTACAGGACAAGACTCCGAACTTTTCCCAAAGGGTGATGAGGAGAGACAGGGGATCAAAGAGAAAGGGCAAATCAATATGCATTTGGAGCAGAGAGCCTGCTGCCACTTTCTGCAGCCGAGCAAATTAGAGTCATATTGTCTATGCTACACTAACCTTCTCCAGAGATACGTGTCAGCGAGACGGATGGCAGTGGCAGGCAGGGATCCTGCGGCAGCGCAGGCTTATTTTCCCCACTGCTGCCATTTCCTGAGCAGCACGTTTAAATCAACCTTCAATCTAGGTGGCAATCTACCTCCTTCCGCACCACTGAGCAGCAAATTGCTAGATCTGAGTGTCTAGATAAGGGCTACGTCTTGGAGCCAATTTTCTCAGCCGGCAGTGGAACAGCTGACGCGGGGCCGCGTCACGCAACGCTCGGGCTGCGCGAGAGGCCGAATGGCTCCGTGTCCCGTTTCACGGCGTCCGGGGCCCCGTTTCAGCAGAATTTCACACACGCCCAGAGCAGAGCTCACCTCTTCAGCCGTATCCTTTTCTATTCGGACAATCTTGTTTTCCCAATAGATTCGCTGCGATTCCAGCTGGCTCGTTAGCAAATACGAGTACTATAAACACAGCAAACAGACCCAAAACAATCAGTTTTGCCATAAGGGCAGCTATGCTGATTAAGAAGCCCAAAGGGCTCGCATATACAAATTGATTTAAGCAGATGAAATGGAGCACACAGGACATACTGAACATACGTGCACAGCAGATGTTTCACCAATTTGATTTCAAAAATCAAATAATTTGATTTTTGGAAGTCCAGGAAAACCTTTAGATCACAACAGCAAGGATCAAGTAAAAGTTCCGCCAAGCCATAGGCAGCATCGTGCCACGAGCTTTTTAAAGAGGAGACAGATTTTTCATTGTAGTAGCAATAAATCCCTACAAGTTTTACACTCCACAGGAAAATGAAGCATCAACCGCTCCTGTCACGAGAGGCCGAGCTGCTGAATTCCCCATTCACAGCCCAAAACCCAAGGCAGGAGGGTAAATACACATACTGAGCTTCACTGGGAGAACATCTCTGGGAAAGCATCCTCAGCTGGGAACAGCTATTCGCAATTATTGTTCTCCAACATGTGTGGCCCATTCCAATGTTATTTTGGCATCTTAACAAGGATATCTGCCTTACAGCCCATCTTTTCCCTTCTGGTTCTGCAAACGGGTTATAAGAAGGTTGGACAACTTGACCATTTCTTATCATCAGGCTGGCAAACAGCAAATTAGGTATTCACTACAGAACTAAACGTGTAAAAAGCCTTGAACAATCTCAGTAACGTCAGAGCAGCAAAATACACTGTCAAAATCACTATCTCCAAAAGTGTTTAGATCATAAGCTACATGGAAAGGTCTTACTTTAAACATCAGCCTCCCAGGAAAAAAAGGGTTAAAAATAGCTGGTTTAGCATCTGAGTGTTACTCAGAAAAGCAACCAAATATTTATTTGAGCAATAACCTTGCAAAGTCTGGCCTCTGTGGGCTGCTCCTCCTCAGATACCCTTGTGTCTAATGCAGCTGAAATCATGCTGCAATATATTTACTCAGTGGAGCAGTAATTTTGAGTTTCTCTCCTTCACCTTTCTAGCTGGGGCAGGAGAAGCTGCCCAACAGGTACAAAATAATCATTATCTGTTCAGGAGAAGGGAGAAGAGCAGGGCTGGTGTCAGACAAGCTTACGCTTAGCTGCATTGGTTCTGCAGAGCCAAGAAGAGGGTTTTTTGTTGTTGTTTTTCCAAAAAGGCAGTAAAAACATCCTGCTTCTGCGTGAAGATGATTGCCTATGCACAGGGAGCAGGTCTGCTGCATCAGCTGATATCATTTCCCTGTAGTGGTAGCTGGATCTGAAACAATTCCACAGAGCAGCACAATGCAGAGCCCAACAAGCCAAAATATTTACCTCTAGTTGTAAGGCATCGATTTTCTCTTCCTGGCACATATCTCCCTCGCACTCATACTGAACTATCTTCCCATCAGTTTTACTTGCAACCAGTCGATGGACGTAGTTATCTGAAGAGAGAAAATTCAACCGCAGGGAGTTTTGGCTTCAGAACACCCAGGCTGACACGAGTGGAAATACTTTCTGCAGCACAATTAACCGCGCAGACTGCTGCACCAGCACATCAGCGCGGCAGAAAGCCAACACCAGATGTATTTGTTATTTAGCAGACTTCGCAGACACCTTACAGGATATTTATTACAACAGCCCATTCCCATACCTCAGGGCAAACTGATGGAAAGGGAACAACACACACATTCCACAGAGACTGCAGGGCTGCCCTGGTTCATCACAGAATCATGTTCTCCCTCCTCCATCTGCTCCAGACCCAGAAAACTGCTATTAGAGAGGAGATGGATGTTCCCAAAGGACAAGGTATTAGTACAGATGCAAACCCCTTCATCTCTAAGTAAACTCCATCACAAACACTCTTCCTAAGGGGTCCTGAAAGGCGTTTCACAAACAAGGTCACCCTACAAGAGGAGAATGTGGAGCGTTTACCTCCAGCGTAGTCCCAGACTCTGTGGTTGGTCAACTGCATTGCGTAGGTGTGTTGGGTCTCCTCGAAGTGCTTGTAAGCGTGTCGGCTCACGTACCGCCCGCAGCCAATGTGCCCACAGATCAAGCAGATCCAAAGGTTCTGTCAAGAGAACGGGAAAGTTCTGTACGTACAACACTGTCGAGTGGTGAGAACACGGGATCTGACAGGGATGGGCTGCTGATGCTGTGGACATCCAGTCACTTCCTTCGAAAGCAAACAGCATTTGCTTTTCCCCCTTCCTCTTTGAAGCTTTGCTCAGCTGGAAGGCTGAGGAGAAGGAGGTTCCTGCTCATTCAAGCCAATTACAAGCCTGCGTACATTGAGAGATGAGCACCAGCACGGATGGAAGAATGGCCTTGGCTACCAAACAAATGAGGCACCTCAGCAGGACCACAAAAACAAGAGTACAGACTACAAGGGAACACCAAGTTCAGTGTCAATATAGCTGCGTGTTATTACACACATTATCATGCACACTCTGATCAGTTTATGGACTAATTCTTCTTTCTAAGAACCAGAAAGATTTGTTAGAACAGGAAGCCTGGGAGGTAAGATCCTAGTCCTGATTCCAACTCAAAAGGAAAGCACATTCACCACTGACTGGTAAACTCAGCCCCAAAGCAGCCACAGAACTAACCCCAAAAGCAACCAGAGCAGCTGTGCAGTCAGATCGAGTCTAGATCTCACTCACCATCCACCCACCTACTTACTTCTTGAACTCCACACTCAAAACACTTGTTCTCTTCCACCGGCTCGGGCGTTTGGCAGTACCTGCAGACAGGACACCTGGAGGGCAATAAGCACCACGATTAGACACAAGGAGCTCCATCTTATTATCATGGTAATTAAAAAGAGAGCCAGAGAGCTCAAAGTAAATGCCATACACAGTGGGGCACTCCCTATATGCCTGCATCTCTCAGTTCACATTTACCCTGCTCAGATTTGCCTCCATTCCACACAAGGCAACTGTTTTTAAGCCAGCAGGGGACAGGACAACGAAGAACAATTCTTCTGAAGCCATTTCAGTCTCAGTTTGATCTGGTTTTGCTGCAGTCCAGGTGTAGAGAACATCTGCAACGCAAAGCCTCAGTGGGGCTGCCAGCACGCAGAAAAAAGCCACGGCTGAGCTCAAGCAACACTTGTTTCAGAGAGGACAACTATCGTTTCTTTTTAAACGATACCACTGCACTGCCAGAAAGGCAGACAAGCCGAGAGCAGAAAGAAACTTTGGCTGGACCCTCAGTGCTAGAAGCTCGGTGAGGGAGCAGAGTAACAGCCCCCGTGTCCCGCTGCCAGGACTGTTTATGTATTTTTCATTAGCTGCTGGATAAGCTACAGAAATATTCAAGGGAGGAGACTGTTGGATCGCAGTCAGCTTTCTATACAAATTGAGGCACTTCCAGCCTCCATGGCGCCTAAGCAAAGCGGACAGGGATTTTCTTTTATCGTTCTTCTAGACTGGGAGCATAAGTTCTGCTTAAATTGTATATTAGATATTTAAGTGCTATTTTGGATCTTGCTCCTACACTGGCTAAGCTCCGCTGCTTCAAATTTAAACTGGGTTTGATTTATGGGGCAAAGCAGCCCATAAACTTGAATAGCTACAAATCTGATTGACCTTACTGAGGTTCTGTTACTTTAGCTTATAAATGGTACAGAGACATGGTTCAGAGGTGCACTTGGCTGCGCTGGGTTAATGGTTGGACTCTATGATCTTAAAGGTCTTTCCCAACCAAAATGATTCTGTGATTCTTCATCATCTCCCAGCATCTGAGTAAGGCAGCACGACTGCAGGGCTCCCAAAAACATTCCTAAGCTCCATCCGGATGCGCAGATCTCTACAGCACAGTCTCAGTTATGCCAAGGAAACAAATTATCAGACTGAGTAAAACAGAGCTGTGTGTGCATCCAGTGCTGTTTGCCCCAGTATTTTATCTTACGATATTTTAAAATAATCCACATTAACTCTACAACTCCCTGCCTGCCTTAGCAATAAGGTCCACGGAAAACACTATTCAGTTACTTTTGGCGGGGAGATTTCTCTCTGGGAGTCCCTTAATGGGAAAAAAAGAGCATTAGAATTTGCAGTAATTCCTGCCCCCACACTCTGATGAGCAGAACCAGTCTTGTCAGCACGTAACCGCCACAATCACAACAGAGCTTTAGATGTGAAAATAAAGAAAAGCCTCTTACGTGGTGTCCTCCCAGCGCTGCAGACACTGACTGTGGAAGCTGTGGTTGCACAGCGTGGTGAGGATCCCGTTCACGGACTCGTCCATCCTCTCCAGGCACACCGTGCACTTTGGGAGCTCTGTCAGGTCCATCACAGGCAGACTGGCTCCCTGTAAAGGAACAAGCAGAGACAAATTGCTCAGTACCTTCTAATCACCATCAATTAAACATTCACATCAGAAAAAGTCAAACATCTCTCCCATTAGTGCCACCACCAGGGTACACAAATGCTACAAAGTCATCGTGTAAGTTTACACAGTGGTTAGAAATATGAAAAAAAAAAACAAAAAATAAAGTGGTCCACAACATTTACAAGAGCACAGCCAGGATCCTCATCACAGCACAGGCTCAGTGCGGCTGCTGCATCTGCCACCGGCCTCATGCTGTTTTCTGGATTCACCAGATCAGCTCCACGCAGCAGGTGGAGCTCAGAGATGCTGCAGCGGTGAGGAACAAAGCCCATGAACTCACCAGACAAACCCTCCCAAGGAGCAACAGCCCTGAAAGAGGTTTGGGTTGATGCACTTCAGCAGTTCTTGCACCATTCTGTCCAGTTCAAATAATCCTGTGAAAATTCTCTGAAGCACAGGCAAAACAAGGCCAAACAAACTTACATCTTCTGATTTGAAGACTTCAGCCCTTTCCACGTACACCAGCTGGCAAACGTCCTCCTCTATGGAGTTGAACTGCCGGCCGTTGCACGCCATGTAAAAGCTGTCTGCGTCAGCCTGGGCACAAAACAAAGGAAACCAGGTAAAGAGAGAAAACTCACAGCTGATACAATCGAGGAAGAGAAATCTGCTGCGTCTCTTCTCCCTTGTAATACCAGAGAAGATATTTCAAACAGCTCCTGCATCTCACACGGGGTTTAGCGTCACCACTCGAAGACAAGAAGTGAAGTTCCCAGCAGCGACAGCGACCCTGATATTTGAGTGTTCAGCAGAAATAACGAATTTCCCTTCAGCATCTGTTTTGCCCTTTGTCAGCAATTTCAGTGTGTTTGCAAAGCAAATTGCAAACTACAAAAATGTGAGCAGGCCGCAGTGCAGGACACCGAGACTTGTGTCAGGGAGAGGAACGACAGTTT
This sequence comes from Patagioenas fasciata, assembly GCF_037038585.1. NCBI lineage: Eukaryota > Metazoa > Chordata > Aves > Columbiformes > Columbidae > Patagioenas > Patagioenas fasciata. The sequence goes on from NC_092536.1 coordinate 5,016,885, forward strand.
AACAGAGGGAGAGGATCCATTCCACTGGCTGCAGTTCAGAAACGCTCTGAACCGTGCCCGAAAGTCACGTGCAAAGAAGCAGAACCAAAAACAAACTGGCAAATCAACCATCCATTTTCACTCAGTAACTTCCCCAAACCCTTCCTTTCACAAACGATCACACCAAACTGAGGCAAATTAGCTGAATGCCATATCCCTGGCATTCCTGCTCACTCCAGCCAGGAGCACAAAGGTCCGTGAGATTTGCTTTTGCTACCTGCAGACGCAGCCAGTGAGGAAACAGTCTCCCCTCAGCCTTCTGTTCTCCAGGCTGAACCCACCAGGTGCCTCAGCCTCTCCACACCTGTGCTTAGTATATTTTAAAATACGCTGCCAACAACAAATAGGACAGTGAGAACGTGGCAGACACCAGTCTCCAGGTCAAGGTGTGGGACTAACCCCAGCCAGCAGCCCCGGGAAAGCTCCGGGCACCAGGACAGGTCAGTTTCTCCGAGGGTAAAGCGTGATCTTGGCTGACAGAGGGTTGGCGCAGCCAGATAACGCCCAGAACAGCAGCTGTGTGTGACAGCACTGTCTCTGTTGCAGCACAGGGACTCCCGGTGCTTACCTGTGAGCTGAATTTGATCAGCACCATGTACTGGTTGGGAGTAGAATCTCGAATGATTTTCATGTGCTCAATGACTTCGTAGAAAGAAGCCACAAACTTCATCAGGTCGTGACTGGTCATGGTTGCAGGGACCGTGAGGATGCAGAGCATGGCGCTGCGCCGCACGTCTTCCTTCAGAGAGGTCATCTTGCTGGGAAGAGAATGGGGACACGACCTCATGTCGTTTCAGAGGACAATGGCAGAGCTGGATATATCACACTCCCAACAGCCCCAGTCACTGCAGTAACTTTTTTGTCAACCTTAATCCCCTTTTGTACATTTGTAGATATTAAGGAGAAGCCAGGGGTTGTGGTAAGCACTGGAACTATTTCTCTGTAGCAACAGATTAAACTGGGCAGCTCCAATAAACAATGGTTTTGTCAGGAATAATTTGACATCTGTTTTTCTAAAGAAAACAGTTGAAGTTTGCAAGCCACAGATGCTGAGAACTGTTCTTAGAACAAATGAGCAATGTTTGTTACTATTTCAAATGCCCATTTTGTGTCTCCTGACACAATTATAGCAGAACAACATTGAACTGTAATCCCTGAAATACGGGATGAAACCTCCCGCTTCCGACAGCTCCTCAGACCCGCCACCCAAACCCCAGAGATCACCATTTAATTCTGGAATCCCTTGAGAAGTTGCTTTCAAACGTCATTTTTTAGGAACCTGTGTTTGTTTTGCGCTCTCACAGCCCCTGGCACAAGCCTTCTCCACCTGGGGCGGCTCCACCGTCACCACCAGACACCGTCTGCCCTCCCGGCGTGAGTCACCGTCCTGTTTGTTTGTCTCAGCTCACAGCCCCAAGGTGATCGACTCACCCTTCCAGGCCGCAGCATTACTCAGGAGCCCTGTACCCATCAGAGCGACAATTACTCAAGCATTCTTACTTTGTTTTGTACAGATGCATAATGCCGTGAACAATTTCAACTGAGGGATTCCCGCTGAAGAAGGAAATCTGGTCCGGGAGCTGTTTTGAAGGCGAGTCTGGAGCAGCCTCGCGCTCTTTACTCTGATCGTCGTGTTTATTTTTGTCCTCAGCAGACGCAGCCTCTGAAGATTTTCGTCCTTCCATGCCAGCTTTTGTTTCATCTTTTACAAATCAAAAGTTTCCACATTACTGACGGCGCATCAGAAACGTCTGCTGTTCCCTACGCGCAGCCTGTGCACCCACCAGCACCCGAGGAGACAAATTATAACTCCGGGAAGCAGCAGAACAAGACATTTCTCAGGTTTGCTGCTCCAGAGGAAATTCCAGTGTTGCCGGACCCAGTGCAAGCCCCTGGCAGGTCCCAGTGCTGCGGATCCAGCCAGGCAGAGGTTTGTACAATGCCCAGTGAAACACGGAGCAATGGGGCCGGTTTGCTGAGCTGGGACGAGGAAATCCCGGCAGCAGCGGCTGCTCCTCCTGCCCCGCTCTAACAGCGGCTCCGACACTCGACATTTGGAGTTTCCAGCTTGAAACTTCCCCCCAGGGAATTTAATGTCTGAAGAGCTGAACAGTCAACAAAACACCAACCAGTCCGCGGCACAGCCCAAAGTAAATTATAGAATCAGAGAACCATTTTCGTTGCAAAAGACCCTCAAGATCACTGAGTCCAACTGTTAATGCACCCCTGGCACTGCCCCACGTCCCTGAGAACCTCATCTCTGTCTGTCCAACCCTCCAGGGACGGTGACTCCAGCACTGCCCTGGGCAGCCTGTTCCAATGCCCCACAGCCCTTTGGGGAAGAAATTGTTCCCAACCTCCCCTGGAGCAACTTGAGGCCGTTTCCTCTGGTCCTGGTGCTTGTTCCTTGGGAGCAGAGCCCGACCCCCCCTGGCTCCAAGCTCCTTTCAGGCAGTTCAGAGATCAGAAGGTCTCCCCTCAGCTCCTGTTCTCCAGCTGAACCCCCCAGGTCCCTCAGCCGCTCCCATCACACTTGTGCTCCAGATGAGCCCTTTCCAGTGTGGGTGACGTTTGCAGCCAAGAACCAGCAAGAACCAGCTCTCCCATCCAGACCCCAACACACTTCCCTTAACTCTTCTCTGTTTCCCAAGCCACACGACTGACCGGACACCCCGAATCCAGAACGTCCCCACCACCCCCACACAGACACAGACCTCCCAGTGCCGGCCCCTTCACAACAAGGGTAGGCACTACCTCAGCCCCAAAACCAGCACCCCCGCCCCCGGCCGGTACCTGGCCGCGGCTGGATGGTCTCAATGATCACGTCGGTCATCTCCCGCCGGCCCAGGTGCTGGTGCAGAATCGCCGCCCGCTCGCCGGGGCCCTTCCCCTCCAGACAGGCCGGGACGGCGGGCGGGGCCGCCCCGCTGCTCTCCGCCGCCATCTCCGGGGCTGCGCAGAGAAAGGAGGCGGCTGGGAGCGGAGTCCCGGTACCGGCACCCACCGGGACACAGACCCCGGCGGCCTCGGGGGCCACGGGCAGGGCCCACCCGCCCCCGGGCCCCCCGGTGCGAGGGAAGCGGAGCGGAGAGACTCACCAGCCGCGCTGTAAGCGAAGCCCAGGGGCAGCGGGGAGTGCTCGGCCAGCTCCAGCCGGATCACCACCAGCGACACGCTCATGGGCCCGGGCCGCCGCGCCCCGAGGAGCCCCACGGACACCGGGCAGCGCCGCCGCCGCCTCCCGCACCTCTGCCCTCTGACCCCGCCGGGGTCACGGCGCCGACGCGATGACGTAGAGGTGGCGGCGCGGCGGGGGACGGCGGCGCTGGGGGCTGAGAGAGGCTCTCGGCTGCTTCTCGCGAGGTTTTCGGGTGAGTTCTCGCGAGATGTGGGGGCTGGGTTGGGGGGCAAATGGCGCGGTGAAGCCTTGCCCTCTTCCTGGCAAAGCCTGGCCCGGGCTAGGCCTAAGGGGGTCGGGGCACGGAAGGGAGGGTCCCTTCGTCCCTGGCCGGCACCTCGCTCCGTGCCCCGGCTCCACAAGGGTGGCTTTAGGGCTGAGGGGTGGGACACTGAGAGTGGAAGGGGGACAGTGACAATCCTGCCTGGACGGGCCTGCACCGGAACCACAGGCCCGTTACCATGGCAACGCAGCCACGCCGCAGGCACCGGGCTCCATCCCTTTAGGCCGTGGCACCTCCCAGAAAAAAACAAACAAAAAACAACACACCAAACACCCCCAAAACACAAACAAACAAAAAATAAACACTTCTAAACTTTCCCCTCACACTCACCACACTGGTATCTTGCAGCTCAGTTGCCAGGCATTAATATGGTTAATGCTTAAATAAATTAAAAGACCGTGTGGCCCTGGAAATAAGGACTTTGCTTCAAGGCTTAGAGCTGTTCATGAAGGATAAAGGATACCCCTGGATAATCAAGATATAGCCCCTCTAACCCCCTCAGCATTGCCTGGATCGTAGAAAAGCAGCTATAGCAAGACTGACTCTGGGGACACGTGGATCAATAGACACACAATGAGAATGTTGCAAAAATAGAGTCACTTTGCAAAGTTTTTCTACGACAAGTGATCAGTAGTGTGGGTGTCAGTGACTGGTCAGCTTATGTTGTACCTGAAAATGTGAAGGGTGTAAGGACCCTGTGTAGAACTACAAATTGGCTGGGACACTTCATGTACATGAATGAATATTTACCCTCCTAATTCTACACTTTGCCTCCTAGCCTATATCCTCGAGCCCGTTGTGAATTTTCTGCGGGATGTACCTGTGGAGCTTTGCCCGTGCCCCTTCCCTGCTCCGTGCCAGGACCCGGCAGCACCCGAGGGGGTTAATTTGGCGGTGGCGATCGGGACGGTGCCATTATAAAGCCGTGATCTTTGAGGCGAGCGGAGTTCTCCTCCCGTCCCCTCACAAGGCAGCTGCGGGTGTGTATTCCCCTTTCTCATTTGCTCCTGTTGTTCCTGTGCATGGAGGGGAAAATAAATTTCAGGTGTCTCTGCCAGCTGCCTTTGGTTCTGGGAAGAGATTCAAGAACTTGGGACGATGACCATGGTGCCCTGTTGTGCCATCAGAATACTAGAACTGGCAGCAACTGGCAACCACGCTGACAGCTCCAGATCAGGGTCTGAACCTGTCTGGTAGGTGAAATGTCCTCTAATGACATCAGCTGTTGCCACCCAACCTTGTTACCATCCTTTGGGACATGTTAAGAACTTCGTGTTTTCACCCCAAGGGTACCACACCAAAAATAGAGCTTTTAGTTGAGGAAGGACCCCCAGTTCTTCTGTCTGTGTCTGGGTAAATTACCCCAGTCCAGCATGTTGGTTCTCATGAGAGCTGGTCACTGTATCAGATCTCAGAGGGATTTTAAGCTGATTTCCCAGTTCTGATGACACCACACATGCTCTCCTGGCTTTCTCACTTTTCTTACTTTTCTCTATGTAGATTGGGAAGCCCGGAATTGTGTTCCAGCCGGCACCATCCAGCAAGCTCTGCTCTCTGGAGGGGAAAATAGTCCCTTGCTGAAGTACAGAAGAGGAGAGCTGACAAGCACAGAGTTTTTGCAGGAGCTGGGACAGCAGTGCTTTGAGATCGTAAGCCAGCTCCCCCTCCTCTGTTTGTACTTCCTGACTGCAGGGAAACAGGATCCTACAATGTGGAGGTTCAGTGAGGAAAGAGGAGCTTTTAAAATAAATCCTTTGATGGAAGGGTCTGGAATTACCATTCATTTACCATTGCTGTCTGATCAGGGCAGACTTTTCACTGCCTTCAGCATTCTGTTACCCAGGCAGGATGGTCAACTGCATTTGCCTTCACTTCCACCAGCCTCTTCCTGCATATTTCATAACATTTTTTCTTTCAACACGTGTCTAGGATAAGCCAAGATGAGAAGTCAGAGAGTCAGAGATCAGCTGAAAGGCTTTGGCTATTAGTTCAATCATGGGCACGTTGAATGGATGGAGACCATGGTCTCTGGGAAAGGTCCTTAAGATCAGCAGAAGCTCCTCCACCACAGCTCCAGGATCACAGTGCAAGAGTAATCTTTTGAATAAAGAATTTTTGAAACAGCTCAGTCTAAAATATAGACTCCTTTCCTGCCTGCTGAGTGGTAAAGCAGTATTTATCTGTAACCTGCTGTGACTCCATGGCAGGCACAGTCCTAGTGCAGTTCTCTTTCCCAAAATCAGCTTTTTTTCTCTCCTGCTGCTCCTGTAGAATTAGTAACGTGGGAACACTTGTTTATTTGGTCTAAGCAATTTAGCTGGGAGATTCATGGACTGCCTTGTGCTGCCAAATGCAGTAGGACAACAAAATATGATCAGCCAACCCACCTACCCAACCACTTTTATTTTCCTCCCTGTTTAAAAATGACTAATTATCATTCTTTGGGGGGGTCTCTCTGATTTCTTAGGCAAATGTCTGTGTTCCAGTGGACTCTTTTCTATTGGATTTAATCAGAAATGAGATGATAAAACAGCTCCCCATCATGGCAGAAGCAGTACAGTGTATCCGTGCAGAAGGTCTTAAGACAGCTCTTCTAAGCAAGGACCTCTGTCTGCTGCGTGGAGGGAGCTTTCTGCCCCTTGAGCGAAAGCACTTTGATGTGGTAAGCCTGGATGGATTCCAAAATGCATTTCTGTAGCTAGGGCTATAGAAAGCCGCAACCAAAACTCTTTATGTGCGGGTACCAAATGAACAGCAACCAGCAGCACGTAAGTAGGCATAAACGTAACAGTCTGCAAAAATGTTCCCTGGCATAATTTGTTGTAGTGACTGGGCCTTGAAGAGGGTCTGAGTGAGTGCATTTGAAAATTCATTGCAAAGTACCCACACAACCACAAGGGTATGTGCAACAGGTGCAGGTAGCCATGTCAGAAAATGTCAGAAATAAATGTTATCAGCCAATGCACCTGCTTGCTTTATATTTAGTCCTTACTCTTTCAAAGCTTGTTTCATCCCAAGGAATGGCAAAGTATCCCCCACATTGGAAAAATCCCACTGTCCCAACATGCCGACCTGTTGGTGGGAGTGCTGATGGGGAGGCAGAGACCTCGCTCCCAGCACATTTTGCTTTTGCAGAGACAAAGCAGAAGTTTAGCCATGAACCTCCCCACTGGTTCGAGTGGCTTCACTTTAACAGGTCTTTAACTCACCTCAGTGTGACAGAAAATTTGCCTTTTTGTGTGCCTCAGCTCAAATCTTTAAATTTCAGGAGTTTATTCGTGACTTAGGTTTGTTTTATAGCCTTGAACGAGACAACAAAATATGCAAAGAAGAGTTGTATCAATACATTTAAAACCTGGGACTGTTTAAAGTCATCTTGTCAACAATATGTCATTATCGACTCAGCTTCCTGTGCATTGCACTGGTGACACCGGTGCCTGTGAAGTTCTCACTGTGGAGCGATGCTCCGTTGGGATGCTTTGTGGTACCTTTCATCCCACACTGTTTCAAAGCACTTTAATAACCACGGCCTATCCGCTGTCATCGCTCCTGCGGTGTGGCTCTTCTGTAACAGCAGGAAACAGCACCGCACAGTAATTAGTGGGAAAAAACCTTAATTGAATGCGGATTTCCATTAGGATTGGCTTTTATGTCTATCTAATAGATTCATTTATATTCCTAGAGTGTTTATCAGCGCAGGGGTGAAATACTGCTTGAATTTTTTATGGTTGTGAGGGCAATGTGAGTATTCGGAGGCTGACTCAAGACTTTTTTGATGCAAATTTGGGCAGATGATTATGGCCAACAGCTCCGCTGCTGCGCAGATTGCTTTGGCGTGGCTGGTAGGTGCGGTGGCCAGGACTCTGCTTCTCCAGATCGTTTGGAAGGCGCTGTGATCCAAGGGTTTCTTGGACAGCATTGAGCAGTTGATTCAGCACCACCTGGGACATCCAGTGTCTCCCACATTGTGACATCTCCTTGGATATCTTCCATCCAAGGGCTGGCTGATCCTGTTTAGCTCATCTGAGCTGGCAGAGCCACAGCCAAAACCAATTGTCACCCACGCCATCACCGGAATCACATCCTGTCCAGCTCTGTCAGCCCTCCATTCCCTGTGTCCTTTCTTTCACATGTTATTTAGACCGTCAGTCTCTTTCCCACCCTCCATTTCCAACACTGCACAGATGTTTGTGGTCACAGTCAGCTCATGCATGATCCATTTCTTGTTGCCTAGATGGTTGACTCTTATCGGGAAGGAACGTGCAAGCCAGATCCTCATGTTTACCAGCTGTGCTTGGAGCGCTTGGGCATTCAGCCCCAGGAATCCATCTTCCTCGACAGCAGCAGCCAGAACCTAAAAGCTGCAGCCCAGCTTGGCATTAAAACAGTGAAGGTACAACGTAAAGCAACCAGGGCGGCTTGGGATATGGTTCCTATGTCCAGAAAATGTGTTTGACTTGAACAACTCAAGGTTTTCAGTCGCAGTGGCAGACTCATGTTGCCAAGCCTTTTGTTTCACCTTGTCCTTATTCCTACAGGATGTGGTGGGGTTAAAAGGGAGGATTTCTGGCAAAGTCTGCGCTGGCCTGTTTCAGCCACAGCCCTAAACACAACAGCTGGTGTAACCTCAGAGAAGTCACTTCTCCTTTATGGACCTCAGTTCCCATTAGAGAAACACCCCTATCCATAAGGTTGAGACAAGCACATCCAACAGATGTGAGAAAATAAGACATATTTAATACATTTCTAGAAGCTCTGAGGCTTCATGGATGTGTCAGCTAGAGCTGACTGGTTAACCCCCAGGCTTTGGAGACAGTGAGCACAGGGTTATACTTCAGCGAGGGGAAGGACAAGGATGAGACTGGTGGGACGAGTGACCTCTGCTCCCCTGTGCCTCCGTGGATCAGTGCTGTTGGACTCACAAATAAATACACCACAAGTGTGCAGAGCTCGCTCTTTCTCCCTCTCTCCTGCTTTCAGGTCGATGATCCAGGAGCAGCACTCAAAGAGCTGGAAACCCATCTGGGTTTTCCTTTGCAAGGCTTTGTTCCATATACTCGTGCAGTGAGACCAAGCATGGAAATCCCCAGAGAGAATCTGCAGAAGTACCTTGGAAATGTTCTCAGCGATGAGGTAAAAGGTATCGCAGTGCTTTTTGCTCTTCAGCCTGAAAACTCGCATATTCTGGAGCCATTGGCTCTTTCCATCGTATGACAGATGGGTTGAAAAATAATATTAATGAAAGGCCCCTAATCTCCAAGCAAATGTTGCAGCTGTTGAGGTTTCAGTGATCTGCCACTGTTTCCCAGAAATGGGAAACAACATTTTAGGACTTCCTCGCTTGGGAGGCATTGAGGACAAGTTGCCAAAGAGATGGCCGGAATATTCCTGTCCCGTGAGCCATCTGTGAGCTCCCCGAAGATTTGGGACACAGGAGCAAAGTGTAGGTTCCTGATTGCTGCAAGTGAGATCTCAGACCCAAGCACAGGAAGGGGAAGTAAAACCTGGAGAAATGGTGAGAAATAACCCAGCTCCTGCTTCTGTCTGCTGACTCTCTGCTCTCAATGCTCCAGCCCCACTCATGTTACGTCAGTTTGGCCATGGACAGTCCACCCGGACCTACTGCGTCAAGTTTGGTGATCGCTTGCTGGTTCTGAAGAAGGAGCCCTGTAACCTGTGGTGTCCCTCAGGTCCTTCTGTTGGCAGGGAATACAGGTGAGAAGGAGCCACGCTCCTCATGCCAACTGCGTGGGGAAGCTTCTTGCAGGAGATTCCAAACAAGCCCACGTAAGGACAGAGATCTCGACCTCAGCAACAGAGCACTAGGACACTTTTGGGGAGGCTGATGTGATGTCCCTTTGCATTTTTGGAGTGTTTTAGTCTTGGGGCTCTGGGCCATGCAAAAATTTTGGTGTGCTGCTTTCCCCTACCCCCAGCCATGCTATTTTAGCGTGTTTAAATCCCAGCACAGGACTCTTTCTTTGCCTTATGCGTCTGCCTAGCAACAAAGCAGTTCTAATATCGATTCCCCGGTGCCTCTGTGCTGACACGGCTCTCTGGCTCGCCCTAGCAGGGTACTGAAGGCACTCGCTGAGGCTGGCGTTCCTGTTCCCGCTGTACTTTCTCTCTGTGAGGACAGCAGGTAATCTCCCACAGCTTTCACTCTGTGCTTGACAGCTTCAGCCAGATTCCCCAAGACAAGGGGAGGAAGGAATAAGGGGCTAGACCTCACAAAGCACACCAGTCTATTTAGTGTTTGCCCACCTCAGGTAGCCTCTAGAACTTCAAAGGACAGCAGCACTTTTATTTGGCTTGATTTGGGTGTGCCCTTATTTTAGCAATTAATCAAAATGCTGTCTTCCTTTGAAAAGCCACCATGAAACAGTGTCATAGGGCTTCCTGCTGACTCAATATGCTCAGGTTTCCCATAAGGAGGTGATTTTTCTAACTGCTGGACCTCAGACTTGCCCCAAAATCTACAGTTGTGACAGCAACAAGCCCACAAGCCAAACAGCCTGTGCAGTCCTCAGCCAGTGCTGCTGCGCTCAGATCTCTGCTGACTGCGGTAACAAAGCCTCTGCACTGCAGTTAAATGCGTGTCCACCGCTCGTGATGTGTGTGAGCAGCGTGACAGCCCCGCTGCAGAGCTCACTGCAGGGGAGGCAGGGAGATGGTTGGTGCTGTAGCCAGGCTGAAGGTCCCTTCCTGGGGCTGGAGGTCCTTTCCTCGGGCTGGAGGTCACTTCTTGGGGCTGAAGGGACAGGGACTGGTGATACCACAGCTGTTTGCCACTGGCTGGCAGTCTGAGTTGGGCTTGAGCCCAGTGCTGTGGAGGCTGCTCTTCACCTTGCCGTGCAGGTGAGATTTGAGGGATGGCAGGTAGCAGGATTAACCTCAAACCCACAGGTTGCACCCTGCTCCCCCAGCACCCTCGGCACACCGTTTTACCTTATGGAGCATTGTCCTGGCCGTGTCTACAGTGACATCTCCCTGCCCGCGCTGCAGCCTCGCCAGCGAAGGGGTATTTATGCTGCCATGAGTCGAGTCCTCTCCCAGATTCACAGCGTAGACCTGAGAGCAGCCAAGCTGGAGGACTTCGGGGAGCATGGTGAGAGAAGGCTGCATGTCCTTAGTCCCCTGGAAATCACAGTGAAACTCTCAGAGCTTTTCTCAGTGTGCTGGACTGAGATCTGCTTGGCTGTTTGACTTTTTCTGCATACAGCTTTTCTGCATCTTTTTAAAAGCCTCTTTGTGCCCATCCCTCTCCCTGAGAGCCCTCATTTCTCTTTACAGGTAATTACATTCAGCAGCAGGTGGAGGCCTGGACAAAGCAGTATCGAGCTATGGAAACTCATGTTATCCCGGCCATGGAGAGACTCATCGAGTGGCTGCCTCTGCATTTTCCTGAATCTCAGAAGACAACAGTCGTGCACGGGGATTTCAGGTACCGCTTGGCTGACGGCACTGCCCTGGAGCACTTCCCAGGTGGTAGAGAGTGTAAAGGATTATTCAAATTCCAAGGAGATGCTGAGTTGAGCTGGTGCAGCAGCTACTGAGCAGCATGACAGCCGGGCTCTGGTTCTCATTCAGCATCCCCCAAGTAATGCAACCTAAAGGGCCACAAACCCTTCACATCTTTCACCTCATACTTTCCCCAGTGTTTATCTGCCTACCGATCCGTGGCGGTTTCAAGCAGGGAAACTGGGGCAGGAACTGAAAACCTGGACTCCTGATGTCCGATTCCAATCTTGGTGTTTCAGAGTTTCTTCACCCAGCCACTGCAAACACTGGTCTGACACTGGGGGGATCGTCAACCGTGTCTGCAATACTCAGAAATCAGTCCTGGAGCGTGTGGCTAGCCTGTCCTGTAACATCTGCTAATGATCGGAGGCCCTGAATAACGTGGTTTCATTCTTCAAAGCACAGTTCAGTTCATCATTAACCAGGGAGTTCACTATTGAGTAATCTCTGTCCTGTCTGACCTTTGCTCGCATAAATTAATATTTCACTTGTGCAGCTTCCCAAAGGACTCAGCAATTTTTGTACAGAGTGAAGAGCACGGGGAAGCACCTGCTGCTGCTGAACACTGAGATATTTTCCCCTCTCTTGAGACTTTTCTGATCTCTTTTTCCCTCTGATACAGGATGGACAACCTGGTCTTTCACCAAGACAGACCAGAAGTCCTTGCTGTCCTTGGCTGGAAGCTCTCAACCCTAGGAGATCCCATTTCTGATTTGGCAAATAACTGTATGGCCTTCTTCCTGCCACCTCACTTCAATGCACTGAGAGGTACAGAGAGCGGCAAAGTCACATCTGACACACGCAGAGAGAAACTGGAGTTCAGAAACAGATTAACTCCTGCCCAGAGAGCTCAGCTGACTGTCGGGCTGATTGCAGCTGGAAAGGGCTATGGGTCTCCTGCCCTATTCCCTGCTCTGCCCTTTCTCCCCTCCATCCTTTCAGGGCACAAACATCTTTCTGAATGTGCAGAATGTGCCCACAGTTGCCCCATCCCCAGTTTGTCACATTTCTGCCACCCATTTGGCAGATACTTTGCCATGAGCTCCCTGTGCTGGTTGGTACTGTCACCGGTTGGTACCATCACGCCGTTCATGCACATGGACTTTTGCTGGCAGCCCTGTCAAGGATGTCCCCACACAGAAGAGCCCTGCTTCACAGCTTGCAAAACTGCCTTAAAAATGAGTTTGGATTATTTTCCCTCTCACTTCAGATATAAAGCGGGGGAACTCTTTTGGGTGGGAAAGAGCCAGCCCAGAAGGGGTTTGTCCACAAAGTTAAATGTTAGTTAAAAAAACCAATATAGGGATAAACAGAAAGGAAAATTACTCCATTGTTTAGGAGGAAAATCCATCAATCACTGCTTTCACAAACTCACCCCAATGAAGAAAACTGTCCTGTATATGTTTCACCTGCGTGAGTGAAATGCCCACGGCAGTGGTGGAGGTGTTGGAGGGATGCAGGTGTCTCTGTTGCTCCACACTGGAGCTATCACAGCATCCCTAGAAACCCCTGAGCTCTTCACCATCTCCTGCTTCACTGTTGCCTCTTTGCATCTTCCAGGCTTGAGGACACGCGATTTGCAGCACCTGGGAGTCCCCACAGCAGAGGAGTATTCCCAGATGTACTGTGACCACATGGGAATGGAGCTGCCTGAGAACTGGAATTTCTACATGGCCTTTGCCTTTTTCCGACTGGCTGCGATGCTGCAGGGACTCCACAAACACTCTCTGGCAGGTGAGGAGCCCCACCACGGGTCTCCAGCACAGACTCCTGAGCACTGCAGTGGGGAGAGCTCTCACACCAAATGGGGATATCAGACCGGCACCATGTGCTCCAGGGTTTGACACATCCTGAAAGCTCCAAAATCCCAGGTGCTACAGCAAAGAGCGGCGTGTCTGGCAGCCTGGTGCTTTCAATGTAGAGTTCTTATGGGAAATAAGGGCTCAAAATGAGAGATCTTGGTTCACCTCTGTGTTTGGAGCTGAGTGAAGTGGAAACAATCATCCAGCAAGTTATCGCTGCGTGTAGGCAAGAAGGAGGTGAACAGAGTGTCCTGTAACGCCCAGAGCTCCCTCCCTGCTCCAGCACAGGCTCTGGAGGGTGTGAGGCTGCGTTCTTTAGTGAAGATGTGTCCTGCAAACACAAAATGGGAGCACACACATGGCATTTCCCCAACAGCTGCTTTTTGCTGGACGCATGGTCTGGGCTCTTGCTGTGTGTGCTGGCCGGAGGTTGCTGTGTAGTCGCTTTCCTTTCATGGAGGAACTGAGCAGAGTTCAGAGCTCAGAGCCGTGTCCTACAGGTGGAGCTCTCAGGCTTTCAAACTAAGCCCCACCGTGAAAGAGAGACTGGAAAGCAGGGAGGTTGGTGTGAACTCTCAGTGCTGTTTATCTGCATACGGCAGGTCTGGCCTGGGATTCTTCATGAGAGCAAAACAAAACGTTATTTTCCTATTCCTTAGAGAGGAGTCTCCTCAAGTCCTGCTGGGCTGGCCCAGGCAAGGGCACATGGCTCCGTTTGGGATGTGACTACGTAACATGGGCTCTTTCAAACAACGATGTCCTGTTCTCTTGTCCCCAGGGATGCCAACCCCAGGTGAAAGCAGCCCGGAAGATGCAGAGTTTGTGGCTGACCTGGCGTGGGAATTCGCCATAAAAGAAGGATTCCGTGTGTTTGACAGCCTCCCCGCCACTTCCACAATGAGCAGATTAACACCAGCCAAGCTGTAATCGCTGGTGCTGCTCCACCAAGGTCCCGACACCAAAGCTAGTGGAATTCCCAGAACTTGGCTGGGCTTGGGCTCTTCAACACCTGCCAGCCCAGTGATCGCTCATTCCCTTCCCCTGGCAGCCTTGCTGCTGCCTTTGTGTTGGAAAGGCAAAGTTAATGCTCTTTAATTTTCCTTGGCAGGTTCCTCAGGTAAGGTAGGGAGCTCTTGCACCTCCACAGCTTCCGTCCTTCGTGTTCTCTTTGCTGCTCCCCCTAGCAGGGGCTGTCCCTGCAGACATCCCCATCACCAAACAGTCGCCTGCCCAGCAATAAGCTGAGTGTGATCATGCCCTCGGCAGCACAGGATCCAGGACGGCACTTGGACTTTGGCCCTGCCACCGTCCTGGGCTCTCCTGTGCAGAGCAGGTGCTGCTGCAGCCCTGAACCCTCAAAAAGGAGCGACCGCGACCACTCCTGGTGTGGTGGGGAGGAAGCAAAAACCAGCTACCAAAGTGACTCACCCACGGTTGTGTGGTGGGTCAGTGCCAGAAATGGGGGGAGCATCAAGTCTCAAACTGGAGAGTTTTAATTACGTGTCTCCTCCTTCAAGGCAGGTCAGGTTAATACTCAGGTATCAGGACACCCAGGTCTCTTGCCTGGGCTCTGCAAACTGGTTTCTCTGTGTTTCCACTTCCTGGTGCTGTTGGTGGCCGCGGTGCAGATCGGTGTGCTCATGGCTCTGTGCTGGCTGGTGCTGCAAACAGATCTGCGGGGAGTGGTGTCCTAAGTAATCATTCACAGAGCGCGTCATGAACGCAAACATCCTTATCCTTGGGTTGCTACCAAGATTATATTCTTAATGTATTCTAGTGACATTATGAAATTCTAGAGGGTTATTTAACTGCCTTTCAGCTGCCAAAAAAATAATCCTATCTGTTGTTCAGCCCTTCAGAAACATTTTGTTGTGCTCTGGCAGAAACCAGCACAGACAGCATTGCAGGGTGCTTAGCGGCTGATCCGCTGGGAAGGTGGAAAAGGGGGGGAAGCAGCAGCTCTGAGGAATCTGGGAGCGTTGAGATGAGCAGATCTCCTCACCCTTCTTCCCACCACTCATCTTCAGAGCTGGGAGAGAGTCACCAAACGTCAGGACTGCCACACTGTCTCTACTCCATGCCTTGGGCTTGTGGTGGAGACACTGCTCCTTGTCTGGGGGAGCAGAGAGTCCCTCATCCTGCCACCTCCCCATCCACCCCACTGTTCTTTCCCTCTGCACTGTCCCTGCATGGTCGACCTTTGCTGTGGAAGGGTATTGTGAAACCCAGGGAGGAGTCTTGCTGTCTGCAGTAGAAAGATAAAGCAGTGGAGTGTTAAACAGCCAGATAGCCCTGGCCTGGGACTGTCACTATGCTCAGGAGCTGGGCAAGGGCCAAGGGAAAGGGCCAGCCTGCCTCGTGCCAGCTGGCACCGCAGGAGCAGAGGGAGGTTCATCCCAGCGAGCTTGGCAACAAGATGTCCTTGGCTGAGGAGCTCTCAGTTGAATGAGGCAGCATCTTGGCTGATCTGGCCACATCCTGATAGCAAATGATAGTAATCAACCTTACAAGGTGTCTTCTTTCATAGAACAGAACGGGCACAGGCCTTCATTGGCCTTTTGGAACAGGACAGGCCTTAACTGAAGAACAGGACAAGGCCTTTGCTGGCCGCTGAATTTGTTACAGTTGGTTTAACCTTAGGATAGCAACCAGCCCTGTAGCCATAGAACTCTTGTAATCAGTAACCAAACTCTGTTCTTAAAGCTGACATAGATTTATGGTATATTCTTACAAGGCAGGTAACTGTAACCGAGCCTTATTCTTAAGGTGGACATAGATTTACGATATATTCTTTTAAAGTTGGTACCATAGAAAATAACTGATAATTGTAGCATCTTTTAGATAGAAAGTTTGTGTTAGAATAGGTGTGGAATATGCTAATGGTTGTCAAGGGTGAAATGAATATGTATGTGACTAACTTGTATAATAAGGTATAGTCTGAATCAGCTGTTCGAAGCCAGCTTTGGGTGCGAACCCCTGGTTTCCCAGCGCTGAAATAAAGCACCGCATATAACTACGTCCGTGGTTATGTGTCCTGATTGCTAACAATCCCACACAGGGAGCCAGCAGACTTTGCACGCTAATCCCAAGGGCTGCCTATCCCCGTAGTTCTCTGGGGAGATCCTCTCCGAGGTTGCAGAGCAAAGCTCAGTTTCTCTTTCAGAGCAAGCATGAGAGTGTCTGGCCAAAGCGCAGGGCACAGAGCTGCGCTGCCAGTGTTGTGCAGCCTTTCACTTGCTCCATGTGGACTTTGGTCTCACTCTCACAAAGGTCTCTGGAGCAGACCCCAGCCTGGTGTGTCCCTCTGACCTGAGCCCCGTGGCCAGCTGAAGGTCCCACGTGGTTCACAGGACAGCACTCTCCAAACCAGAGCCTCGGACGTGAGACTCAACCAGCCACTCTGGTGGGGGAGAAGTCGTGCTCACAGCAGCCTGGCAGCTTCTGAATTTCCATGGTGTTTGCTATTATCTCGTATCTGGGCTCAGCGCTTTTATTGCCAGGCTCAATCGGTGTCAGGCAAAACCCACCCCTGGATCATGAGGCCATCACGCCCAGCCTCCCAGGGGGGAGAGTTGGTCAGGTGGGGGTGCAAGACTTGATTTTGGGAATAAAGATAATGGAGCAAGGTGTCTCTCCTCATTCAGCGCAACACCTCCAGCTGCTTGCAGGCTCTAGAAGGGCTCCAATCAGTGGTGCAGGAACTGAATGAGGTCCTTGAGGACTCCTGGCTTCAGGGACGACTTTGGCTGGCCCCTGGAGCTGTGAGGAACTGGGAGGATTCCAGTGTCCCCTGACTGCAGTGGGTCTCCCTGTGTTTCTTTGGGGAGAAGAGACCAGCAGCGAGAAGAGAACAATCGGGAGTTCCTGGGCTCCTCATGTGTAATCTAGTATTAATTCAATATTAAAGTGATGGGCATACTTCTTTGAATTCTTCTCCGGTTTCTCCGGTGCGGTGCAGCCTCACAGCCCACTCTCTCAAGGCCACGTCCATTTGCCCAGGATGGCCACCACATCCCTGCTCTCAGGGGTACAAGGACCATGGTGCTGTAGGGAAGCTGTAACCTGAGCTTGGGTTTCTCGCAGGCTCCAGGGTGAAATTCTACCTACACATCCCGCATTTGGCTCTGCTGTGGAAGGGGGAGGGAGCCCACATCTGAGCCTGGATGTGCCTGGCCCAGACTGTTGGGATGGCTTCTGAGCCAGCACCTGGTCTTTGCACCTCCCACCATCTTTCAGGCCAGGCTCAAGCCCAAGCCTTTATTGCCAGGCTTAGAGTTTAAGGCCGAGAGCTGGGGCTGCCATGAAGGTGTTTCCTCCATCATGTGTGGTTTTAGTGCTACTGGGTTTGCCTGCGAAGCCGTGGGGAAGGGTCCTGCTCAAGAGGAGCAAAAGCAGCAGTCCTCACGAGTGCTGCCTCCAAAAGGGCCACCCAAGAGCCATGGTTTGGGGCACAACAGGGAATTAGTCACCCTTTGGGGATATGGGCGGCCAGCGATGAGAGAGGCTGAGATCCTGTGCAAGAGGATTTCATTTCAGCTGATTTAGGACACGCAGCCTGATCGAGTCCTGCTCGATATCTATGGGGTCTTGCTTGGTCTCTCTGGGCTTTGTGGTTCCTCCTTGAAATTATGCTGATATCCCACTC
The DNA here is from genome assembly GCF_037038585.1 of Patagioenas fasciata. Taxonomy (NCBI): domain Eukaryota; kingdom Metazoa; phylum Chordata; class Aves; order Columbiformes; family Columbidae; genus Patagioenas; species Patagioenas fasciata. Next base: position 5,034,353 of record NC_092536.1, read on the forward strand.
CCAAGGGACATGCCCAGAGACCTGCAGTTGCAGGAACCACCACCGTGCCACCCGCTTCGACTCGGGTTGTGCTGATGTGGACAGGACCGAGCCTCGCCGTGCCAGGCCGAGCCTAGCCGTGCCGTCCCGAGCCTAGCCGGGCCAGACCGAACCCAGCCGTGCCGTCTCGAGCCTAGCCGGGCCGGGCGGGAGGAGCCGAAGGGGCCGGGGGCGGAGCGGGGCCGTTGGAGGAGCGGGGCGGAGGAGCGGGGGCCGCGCCCCTCCCCGCCCCGGCGCAGCGCAGCATGTTGCGAGCGGCCGCTTGCGTCTCCCGGCTCTGCCGCGGCCCGGCCCGGCTCGGGGCACCGTTCTCGGCCGCCGCCGCCTCTCCCATCCCGGCGCCCAACCCGCGGCCCGACATCGCCTATAACAAGGTAGGGTTGCGCCGGGGGCCGGTCCCGTCCCCGCGGCGTGGGGAGCGCGTCTCCGGGGTGCGGGGCTGGTGCTGGGCTGGGGACGTCCCGGGGTAACGCGGAGCCGGGCGGACATTCGGGCCCGATGCCCGGGGCTGCAGGAAACCCGCTTGGGAAAAAACAAGTGTGGGTGCAGCAGCTGCAGGGAGACACAGGGCTTGTGTCCTGCTCTGTCCCCATCCCCGACGTTTTTCAGCAAATGCGGAGGGGGGGGAAGGTGCCTGGCTTGGTGCTGGTTATCTGCATGGATTCGACCTTGTGCCCTGAGGAAAACACCGCCCGATGCCTTGGGCGAGGTGCAGATGGGGATCCAGCGTTCCTCTCCCAAGCTGCTCCTTCCCAGCGGCCACGCCAAGGCCCTTGGCGAGTGTTCAGCAACTTCTGGGCGAGCACTGTGATCTTGGTGCTGACGTTCTCTTGCCACGGACCTAGAAAAACAAATTCAGCCTTACGGGGAAAGAAAGAGTTGGTGAAAAGCTGCTGTTGGCACCTGGTTTGGTTTCAGAATCAGTTAATCAGGGAAATGCTGCAAAAGCTCTAGTGCTGTGTACAAAATCAACTGGATGGGTTGTGTGTGAAGTGTCTTCCTGCTGTCCAACCTCCCGAGGCTCCCACTGTCCCTGTGCAGCTCCAGCGTCCAGGGACCTACTGAGACGGGAACCACTTCTTATTCATGTGCTGTTTCCTGAGATGTTAATTCTTTTTATTAACTTGAAGCTGTATCTTTTGCTGTCTACTTTTACACTAAAATATCTCCTTCATGTTGTGGCAGTTTTGGAGCCCACACAAGTTGGGTCTCTTTTAACTAAACAGCCTGTGAAGAAGCCATCAAACAACTAACCCTCCTGCTGATTTTACCTAGGTCTGGCTCTAAGCCTTAAACACTGCTTTGCTTTTTCATTGCAGATTTTCATAAACAATGAATGGCACGATGCTGTCAGTAAGAAAACTTTCCCTACTATCAATCCGGCAACAGGAGAAGTTATCTGCCAGGTTGCCGAGGGCGATAAGGTAAGTTTTGTTGATGAGATCGGTTTGTTTTCTGCGTGAGCAGGTACATGGGGACTGCGAAAGAACAATCAACTCTCGCCTCGGCAGCTCCTCCAAGTGCCGTGTGTGCAGCAGTAAGCGTCTGACCCACACTAATACCACGTTGAGTGCTGCTTGTGCTCCTCCTCAACTGCTGCTTTCCAGAAAAACCCTCTGGCTTTGCCTCTTAGCAGTGGCAAGCTGGGACTGGAACGGGTGGAGAGGAATGGATGTGGTGTGCAGCGGAGCTGGGGCTGAAGGCAGACACCTCTGCAGTCCCCTGAGTGCTGTCACCCAGTCACGGTGACAGAGGAGACAAAAGGTTGGGATTCACCTGAACAGCCCCTTTCTGCCAGGGGAAACTGTCCCCAGCCCTGGGAGTTAAAAAAAGCAAAAGAGATGGTGAAAAATAATGGAATCATCCTGTGCCATATGCAAGGCCCTCCTGGGAGGCTGGGCAAGGCTGAGGTGTTTCCCAGCAATTCCAGGTTCTTCCTACAGTCTGGAAACTTGTTGGTGTTCCCCACGGGAGGGTGAGCGAGGGAAACCCTTTGCTCTTTGCTTGTCCTGGCAAGAGCATTTCAGTGACTCAGAGCAGAGAACCGACTAGAAACAAGTTACTGCCCTGACAGGAGAAAACAATGGATTATTGGTATTTGATCAAGGAAAAAAAACACCTTCAGACCGCGCTGGTGAAATCAAATCCTGAGCAAGTGTCAGAGTTGCTCCTTCCTCACCCTCTTGCCCAAATTCCTCTGCAGGCAGATGTGGAGAAGGCCGTTAAGGCTGCCAGGGCCGCTTTCCAGCTGGGTTCGCCTTGGAGGAGGATGGACGCTTCTCATCGGGGGAAGCTGCTGAATCGTCTTGCGGACCTGATCGAGAGGGACCGGGCCTACCTGGCGGTGCGTACCTGCTCTGTGGCTGAGCTCTGCTGCCACCCCTGACTACAAGGGGAGCGAGGCAGAAACAGGGGGTTTGTGCCCTTCGGGTGCAATAGGGACTTTCGCTAGAACTGGGAGAGAGACCTATGAAGGATGAGGAAGTTGTTTTGGGAAAACGAAAACAAAACGTCCAACAGGCAGGACTGATCAGAATCGCAAACTTGAGAATCAAATCTAAATCTGTATGCGTGACTTTCCCCACCTCGCTCTTCAGACGGTCTCACTGTGTTTTGCAGGCACTGGAGACTCTGGATAACGGCAAACCGTACGCCATCTCCTACCTGGTGGATCTGGACATGGTTGTCAAGTGTCTAAGGTAGGTGTGGAGGCTCCAGGACAGCACAATGTTGGTATGAGCTTTATGAAGCAACCAGCTGGAGGAAGTATCTTTTATTTTCTGGTGACAGGAGTCTTACTATTTTACATTCAATGACCAAAAGTTTATTGTTGCCAGATACTTTGCAGGCTGGTCGGATAAATTCCACGGCAAAACCATCCCGTTAGACGGAGACTTCTTCTGTTATACAAGGCACGAGCCGGTGGGGGTCTGTGGACAGATAATCCCGGTAAGTAAAGCGTGGTGTTTCAGGAATTCGGTGTTAGCACAAATGGTTGTCTGAAAATGCAAGTTATTATCTGTTACTAACCACTGCTTCCTCCAGTGATGAGGAAAGTTCTGCTTGCACCAGCCGGAAGGGCTGTTACTTTGCTCTGGCAGTACAGAACTGTTGCTTTCATGGGCTGTGAGTAAGATTTGTTTTGTATCTGCTGGAGAAAAAAAATTAAACGCCTTCATAGGAGTTGCCTGGCTCAGAACCACAATCAAGTTTAAACTGCTACCTAGCATTAAAACCAAAAGTCTGTGTGATGAGGAAATAGAGTTTGTGTGCAAAATTCAGTTTTATGTACATGATCTTTTTTTGGTACCTGGTAGCAAGTACAGCAAGGTGGTTTGTCAGCAGCAAAGCCATGCGTACGCAGTGATCCGTGGATGCTGTTACCTCTTGGTAGGAGCAGCCAGATTCCCACTGTTGCACGCTGCATTTGTGTGTTTGTCATATTTGCATTGAGCAAGAACTGAGCGTAAACGCCTTGCAGGTCTTTGTGCACTGCTCTGTCATTGCAAACAGGCTTTATTTCAAAACACCTCTAAAGAGCATTTAACTGTTAAACTGTCAGTAAAGATTAATTGCAAAAAAGTTAGGGTTTTGCAGTGGTACTGGGAGACCTCGTGCTTCTGAGTAGGGTTTTCCTGGACAAGGAGGAGGCAGCGCTGGAAAAGGAGCCGCACGTTGAAGAGCAGCTGGGGAAGGATCAAAAGCTGCTTCCAGAGCTACTGCAGCTGATTTGAATGAAGCTCACTGGTCATTTACTGTTTAATTGGAAACTTTCAAGTTCAGACAAGCAAATACCTCCTTGTTTTTCAGTGGAACTTCCCACTGTTGATGCAAGCATGGAAACTGGGGCCTGCCCTGGCGACTGGGAACGTGGTTGTGATGAAAGTGGCGGAGCAAACCCCCCTGAGCGCTCTTTATGTGGCTAATTTGGTCAAAGAGGTGAGTGAAAAGGCTGCTGGAGTGCGGTGGGATGCAGCCAAACTGGGGAGCTGCGGAGGGCTTGTGACAGGAGGAGAGAAGGGCTGTCTGATCAGAAGAAAGCCGGGATTGTCTTGGGTATCTTAGCATTTGATTCAGCAAGAAAAAAAAAAAGCCCTTGTCCTTATCAATCTGTGTGCAGCTGAGATAAAGCTTGATTAGGGAAGGACTCTTTGAAGTCAGTTAAATAACTTCAGGGTGATTAGATATATAACTCCAAACTATGCTTAGGGCATGGGGTGGGAAGTTGTCCTGTTTTTTGTGAACTGAACACTAAAGAACTGGGAAATTTAAAGTGAAGTTGCAAGGGCTCTGTTCTTCGTGGGAGGCCTCCTGAGGAGTTATTAACAGGCGAGGGGAGGTGAAATCCTTGACCAGTAAAAGGAATTTCTTGCTGCAAACCGTCAGGCTGGATTCCCACCCGGCGTGGTGAACATCATCCCTGGCTACGGGCCCACGGCCGGTGCTGCCATCTCCTCCCACATGGATGTTGATAAAGTGGCCTTCACCGGCTCCACAGAGGTAAGGGAGGACCTTCCGCTTTCAGCCCTTGGGATGCGGAGAATATCTCATTCCTTTAATACCTTTTCTGTAAAAAATACTGGAGGTGTCTTGCCTTCTATCCATCTTTTTTAAAAAATACAGCTGACTTCAGGGGGTGACATTTATTTTTACTTTACAAAAGACTCTTTAGGTGCCTTCTTTAGAATTCTTCCTATTGTTTTCCTTGAATTGAGTCTTATGAGAGCTGAAACTCTGGGCAGACCTCAGTTATTCCCTTAAAGTCATGACAAGGAAGGGATTATGATTAAATCACTGTCTGAGATGTGAATCCAGCCACCCTGCCAGGTGTTGCTTTGTGGAGGAGTTAATTCCAAGTGCTCGTTCTTGCCACCATACAGGTCGGGCACCTGATCCAGAAGGCAGCAGCAGAGAGTAACCTCAAGAGGGTGACGCTAGAGCTTGGCGGGAAGAGTCCCAACATCATTATGTCCGACGCAGACAGTAAGCACCCGCCAGCCTCAGATTTTATCTGCCCCTTTTCCAGATCTGTTGCTTTTTCTGTACCCAAACCCTCCCCTGCGTGGTGGGAACGTCTGGCTTGGACACCACCTGGCTGTTCTTCCCCCAAAAGGTCTCTGTGCCTCCCGCTGTAGCTGCTGCGTTTGTATCTCTGTGCTGCTTCACTCCCACGTCTTCCTCAGCGCTGTGAAGTTCAGTTATCAACAAATAAGAATTGTTTTAGTATCTTCCTTCAGTCTTAGTTCCATTTTTGTTTTCATTTCTTTCTCTTCGCGGGTACCACTCTTTTTCAGTCTTGAGAAGTTCTGGTTCCCTCATCCCTTGCATATAGACTCATTTTTGGTCTTGATGAGCCAAGATACTCCTTTTATTTAGCAGTAAGGAAGAAGAATCTTCTAGATCCAAAATAAGAACTGTGATCTGCCTCAGATATTTTTTTTCTCTAGCATGAGGTGCTTTAATAAACCCTCATACTAATTAAACATGAACGTAACTTCAAAAGCATGGGAAATGCCTGTCAGCTGAGGGGACTGTGTGTCACTGATGTTCAGCAGTCTGCACGACAGTTGTTCAAGTTCAAAATAAGTCACTTACTGGCTCTGGTTCCGTTTGCTGACTTGTTTTCTCTCCTCTCCCCGATCTCAGTGGACTGGGCTGTGGACCAAGCCCATTTTGCCCTCTTCTTCAACCAAGGACAGTGCTGCTGTGCTGGATCCCGAACATATGTCCAGGAGGATATATATAATGAGTTTGTGGAGAGGAGCGTTGAGAAGGCCAAGGCCAGGGTGGTTGGAAACCCATTTGACTTTAAAACTGAACAGGGGCCTCAGGTAAGAGCAGGAAACGTCCTGAACCGTTATCTCCTGCAATTGCTCTAACCTTGAGTTGTTTTGCATCAGTAGATGAGAACTAAAGGAATTTTCGGTCTCTTGATTAACCTCCTTTGAACTGTGCCCATTATCTCCTTTCTTGTGCAGGAGGGAGAAGTTAATTAACCATTCTGATTACTCCAAAACCTGGCATTTCAAACTCATAGTCTCCTTTGGAAGCTGGTGTGGCAGTCTGTTGGAATGAGGAATTGCCAGGGCACAGTCGCAGGCACAGCTGGTAGTAGTCAAGTCCTTTTTTAGCCCCAGTAAAGCTGAAGCTGATCTGTGTCCCTGTGGCTCGCAGGTAGACGAGGAGCAGTTTAAGAAGATCCTGGGTTACATTAGCACTGGGAAGCGAGAAGGAGCCAAACTGCTGTGTGGTGGCAGCGCTGCTGCGGACAGAGGCTTCTTCATCCAGCCAACTGTCTTTGGCGACGTGCAGGACAACATGACGATCGCCAGGGAGGAGGTGAGACCTGCGGCGTCTGTCTGTCTGTCCACCTCTCACCTCTTCAGCATTTTGCCCCTCTGATGGAAAAAAACATGGCTTTACAACCAGTGGACATTCATGAACTGTGAAACTCGGTGCTTGTTAGAAAGTTACCACATCAAACTTCCTTCTAGATTATATCCTGACCTTTTCATAATATGAGAAGTGATACTTCAATGTCCTATTTGACTTCTACCATACTACCTAACTCCGGCATCAACCACAGCCTCCCTCGTGATCAGTTTTCACAGATTTTCACATGCTCTGTTTGGATTTCACAGATATTTGGGCCGGTCATGCAGATTCTGAAATTCAAAACAATCGAGGAAGTCATTGAGAGAGCAAATGACTCCAAGTATGGTCTGGCAGCCGCAGTTTTCACGAAGGATCTTGACAAAGCAAACTATGTGTCCCAGAGCCTGCGAGCTGGAACAGTTTGGTGAGCCACACCACTTCCCTCTCCCTGAGCTGCTGGAAGCTTCCTTGTTTCTTGCTAAGTTTGCTCTTTTTCCTCTACTTCGGATCCAATTTTAACATGCGCTTTACTGAATGTAGTGTCAGACCTTCAGCTGTAACACTATCTGTTGGTAAAATTTAGGTAGATTAAGCTTCCATGGTCCCGCTGTGGATTAACGAAAGGGATGGGGAAAAAGAAATGCAGTAACACAGCTGGCACTTCCATTAATCAGCTCTGAAACTACTGGTGTTTAACTCTTGGTTTCCATTTCAGGATAAACTGCTACGACGTGTTTGGTGCGCAAGCCCCGTTTGGCGGCTACAAAGCTTCTGGGAATGGGCGAGAGCTGGGAGAATATGGTCTGGAGGCGTATGTAGAGGTGAAAAATGTGAGTATCCCTGCGTCCAAGGGCATCTCCAGAGTGTGTTTGTGCCTGTTGGTGCAGTCTGGCCTGGGAGCTGCAAGGGGAGAGTACAAACTGGCAGATGAACATCACTTAAGAGGGGGGATCTGAGCAGTGACCCCCAGCACTTAACGCTGCTCTCAAGTCCATACGCCCTTGGGTGCCGGTGTTGGGCAATCCCGGCACTGCAGGCTGAGTAATTTCCTGTAAAGAGATGCAGAAGAGCTGTCAAATGGACGCTGCTGCCTCTCGGTCTTCAAGCCAATAATGTGAACACTGTCTCCAGGAAAATAACTCATCGCTTTTCTTTTCTTCTTCTAGGTGACGATCAAAATCCCACAGAAAAACTCCTAGAGGACAGCAGCCTTTCCGCACGTCTGGAAATGCCTGCGCAGCTTCGTGAGATACAAAGCAAAGAAACTTCTGCTTAAGGCGCGCAAAACTTAGGTGGAAAACATGTAACTCTTTGTTAAGTAATGTTTCTTTACAAGGTGCCTGAAGGAGCTTTTGTTAAAAAAATATCACTTGGCTTTATCTTTTTAAAACACCAAATACAATCGAGTACTATTGCGTTACATGGTTGTATTCTTGTAGCGCCTGTATCTGAGGAAAACACTTTTTTTCAAGAAATCATGTCTGTGCTTGTCTGGTGGGCAGTAGGTTTGATATTAATTAATAATAATTGGTCCCTCTTCTGTACACAAAGTGAACTGAGGCTCAGTGACCAACCTCTCAGCCTCTGTTTGTGAGGGGAAAGTTCTGGGCTTTTCTCACTGTATCTACTCAAAATAAACATTATTTTCTCAGAGATGCTAACCCTACAGTTGCTGGAGTTTGTGTCAGTCAGTGGAGCAGGAGCTCAAGTACAAGCAGAAGTTTATTTTCTTCTACACGTCAATTACTCTGTCTCAAGGAATTTTGAAGAGTCTTTCTGATTTTTCTGTGCTGCCTTAACGGTAAAATAAGCCCGATGTCTAACTGTCCCCAGCAAAGCCAGCGGAGGTGGCGGTACCACAACAACAAAGCAGCGGGAGGGGCGCTGAGGGTGCGCTGTGCCTCAGGGAGCGGGCGGGGGACGCTGCCCCCGGTGTCACTGGCGGTGCCGTGCGGGGGACGCTGCCCCCGGTGTCACTGGCGGTGCCGTGCGGGGACGCTGCCCCCGGTGTCACTGGCGGTGCCGTGCGCGGACGCTGCCCCCGGTGCCACTGGCGCTGTGCGGCGGACGCTCCCGCACGAAGCGCAGCCCGAGCGCCCCCGCCACCAACCCGTTCCCGCCCCCGGGGCGGCCTCGCGTCCCCAGATCTCGCGAGACTTCGCCGCTCTCGCGGCGGGGGGCGGGGCCGGAGCGCTCCCCTTCGCTCCGCCCCTTTGAGGGTCACAGCCCCACCTCGTGTCGTTACGTCATTAGAAGGCTCCAAGAGCCTCGAAGGCCCCGCGGGGGCTTTGATGCCGGCGTGGCGCTTTTTAGGACGGTGGCTACTGCCTGTAAACCGCTCCAGCGCTGTGGTGGAAGCTCCTAAAATTCCCCGGTGTGAGCAGGGAGGAGGCCGAGGGCTGGGTTGGTTTCCCGCGCGAGGCGCTGTGGGGGCGGTATCGCCGCGGAGGGTCGCGCCGGCAGGCGGGTGTGCCCGGCGCAGGGTGCCGGCAATGTCTGGCTCCCGGGCGGCGGCGGCGCTTCGGCGGCGTCGTCTCCCGGGCTGAGCGGCGGCTCCGGGCCCATTCGCGCCCTTCCCGCCGCGCTCTCCCGCCTCCGCGCGGGGTCTCCCCCCGACCCAGGCCCGCCCGGCCGGGGATGAGGCGGTGTGGCGGCGGCACAAAGGCTCCTCCGGGGCTGCCCGTTGCCTGACGAGGCCCAGCGCCCCCGGGCCGGCTCCGCCGCCGGCCTCGCCGCCTCCGTCCCGCCCTTCCTCCTGCCTCGCCGGCCCTCAGCCACTACAGCCCCGCTGTCCCTCGCTGGGGACGGGCCGGCGGCTCCCCCTCCCCCCGCCCGTGGCCCCGCGGGACGATGTCGGAGGAGCCCGAGATGGACAAGACGATTAAGGTAGGCGGAGGCACCGGCGCTCGGGGTCTTCCCGGTCCCCGCTCAGGGAGGGGGGCAGGCCCGGCGGGTCCCGGTACCCCTATCTCTTGGGGCTGTGGCTCCGCTCCTCGGCGGACACTGGGCAGGGAAACGGGAGCTGAGGCGGGATCCGGCCGTGGGGGATCCGTGTGGAGACGCTGAGGCTGCGGGAGCAGAACCGGGGTCCCTGGAGCAGAACGGGGGACGCGGGAGCCAGGTCTGTCCCTCACAGCAGTTCTGGCTGTGGAGGCAACGCCATCGCCTCAGCCCAGCTCCCGGTTGCTCTTGGGATCTGTCATGAAAACAAATCTGGTGCGTGGGATGTTTGTGTTCGAGTGGTGGCAGAGGAGCTGAACAGATTCAGGATTTCTTTTTTTGTTTTCCACAGTGTGTGAGTTTAGTGCTTCCCCATGAATCCTTCTGTGACCTGGCTGAGCGGATTTCCCGAAGAAGCCAGGGAAACCCTTTTGAGATAACGTGATGATAACACTATACTTTAAAGAGTCTCTGCAGGCTCTTTACCTTGTGCAAAGCGTTTGCTGTCGCAGTTTCTGGACACCTTCATAAATGCTTATTTTAATAAGATGGGTGAATGTATTCCTTAAGGATGTAGGTAAAAAGACCCCATGTATTGGTATTTGCCACCTTTCTTTTGCCCTCCTGGCTGCTACAGTGGGATTTGTCTTTACAGTGCTCACTGGGGACAAAAATCGATGCAAGAGAAGCAGCAACACAGTTTTGTGTTGTTGAAATCTGGATTATTTAAAATAGATGAGTCTTGCCTTTGGAACTAAAAAATCCCAAAGGAGAAGGACATGTAAGTGCAGTGTTTAGACAACCCAGACTAATTAAACTACGAGATCAAGTGTTGAAATCGTACACTGTCTCCTCCTGCTTTGGTATTAGTCTTAGAACAGCGCATGTAAAGTAGCTGGCGAGATGGCTTTCAAAATAAGGTTTCTCAAGTATTTAGGGGGTAATTCATGTGAAGGTAAAGATCTACACAGAGCTCTTGGGGGTTAAAAACAAAACCAAAACCCTGAAGCAGTTGTGGAAGTGTAGGGACAGTCCTGTACCTGCCTCTGACCCCTCTCGGTTTATGGGAGTTCTGACCGAGAACAGATTATGGGCAAGTCTTTTCACTTATTATTAATCTAAAACATAATTTAGTACTTCTGTATATTTTGCTGAGTTCTCTGCTTCTCAAATTCTTGGTTATTGTTCAGGTTCTTTTGCTTTTTTCACCTGAGTCTGCAGCTTTAAGGTCTGTGACTCTAGATAGCGATCGCTGTTTAGGGCAAACTACCGGCGGTGGAAAGGCTGCGTGGAGCAGCAGAGGTGGAGTTACACCGGAATTGCCGTTTCGCTTGTTGAATACATGGAGTTTGTCCAAGCAGCAGCCTGTATCTGTTTAATTGGCTGTAGGGAGCATGCGTTATTTTTAAAGTACCTTATTTTAGGCCTTTTCCCGTTGGTGCAAACTGAGAGGTGCCTGAGCTTTCCCCTGAGCAGCCCAAACGCTGCCTGAGAGCAGCTCGCTGGAGATCAAGTGAGGAGAAATCTCAGAGTCCGTTGTTTCCAGGCTTTGAGCATCCCGGATTGCTGACTCTGCACAGGAGGATGCTCAGACCGTCCTCTGGGTACCCTGAGCTTGTGCTGTTGAAGAGAACTCAACATTGGTGTGGATTTGGTTGCAACAAAAATGCATTTCAAATTACTTTATTCCCCTTGCTTGCTGGAAATTAGTGTCAAGAGTGACCAGAAGTTCATTTGTACTTATATTAACATGACCAGCATTTGGACTTATAGCAATTTTGATATTTTCAGAGAGTGCTTTTATATGTGTAAGTTTATTATAGAACATTTCACGCTGTTTGAATGTTATGAACTCATGTTGATTTGCAGCTACATAGTCTTGGTGCAGATTTGAAGCTCCTGTGCCTGAAGGAGATGTAGGCGATTCTGTACATAGATGGACATCAAAGTTCTGAAATACTCTGTTTCAAATCATTAGGAAATGGTGAATCGTTTCTTGATCACTAGATTATTCATTTTTATTTCTAAGTTGTAAGGCTGCTTTGGAATGAAGATGGAATCCAAGTAAAAGTGCAGAAAGCAAAAGTGTTGGCTCTTTATTTAAAACAATGGCAAATATGCAGAATATGAAAGAGGTCTTTTAAAATTAAAAATAGACCTATTTGTAGTTGAACTTGTCCTTCAAGAGTTGAGAATGATCAGATCTTATTCTCACTTCATGTGATTTGTAGATCACAGACTTTCCAGTTCCTAATCAGATTTTCTTCCACACATTCAGCCGGAGTGAAGCGAGTTGTCTCGCTGCTGTTGCAGAGGCAGCAGAAACTCTTCAGTCAAGACCGGGCTTGTCTGTGGAGCCAGTTTCTGGTTTTAGACCAACCTGTGCAGTTGAAAGGTGAAGTTTTTGGGACAGGCAAGGCCTTTTTTTGATGTTGGACCAGGAGCAGCAGACTTCAAAGCTCTGTAAAAAGTAACGAAAAGTTGTTATTGCTTAATCACCATGTTGCTGCAAAGTACTTTGGCGTTTGCTTCTCCAGTTCAGTGGTTTGACTCTCTTCACAACGTAACCACGGTGTGATCTGGAAAGCACAAGCTGCAGAGGTGCTCCCCAGGTCAGAGGAGCCGTTTCTCTGCTCATTAATACTCTTCTCAAATTGTGTTTGCATTCCACCCGTGATGTCCTTGATTCTGTGTCTGAATATCAGGAAACTGAAGTCAGCTTTTCCCTGATGTGCTTTTCACAAGTGAAATTGATGTTAGTTGAATTGCTAAGAAAGTTTCTCTGTGCTTCTGCTTGAAAACAACAAACCTTGCATGATCCTATACACTTCCCTTCCCCTTTCTTTTAAAACCTCTCATAAAACCCCCAGGTAACTTTAATTTTTCCCTTTACACCTTTCACACTAGTCATTATGATTTATGCAATACCCGCTCCAGACCGTGTTAAAAGGTGACTATTTCCTTTCACAGCTGTCTTCTGCACTCTCTATTCCCTTCAAATCTTGCCTTAAACATCAGTTTTCCTCCCTGGCTTTGTTTTCCATTCCTGTGGTCCAAGGTCTTTCTCCAGCCGGGCAGTAGCATTAAATCCACGATCACTGCAGCAGCGGCTGATGCTCCTGCATTGGAGACAGGTGTTTCCTGTAGCTGGGAACACGAGCCTTCTCAGTTTTCTCACCGTTTGTAGCACAAAATGCCACACATTTGGAGTTGGAGTTAACAGAAGGGGAAGATCTGACCAGGATAAAGTCGCTTTGCACGTGCTGGACTCCACTGTTTGTTTTCAGTGCGTTTGGGAATTATTTTACCCTCTTGCTTAAGCTCCCCCTCCCTTTTGTTATCTGAAGCGTGACTTTTTGGAAGGTGTTCCTGAACACAGTTTCATTAAAAAGGGCAGATTTTTTTTGCTGTCTATTGCTTTGCCTTGCGTTTGCTCACAGCATTTCACCCTTCAACCCTCAGTTAGATCGCCCTTGGTTTGGCGGCACACGGCAGCGACGTTAATCAAAATGCTGCGACATTTACATCCCACCTCGTGACATGTTTAAGCACGACAGCGCCCAGGCTGCGTCCTAACAAAGCCCAGCTCTGTAGGGATTTGGATTATAAGGATTATAAATGTGAGCCTGGTTCATTATCACACAGGCAAAACCAAGCCATGCAGGGTTTAATTTACAGTAGAATGATTCCAAAGGTTTGAAAACCCCAAGAAAGCAGCAAAATAATTTTCCTCTGCACTGTATTGACCAATAAGTACATAATAATGTTGTAACTGGGCCTTTGTATTCAGTTGTGATTGACCACTTCTGGGTGGAAAGCTGGATTTGAGTCTGGGCGGGGAGAAAAGTGCCCTTGATACTCTTTCTGTATTAAAAGTGCAAGATCCCATTTACTGTTCTCAGTAATCCTGTTTCAGAATGCCAGGGTGAGCAATCTCAGCTGCACAGAAATAATTTTAAGCTGAGATATGTTACTATGTGAGCATTTGTATTTGTATTTTTCCAGCAAAACTCCAAAGCGGGCTCTTTCTCTGCTCAAGTATCTTGCAGATCAGATCTGCTGTGTTTTGTCTTTTTATTGTGTTTCTAGGGTTGTAGTAATTTATTATTTTCTTTTACTCCCTTTCCTTTCCCCTTTGCTCCTTCTTGAACAGGAAACCTCCATTTTAGAGGAGTACAACATTAACTGGACGCAGAAGCTGGGAGCTGGGATCAGCGGTCCTGTTAGGTAAGACCTAAAACCTGCAGATTAGTGTGTAATCTTGGCCTGTTTCGTTAGCTGTGGGGAAGTGACTGTGTGTTTTAATTGTGATGTGATATGTGGAAGACTTTCTTCATAAATAAATGCTTCTATTCCATGTGGATCGTAGCTGATGCATGAGTGAAATATTGTCTTTTACGGGATAGGTTTGAAATAAAAGCTCCCCTCGCCTCTCCGTCTTGTCCCGTCTCGCTGCCGTATTCTCGAAGCAAAGCGGGAACAGGAGTCAGTTGTGAAATGGTGGTGGCAGAAAATTCTGCTCAAACAAACACCTTTGTCCTTTTGATCACGGTGTCAGCATGGTGCAAAGGTCGCTGCTCCCGTCCGCGGTGTCGTCGCACATCAGCACCCTGCGCCCGTTTGCTATTTTTACTGGCTATTTATTCATATCACCATGTGAGGCTGAAGCACCGAGTGCCCTGAGCTCTGCGGCTCAAACCAGGTGCACCCAGCGTGGATTTGGAACTGGATGCTTTCTGTAAAGCAAAATGTATATTCCCTTTTCAACGAGAACTCTTTGCTTTTGCAAGCGGAAATTTGCGCACAAGCGGTGGAAAATTAATGTCTGCGCCTCTCTGTTCCGGGGCTTGTCTTTTGCCACCATTTATCTTCCTGTCCAGGCAATTGGTTTCTCCTCGTCCATTTTCTGTTGCTGTGTTGCCTCTGAGCTTTATCAAAATGTCCCTTTGTTTTTCATTCTTTTAACTGCCTGTAAATACGTGGGCCCTTCCCTCTCATGCAGTTCAATTGTTAGTGTTAAATGGGGGAAAGAGGGGAAAAAAAGTGTGTGGCGCAGTTGGTGGCCTTGCTAAAACAAGGATTTCCATTCGGAAGCACTTTATTTATTGCAGACTACACCCTCCCTTGGGGATGTTCAGGCTGCCACTGTATGCTTTGGGTTTTTTCATCAAAAAATATCTCATCAGGCTGAATGTCTGGAGTGTGTTCTGCTTGTCTGCAGTTCCCCAGTGCTCTGAAGTACTTTTTCTGCATTGCTGGAAATATAACTTTGTGTGCGGTGTTCCTGTGTAACGTATTTGATTGTTGTGGAAGGCTGAAAAGTGAGGCTTCCAACCTGGGATGTGGTGACAGGCGCCTTGTGTATTCCACATTGTGCTTCATTCCCATGTGGAGAGCAAACTCGTAACTACAGATCAATTGCTTGAAGTGTCACTGTAACTTTCTTGCTGACTGAATAATTTTGTTGCTGTAATACCAGAGTCTGCGTGAAAAAATCCTCTCAAGAACGCTTTGCACTGAAAATTCTTCTCGATCGTCCAAAAGCTAGAAATGAGGTACAGTTCCTGTTTATACTGTCTGCCTTGTGATGCACCGCAAACTCTCGCCCCTTTGGTGGATCGTTGCAATGGTTTAAAAGAAAAGAAACCCAAAGTTTTCTGCAGATCTTGCTGTGCAAGATTCCTTGGGTTTGATCCCCTGGTCTTGCTGTGCTTGGTTCCCACAGGATGAGGTGGTGGGTGAAACTGGGGTTTGCTGTAGGTATTAGCTGTATATGTACAAGTGGAATTTATAGAGCTGCATTTTAAAACTGCTGCTCTCCCCACGTCCCATGTAATGTAACAGGAATAGTTTAGAGCTGTTGTGGTTTCTGTATCTCTCACTCTTGGATGTCGCTACTCTAAGAATTGCCAAGAATGCCTCAAGTTGCACTCTAAAAGGTGGGGATTTAGCTGTGTGTGAGAAACTAAATAAGCTCAGGAATATGGTTTGTGACTTACGGTGGCTGCTGGGAGCTGCCAAGGTACCAAACTGTCTCTTGAAAATGATGGGCAGTTGTCATGAAAATTGAATTTGTATTAATTGTCCTCAAGGTTTGGGCAACTTCCATTTCTTCTTATTGAGCAAATTCTCATTTAAAATGGGAAAAAATAAGAATATTGAGCCTTGGCTAGATTTAGCACTCCAGGTAGCTTTAAACTGGGGAAAATTCCTTGGGTTCAGAATGTTGGAACAGGAGACGAGGTTGTGTGTGTTGTGACTGCTGGACTTTGAGGCTATAAAAGGAGCTGGATTACAGAATTTTAAGTTTTATTCATTAATTTGCAGTTTCAATCATACCTCTGTTAGTTTAAAACTCGTTCTAGCTTTAAACTTATTGAAAAGAAAATCAAAGTTTGGACTTTTTCTGGAACTCTGCAGGGTTGGACTCTGTGGTCTGTAACAAATAGAATGACAATGTGTGATCTTTTTGTTGTGCTTGTCCCAAGAAGTGTAATGGCTGTTGGTCACTCATGCAAACAGTTTTAGGGGCTTCTTATGTTTTGAATAATGTTGAATTGGGTGGGACTGGCAGCGCGCGGGCTCGTGTGCCCCGCAGCCTTGGGGCAGAGGGTCAAGTCCGTGTCACCGTGTACAGTAACGTTTCTTCCCTTCTCTTCAAGGTACGTCTGCACATGATGTGTGCAACACATCCAAATATTGTTCAAATTATTGAAGTTTATGCTAACAGTGTGCAGTTCCCACATGAGTCCAGCCCAAGGTAAGGTTACATAGGGTGATTCATTGCCACAGCTTGCTTTCCATGTTTAGGCCAAGGTATAGTGGTATTTGCCTTTTATTTTAATCAAAGTGTGACCAAAATTAATATTTATAGAGTATTCCAGCTATTATATTTATACTTCAGGCTAAGCAACATTTGCTTTTTCCGCAGTTAATGGCCAGATCTTTGCATATTTAAATGAACTTGTGTCCTTCACTATTGGTTTTGAATACACCTTGGTTTCTTAGGTTTTTCATGGATTCAGTCCGTGATGCCCGCATTGTTTGCGAGAGTTCATCAGCTTCTGCCCTGCTTTGTTATTGCTTTAGTAGCTTGAATTGAATTGTAACCTTTGAGCCTGCTTCTGCTTCCAAAGCACCGTTAAAGCAGGACTGGAGCTGTGACTTTTGTTGCTGCCTAGAATCCTAAGAGGGATGCTTTTACATGATGGTGATGCCTGTGAGCCACTGGGAAATGGAGTGTCAGTCTTCATTTAAAAAAAGAAAGAGAGAATTGTTTCTAAAAGTACTAGATTCTGCCCTGTACACTCTCAATATGTTGTCCTGCTTAAAATGAACACAACAAAACATGAAGCAGATGTTATTTTTCATATGTTACTACCACTTGGGACTAAAAGCTTTGTCTTCTAATTGGATATTAGTTGAGAAAAAAAACGGAGCTGGGAAAACAAAAGAGCTGAGACCTGTCATAGTCTCTGATGGATCTGACTTTGTTGTGTGGCAAGAAGAACTAGAAGTTGGTTTCTTGAGGATCTAGCGGTCCTGGTCTCCACACTTCCTATTTGTTGCTGTTCATAATTATGTCAATAAAACTGTACATTAAAATAAGGAGGTACGGTGGAGTATCCAGACTCAAAAGCATCAAGATAATTCCTCAACCTTTTGCTTCGAAGTTTCCATGAAGCTCTTCAGTGCCTGGCGTGTCTGCAGGGCTGGGCGCAGACAGCTTTAGTGCAAGACTCTACCTGTCATGTTGTTCTTTGAGAGCAGAGCAAGACCTTGATGTGCCTGAACGGCTTCCAGGTCCAAACTGGCTCCTTGGGGGAAGGCGTGGGTGGAACTTGCATGGATCTGTCTGGGTGCATCCATGTAGACACGTCCGCGGTGTTTGCTCCAGCTGCGGGAGCCCAACACGAAGAGCAAACTGTAGGTTTCTTGCTGACAATCAGCGAGTCAGGTTGTGCTGGGAGCCAGAAAATCCTGCAATTTACGCGCTTAAAGGCAGAATTACGGAACCAAAATAGCGAGAAGAACTGTAGAAGCAGCAAGTTTATGTCTCTCTTTTGGCCTGCATCAGTAGATCTGAAATATGCATTATTAGCTTAGCAATTCTGTGATTTTTTTCATTATTTTTAATATAACAAAATGAAATGCTTTTGAACAGGGCTCGGCTCCTAATTGTAATGGAGATGATGGAAGGGGGAGAGCTATTTCACAGAATCAGCCAGCACCGGCACTTTACTGAGAAGCAAGCAAGCCAAGTAACAAAGCAGGCAAGTTGACACCCATGTATAAGCAAATCCATGAATGATGATGGCTCAAGTATTTAACAATTTCTTGGGGTGGGGGCGGTGGGAAAAAAGGAAGCTAAAATAATCCTCAGTTCTGATCTGATGATCATTGCCTGCTTTGTTATATATAACCTGACAATGCCAAAGTTTTAATAGAAGCAAAGAATTGAAGGTGTGGGCTAGTTCTGGATTGGGACCCTGGTGTCTCTGCTGTCCTTAGTGATGGTTTTCCTAACCTGGTCTCCAGAACATTTCACCAAGATGCTCGTTTCTTGCACAACCTTCCTGCCGTGTCCCTCAGTGTTGTTCTGTAAGTGTTGGACCCAACAGCCCATGGACTCCCCCAGGCCACGTGTGGCTCCTGAGCTCTGGTTTGAGAATTGCTCGTGGCCATGACACAAACTTGGCGTTTGTCGCCTCTTGCACGAGGGAGCAGACAACAGACTTGTCCTGGGCACGTGTTTTTTGAGCTGAGTTCTGTGTTGGGTTTTATGGAAGCCCTGCTTATCAGAGAAGATACCAAGAGGAACATACCGCTCTAGTGCATGTTTTGTGTGCTCTTTGTTCTGATGTCATTTTTCCCCTCTCCATTTCTCTAGCTGACTCTCTCTTGAACGTTGTGTTTTAGGGTCTCCACAGTATTTATTACTAGACGTTATGAATGTATCTACATCCGAGTCACGCTTTTCCCCCTAAGCTGGGGAGATGATGTTTGGTACTGAGGCAGAAAAGAGAGACAGATTATTTCATCTTACTTTTCTGTCTTGTGCTTTGACTTGTTTCTGAATAAATGGCGATTGTGCTGCTACCTTTTTGGCTTCATTCTACAAAGGCCTTAGGTGGAAGTACAGAATTATGCTTGACAGTTGATTTCCCTGTCCTTTGGATTTTGGCAATGCAAGGTAGTCTCCAGGATTAACATGTTGGGAAAAATACCTTGAAACTACCAAAAGTGTAGTATAGAATTGAATTCTGACTTTGTGTACGCTTGGGTTATTCATCTCCCAAATAACTGTTGGTTTTAATGTTTATACAAATGAAATTTGAAGGCAACGCTGAAGTCTAATTATTTCATCTAGTGGTTTCTCATCACTGTCTTGGACTATGGATCTTAGGTTCTTTTATCCAGTAATAGTTAAAACCTTGTGACAAAGCTACCTCATTTTATTTGAGAATGTGTTTGTTTGTTTCTGAGCTAAGTTACCTCTGAAGTTCTCTTGTCGCAGTAATTTGCGGAGTTCTAAGGACTCTCTGCTTCACCCAGGGCACTGTGTTTAGGTGGGATCCTACAGAAGCTGATACGAATATTTCTAAATAAGGGTCACGTGGCCTTACCTTACTTTTGTTTCTATAAATGAATTGTCCTTAGAAATGTACAGCCTGCAGAGCTTTCATGACTGGGTTACAGTTTCTAAACACCAGTGTAGGAAGCTCTTTGAAAGGATCAAGTAATGCATTTCTCTGTAATATCAAATAAAATGGGTAAACTGCAGGCAGCAACATGAATTAAGGAATAAAACTGCCTGAATGCTCACTTCTAAGTAAGTAACAAATGCAATAAAATATTTAAGGAAATATTAAAGCAAGAACATGCTGTTGACTGTTAAACAGAATGTGATTGCTGGAGAGTGTGCAAGTGGGTTTAGTGACCTTGCAGGCCTGGCACCATGTGTGAAAGGACACTGTCATGACCTGTTTCACTTCGAGGGGGTAATGATGCCCTGAGTTAGCCAAACTAAAATGGTTGGGAAGCCCAGTACAACTTAACTTCTATTTTCTGTTTGCTTTGAATGAAATGCAAACTGAAAAGTTTAGTGCATTTCCTTTCCTGCACTATCATGCAGTATGACCTGGCTTTTCTAAACTCAGAATTGTACCCAAGTGGAGTGAAAATGTTCAGGATCTAAGCTGTGTTGGTGTTGGCAGTGTACTTTCTAAAGCTGATGTAACTGTTGAAGCTAAAGGGGAGTTCTGTAATTGTAGTTGATTTATTGTGCCCTTTTTCAGATAGCTTTGGCTTTGCAGCATTGCCACTCATTAAACATTGCACACAGAGACCTCAAGCCTGAGAATCTCCTCTTCAAGGATAACTCTCTGGTAAGATAAACACTTGGAATTCTTTGTTTACTGCTGAATTCTGTAAAATGGCTCCGTGGTGGTTTTCAGAATAGTTGTAAAATCACATTAATGCAATGTTTCAGTGACAAAAAGGAATGACATGTTTTTGGCTTCGTGCTTTTCCATACTCTGGTGTACCTGCAGTACGGGCTGTCTGTGCTGCTGCTGTTAGACACGGGCCAGGTTCTCCACCTCAACACAGAACCCTTCTTTGCTGAGGAGATCCACTTGGCCACATGTCCTCAATAGGTGTCATCAGAATGTCCTAACATGCATTATAGACGACTTGACGTATCTAAGCGCTTCCCTGTCTCTTTCTTCTCCTGCTCATAACCACCCTGCATGTGCAGTGACCACCCCTTAGCACTTTCCAAAGCTGAGGGGGGAACTGCTTTTGACCCAGAGCACCCAGGAAAACAAAAATGATTGTTTCAAAGATCACTTTATGACCTTTTTGCTGCTTTGCGGAAAGCTAAGGGTGTAAATACAAACGAGGAGTATGTGTGGCAAAGGGAAGATGAGTACAAGGTGAGAAGGGTGTATTAGAAAAGCTCTCACAATGAGATTTTGTAATGAAACCTCTCTTCCTTGTTTTAGGATGCACCCGTTAAATTGTGTGACTTTGGATTTGCCAAAGTAGACCAAGGTGACTTGATGACACCACAGTTCACTCCATATTACGTAGCACCTCAGGTAACAAATGGTTACAGTTCTATGCTAAATGGGGATAATGATCTTTATTGCCTGTGCCTCCATAACCATGTCATTTTAAAGGCCTTTGCTGTCTTGGTAAGGCTTTCTGGGCACAGGAATGTTGAGTAATTGTGTAGTAGCCACCTTTCAAGATGGAGTGCTGCGGTGATCTGTTGATTACAGCAGAGATTGTGAGGCAAATTTCCTAGACTGGATTCTTAGCCCTGACTTATTGCTGGTGCCTCCTGACTCTCCCAGGCCTGGCTCCCACTGGTGAAACTACTCCAGGGTTTTGACAATTGGTCTTTAACTGGTTGTTTTGGAAAGGTCCCTGTTTCACAATCCTTCTTCCAGCTCAGGCTCGTACAAAATGACATTAAAAAGAACCGTGCTGAAACAAAAGGGTTCTGTGGAGGCAATTGCTCAAAAAGGGAGCAGTGCTGGGGGGTGACCCCTTCACCTGGGCTTGGTCCCTTGTCAGTGGGCGTTAAAACACAAGCTATAATTACGGACAGACTGGTTTTGTAGTGGTGCTCTTTTGTGCTTTGTGGAGAAAATGAAAAGAGAACTGCAGATAGGTATTTAATTGCAGTACTGGGCATGTCGGCAGCCTTCAATGACTTGGAAGAGCAGTTGCAGAGATGATACCATGCAGTCACAGCCCAGTGCAGGCAAAACTGGAATTTTCTTGTGAAGCAGCAAAATATTTTAGCTGAAATTTTCCCATGTAGAAAGTTCTGGTATTTGTTAGGAAGAACGGTTTGAGCTTAGCAGAGTCTTCAGTAGCTGAAATAAGTCTACCTTGTGGAAGAGCGTTGGGCATCTTTGCCATAGGCATTGCTGGTTGTGGTGCCTGTGAGTGGGATGTATTTTGCATTATTATTTCTTTTTCCTCTCATGACGACAGGTATTGGAGGCACAAAGACGGCATCAGAAAGAAAAATCTGGTATTATTCCCACCTCTCCAACACCTTACACTTACAACAAGGTAAGCTATGAAACAACTCCCAAGTCAATATCTTTGCGCAGTGTTTTCCGCCCCCTCCCTGCCCCAATAATATCTGCTGTAGCAGTAGTCTATAAACATGGCTTATCACCTAAGGCAATAAACTTTATTGGCCTGAAATTACACACTTCTGGCCAGAAGCAATAAAGTTGTTCTGATTTCTGTGACAGAAATACATCTAACAATGAGCCACATAGCTCACACCAAGTACAAAGCAGGATCTGCTGGAAGCAGCAGGGAAATGTTATGTTGCTTTCTTGTGTACATGGAGATTTCAGCTGTAAGGATCTCTGGGGCTGTGTATCCGAAAAATGTTGTTCCTTCAGCTTTTCTAAAAGATGTGACAGAGTGAGCAGGTATACAGTGGAATTTCTCCTTAAATTTTTTAGGTTCAGACCAGGTTTCATTCAGTTGAACTGGCAAGTTAGCAGATGATGATCTGTGCAGGTAGCTGTCTTAGCTTAGAAGTGGCACGCTAGAAGGTGCTGCTGGCTCTGCATTCTTCCCCATGGAGCGAATATTGAAATGCACGCTTGGTGCAAGCCTAATCAATGATCCTCTAATTAAAGGAAAAAATGTACAAACATTCTTAAAAGAGCACTAAATATTAAAAAGGTTTTGGAGAGAGCAGAATGATTCTACTGGAGTGTGACCCTGTGGGAAGTTCTTTGACCTCCACAAGAGACTGGTTGGAAGGAATCGTTTTGTCTTTGCCAGCTGGAGTTTCTGGGTGTGCAAAACACTTCTTAGGCTCTGTGGTTGAGGCAGCTGCGGTGGTACCTGGTCTGTGTCGGGGATCTTCTCAAAGTGACCAATATTGCATTCTCTGTAGCAGTAAACCATGGCAATAACAACTGCTGCAAGAGTCTTGTGAAGTGTCCACAGAAAGTGTCCTGAAGGGTTGTCTATTTCATCGTTCCAAAACATCTTCCTCCATATCAGCATTCCTGTTTCCTACTGGCTTAGCAGTGTTTGCACCACTCAAGGTTTTTCTTTCAGGGTGTTGATTTTGATCAAAGTTTACTGGTTTCTGATTGCAGTGCTAAGTATCTGCACTTCTTCCAGCTTCCAGGATGGGTGTTTAACACACCACATATTAGAGGGGTAGTTTGATATATAGTGTTATGCTTTAGTAGCCTTCTAGAGAGAGCGAGACCAAAGATGGGCAGAGATAACATTCACTTTTCAGAGTTATGGTTCTCCCTTCTCCATACTGGAGAAACTGCTTGATGATTGAAGCCAGACACTTCTCACAAAAAGAGCTCTCAGGCAGGTGCCAACAGGCTTTTCACTACAGAGTTTCTTCTGCCTTCTCTCGTGTGAACCCCAGTCACAGGGAAGGTTGTTTTTTATAAATCCTGAAAGTCTCCCAAGAGCTCCACTTCTGTGGAGTGAAGCAGATTTCCTCTCCGAGGGACTTCCCTCTTTTGTTGGAAGAGGGTAGATGCAGTTCCAGAGACACCTAGACGTGGTTGTTCATGTTGGTAACAGTTTGGCAGCTCTTTTGTTCTTCTAATGGACAAAGAACCCTGGCCATGGCAACAGAAGCAAAATATGGGTCATATTCTTCTACAGAACAGAAGAACCTTGAAAACAGATACCAACTAGAGTTAACTGGCAAGGTTCAGCTGCCTCGATCTCCTGGGATTTACAGTGTGAAACAGTGATTTCTTTTTCATGTTTCGTCTAAAGAGCTGATCGGTCACTCCAAACTGCTCCCAGCCATGATGGCACTAACTGTCCTCACCCTGCCAAGCGTGACTCACTGCAAAAGCAACATCTGGCATATGCCCAATTCCCCAAAATAGCCTGTGATGAACTCCCAGGTCCCCTGTCCTTCCACAGTGATTCAGAGCCTGTGATCCACCTTCATGATCAGGAGCACATTTAAACTGAAGGAAAAAAATGTATATTTCATTCCCTGAGTATTTTTATTAAACTGTGTGTGTGTTGGATCAGCTCTAAGTGTGGATAGCATGGCTGGAGAGGATTGACTCTTGAGAAACAGAATCTGGGAACCATGTCCACAAAGAATTTAGAAACCTGTTTCCTACTTACATCCCTGAAGTCACATTGATTTCATTAGAAATAATCTGCAATCACTGGAAAAATTGTGAGAATTTAGATACCTAAATAGAAATTTGGATTTCTAGAACCATCTGAGATTGGCTAACCCAGCTTGCTGAAAAGCATACCTACGTGGGCTAAATCCCTGGAATTTGTTCTAGTATCAGCATCCACATCTTTTGTGAAGCCAAAAGCTGAGGGTGATCAGGATGAGCTGATGTGTGTTTCTTCCAGAATGAAACAGTCTCACCTTTGAGGGGCCCCTTCCCAGGTCGGTGTCCATCCAGTCAAAAACAACCAACCAACCAACCGTTTTGGGGTCAGGAGTTTTCTCCGAGTTTGTCTATGCAGCTTCATGAATGCTGGTGCTATCCTGGAGCAGGGGGTGGAATATAGAGCCTAAGGCAGGCAGGGTGGTGTGGAGGTTGCTTCGGGTAGCAGCTGCGCACATTTCTGGTGGTGGAAACTCAGTGCAGAACCTCCCCAGTTCCCCAAATCTGCCCTTGAGCATCTTTCCCCATTCAGCTGGGCCTGGCTGGAGCTCAGGCTTCTGCTTACACGTGGCTGTGTGTTCCTGTCTGTCCTTGTGCTGGCAGAAACCCGGAGGACTGATAGTACTGGAAACCAGGTTATTGAAAAGAAACGATTTGGGTCCTGCCAGCCCTGGGCTGTGCTGTGTCATGGCCAGGAGATAGCAGAGGTGTGTCCTTAAGGATATGGTTGGTCACTTGTATTGAAGTCTGGGCTGTTACGGTCCTTCTTCACAAGACGTGTCTGTGTTGTGTGAACACCTCATGCTCCAGCTGGGAAATAAATCTGGCTTTCAGCTTCTTTACTGAGCTGGTTTTTGGCTGGATCCACCTCCTGGATGAACTTGTTGTGTGTCACATCAGCAGCAACACTGGTACCAGGGCAGGAGGGAGCGCAGTGTGCGCAGACCTGAAATGCTGCTCCTGGCTTTCTGAAGCTTCTCCATTGCCCCGGCTTTCAGCATATGCATTAGACATCTCTGATTAAGTATCTCTGCTAGCTCGTTTGTTTGGTGTTTCTTTTTTTAGTCTTGCATTCTAAAAAAATGACTGTATTCTGTTTTATGTTCTGATACCGAGTGACTAAGATTTAAATATCCTGAGAGATGTAATAAATGTGTGGCTTGCTCACCTCACCAACACTGGCTGTTTCCAGACAATTCACCATTGCACAGCAGAGTTATAGGAGCGCTTTCTGTAAACAAGTTACTTTTGGGTACTGAAAGTAGTTTAGCTTGGCAGTGTGGAGTTATCTTGTGCTTACATATTTGCCGTATTTACCCGTGAGGGTCCCCAGACGAACCTTTAGGAAGAGGCTGAGCTGTGTTTCTATTTTCTCAGGGAATCACGTAGAATTTTTAACATAGCTACACCACTACTTGCTGCAAATTGCGCCCCAAAGTGATCATTTCCTTGCTTTCAGAGCTGTGACTTGTGGTCCCTGGGTGTCATTATTTACGTGATGCTGTGTGGATACCCTCCGTTTTACTCCAAACACCATAGTCGGACAATTCCAAAGGACATGCGGAAAAAGATCATGACAGGAAGTTTTGAATTTCCAGAGGAAGAGTGGAGCCAGATCTCAGAAATGGCGAAAGACATTGTGCGAAAGTGAGTCAGTTGAGGAAACTGTTGTATTGCTCTTTGCTTATATCGAGAAATCGGAAAAATTACTTGAAAGTGCATTATCAATCACAAAGGGCTTATTTTTCCAAAGGCGGGGGGAATTGTCTGCAGCACATACAGCTGACAAATTTTCTATCCTATTTAGCACAATTGAAGTCTGGTAAATACATTTCTTTCCCTCTCTTTTGTTTTTTCCCTCCCCAACTGTTGTGTTCCATTTTTGATGTCTCCTGTCTCTGAAGCTGTAGAGTACATTGTGCCTTTAGTCTTTATGGGGAGTGGGTACACTAGTTTGCTTCAGAGCAGTATTGACAAACAGCTGCCACATCTGCAAGTGCTCTCTACGCATGTGTCTCCTACAATAATATTTAAAATCAGGGGGCATTTAGGAGGTGTAATAGGATCTGGTGGATCTGTCCCTTAAAACCTCGTGTACACAATGTACGGTCCAAAAGGAGTCAAGAGAAGGGCATGGAAAGGGAGGTTAAGATCTGTCACAAGCAGTCAGACTATGAAATAAGGTTTTACATTGGTGTTTTATTCTAAATACTAATGGAAACTGCTTTTCAGGCAATGCACAGCTCCCAGTCGCAAATATTTCAAAGGCTGTGATCCCATGGTCCTGTTTGAAAGCAAGAATGTGGCACTGATTAGGTCTTGACCTCACTTATTTTTTAAAATGTGAGAGGGACTTAACTGCCTTTGTGTGCATCACCAGAGGAACGGGAAGGATAAAAGCAACATAAATAGAAAAAAAAATCAATCAGTTAAATAATTTTAAACTCTCACTATCTCCTCTGTACTGTAAAATCTCCAAGGACTTAACGCTGTTTGGAAAGGGTGCCAGGACCTGTTCATAGTGGTGCAGGAGAGCCCACAACCTTTCACCAATTCAACTGCACATTATGTTGCAGTGGAACTTCCATTTATACCAAGGTCAACTCTTTATTCTCGCTCAGGAGCTCCACAGTCAATGGGTTTCATTGTCTTTTAAAATGGCCATGAAACTCAGTTCACAGAATGTCATTACTTGGATTGAGTTCACTTAATTCTCTCACTAATGTTTTCAGGACTCTCCTGCTTGTCTTTTCCAGCCGGTGGGTCTGAACGTGTGTTTATGGTGCAGGAATACGTTTAGGCTTTTCGTAATTTTGGATAAGCTTACATTTAATTTATGGAGACTGCTATTGACATGGAGTCTTGCTTCTGGAGGTCATATTTTTGCATTCAGGCAGCTGCTTCCTTTCAAGCATGTTGAGCTGATTTCTGACCTCGAGCTTTATGAGCTGGAGTGCTTGATAATAGGATAGGACTCCAAAAACCTGCGGAAAAGGAACGCACGTGTCTTGGGTCTGGGATCAAAACTGAACTTAAAACCTTCTTGATAACGTGGCCTTGCAAGTGGAATTTCTGAGCTAGCCTGTGGTCCTGCTGACATTTTGTAAAAGTTATTTCCACTTCCTTGGTACATTAAATGATTCTGCTTTGCAGCCAGGAAGCTGATTTAGAGTGTTGTCTAAGAAAGTGTGACAAGCTAATCAAGTCATTCTGTTTCTAATTTAGACACCTGGGGATAACTTGTCATTACTCTGTGTGAAATTTTACTTTTTTATTAAACAGTTGCGGTTATCCTGAGAACAAGAGTTTACCTGCAAAATCCTCTTTCCAGGGTTTTATTCTAGTAAAATTTATTTCCATCCAGTTTTCAGAGATCTCAGAATAAAGTTCCTTCTTATTTTGAGGTGCTGTAACCTGCCAAAGTGTCCCTTACTGGAGGCTTTTGCAGGGACAGAAGAGCTGATGTGTTGCATGGTGGAAGCAGTTAATTCAGCAACCAGGTTTCCAAATTTGAAAGTTTGCCTTGCTTCCCCATGCCTAAGGTCCTTGGGATGAGTATAGACTACTATGTGAATGAGCTCTAGACGTGCATTTTCAGACAGTGTCGATCTGGATCATTTCCAACTCACCTGGAAGATAATTTCCCATCCAGGAGGATGTGAATGTAGAGTTCAGCAGAGCGCAAATCTTACTAAAATGGCCTTTGGTGCCTTTCTGTGTGCTGAGTTACTGAATATAACTGAAAGAGCTGTGATAGCATTAAAATATCACCGCAGTGAGGGTCAGGGGGACTGATAGAAAGTCAGACTGATTTGGGGGCAGCTTGGTGTTTCAGGTATTAGGAGTAGTTTCTTTTTTGGCCCCTTCAATGCTTAGAGATTGCTAAGTGCTCTGGTCCCAGACAGAGCAGCACGTTGTGAATCCACAAAAACGTCTTTACGGACTGCTGGATTCCTCTTCCAGGCTGCTGAAGGTCAAACCCGAGGAACGACTGACCATCGAAGGTGTCCTGGACCATCCCTGGCTCAACTCCACCGAGGCGCTTGATAACATCCTACCCTCTGCCCAGCTGATGATGGACAAGGTCTAAACAATATTTTGTTTTATGAAGAATGTTGCATAGAGGAGCGGGGGAGCTCCTGGGTGGTTTGGGTGGTGTTGTGCAGGCAAAGAGCTCCTCTTCTGCTTTAATTAGAGCTTGAGATCTTTGTAAGAAAAACAGTTCCATTTGATATTTGGGCTTGGAGAAGATGCTCCAAGATTGGTGGTGAAGAGCAGCTATGTGCTAAAAAGTAGAGACCAGAGTACAGCAGTAGATGTGCCTGAGAACTCTTCTGCAGGTCTTTTCTCTTTTTTCCCATGTTTTATACCTGACTACAGCTATGACTTCATTTATTAACAGCAAATGAATAGCCCTTCATGCTTCCTTTAAACTCTACTCAAAGAGGAGTTCACTTAGCACTCGCAAGCTTGTGAACATGAAAAGCAGAGATGATCCTTTGTCCTATTCAGCCCCTGTGAGGTTGGGATATATTGTCCCACAGTCAAGGACTGTAATTCTAATCATGTCTTGCACAATACAAACCTGATTTTTGTCATGCATCTCTGAAATAAACATGATTTGATGCATCTTTTTGGGTTTTTTGTCCATGGTTAACACTGTCCATATATTCTTTAATTTACAAAGAAGCTATGTAAAACATCAAGTGCAACTGTTTTCATTCCAGGCGATGGTTGCGGGGATACAGCAGGCTCATGCAGAACAGCTTGCGAACATGAGAATCCAAGACCTCAAAGTCAGTCTCAAACCCCTGCACTCCGTCAACAACCCGATCCTGCGCAAAAGGAAATTACTGGGGTAACTCTAAAGCTGTTTCTCAAAGATTGGCAGCCATGCTGCAGGAAAATCACTTTAAGCATGTTTCAGGTTCATTCAATTGTAACCACTCTTCCGAATTTCTGCATTGATTGACACACTCTTGATGCTGAAGTGGGTAGCTGGAGTCAAGAAATACTTGCACAATTTGTTGTGCCTCCCAAGATACGCTGGTGAGGGTGGGAAAGAGATTGCATGGTGTTATACTATATAGGTAGCGGAACAGGTTATAAGACGATGGGTCACATGTTGAGTAATGTAGGGCAAACAGAGAGAAAGAATTCCAATATTTTTTTTCTGATCCTGACATGTTTTTACTGAAAAAGTCAGGTAATGTCTCTCTGTTTGAGTTACATATCTGAAAAATAGGATAATGCATTTTAGGATTGCTGTTACCTGAGCTGATTTAAAGGAATCTGTATTTTTCTTCATATTTTAAGTGGTCTCATAGTCCAGGACATTGTAGTGAATGCTAAATCCAGCTCCCACTCCCAGCTTCTCAGAGAGTGAACAAGAGCATTGCACTGGTGCAGTTATGCAACGAGCAGCAGATTGGAGTTGCATTCAAATTGTAATTGTTTCCTCCTTGTTCTTCTGCAGCACGAAGCCAAAGGACGGTGTTTATATCCATGACCCTGAGAATGGAAGTAATGATTCCAACGTGGCTCTGGAAAAGCTCAGAGATGTGATTGCTCAGTGCATTCTACCCCAGGCTGGTAAAGGTTGCCACTTTTAAGAAAGTTCTATTCCTAAACATGCAAGACGCTGACTTTTTACTGTGCTGCAGGGTCAGTCTGTGTCAGTGGTGAGGAAGGATAAACAAAATTCCTCTTGTCCTAGTCAGTCTCAAGAGAAAAACGTTATCTGTGGACTGTAATTTTGCTGGCTGCCTAATGTTAGTGCCAACAGTGACATGCAGAGCTGTCAAAATCACTTGCACACGGGAGTATCTGCTTTCAAACTGATTTCCTAGTCTGCGTGAGGCCACGAGGAATACCCACATGCACTGTTTACTGAAGCTCTGAATGTTGCTGCGAGGCAGAATGACAAACCTCCTGTTTATCTTTGTTCTCCTAAACAGGAGAGAATGAAGATGAGAAGCTGAATGAAGTGATGCAGGAGGCGTGGAAGTATAATCGAGAGTGTAAGTTGCTGCGAGACACTCTGCAGAGCTTCAGCTGGAATGGTGAGGAACTTTCTCTTCTGTGGAGAATGGTGCTAATGGCAGGTGAAGGAGGGGAAACAGCCACCTTGTATGGAAATAGAAACGAATTCGTTGAATTTGTGTCGGGCTGATTTAGGTTTTGACTCTGTTTTAGCACATCTACCATCATGGATGTTCTAGACATGAGGTTGAAAGTTCTGCTTTAAAATTTCTACTTGTGGTTTGGGGTAGAGTTTTCAAAGGCACCAAGTTGTGTGGGACCAGAACAGCACAGACAGATCATCTCTCTAGAAACCACTTTAGTTGTTTTGAGCTGGTCATGACCCTCGTTCTGCTGGAGGCTGCTGCCCTCATCTATGTCAGCTCAACAACTAGAGATGAAAACTCACTTTGGTTCACTTGCAAATGTCCTACGTCTGTGTGTGAAGCGTTGTTTTGTGCATACGGCTCCAGCTGTGATTGCTTTCCTCCATGTGCCCAGCACCAGCTCTGATTCCCTGTTCTTCTCTTTCCAGGCAGAGGATTCACAGATAAAGTGGATCGACTAAAACTGGCAGAAATAGTAAAACAAGTTATCGAAGAGCAGACAAACTCCCATGACTCTCAATAGCTGGAGCTTCTTAATCTTATTTTTTTTACCATTTAAGATTTATTCTTTAACTGTAAAAAGTATTTTTATGTAAATTAATAAATCATAATTATTTCATTAAATTTCCATACTGCTTGAAAATGCTGTATAGTTGTAGATACAAAAAAATCATTGGTACTGTAATATTTTTTTAAAACTCAGTTCCTTGAGGTACATATGATCACTTATGTACTGTCAATCATGAGTCCCCCAGATGGGGCAAATTATATTGTTAAAGACCGTTTTTTTTCTTAATAACAGTTGCAGAAGCTGCCTTCCATCTGCTATACATACAGCCAGCTGCAATGACTGTGTATGTTAACGAGACAGTTTCCCAACACCCTGCTCAGTAAGTACTTGAAGCAAGTGAAACAAACTTCCGAGCTACCTGTTGCGCCTGAATTCTGAGTCTTTATGTAGAGGCAACTAATTAGCCGCCTGTTTCGCTAGGTGACCCGAGAGCCACAGATGGCCTTGCCAAAGCCACCTGAGTCCATGTGCTTGCTGTATTTTTCAGTTCTGATCAGTAGCCCTCTTTGATTTTTCTTTTTCCCCATTTTCTTCGGACCTTCATTGAGGTTTAGTCCTTCTTTCTTCTTCACGATCTTCCTCAGACCTTTTTTGAGGCCGAATTGGCCATTCAGCATAAGACTCCTCTTTTAATCATACTGTTCAACAGCAGAACAGAACAACATTCTAGTTACTTATGTATAAGTTATTTTTATTTTCATGGTGGAATCTTCTATGGACAAGAAGCTGGGGGTTCATTTGCATCAGCCCCAGATCAGCAGTTGTGTGTTTTCCACCCATGTGCTCCACTCTTTCCTTTCTAGAAGATCTGACACTTGGTTTCAACCTTGTCCTCTTGTTGGAAAGAGATCATCCTGGCAAGGGTCACAGTGCTGCTGTGTCAATCCACCGGTGACACTTCTGTGTCACCCTCTGGAGTCTGAGCTCCTCATCTCTGATGCCTTCGAGCTCCTTCTGGGGAGCGAATGATGTGGGGCTGCTCCTTGGGATGCGTCCTGCTGCCCGCACCGTGAGGCTGCCCAGGGCGCATTCTTACACTAGTCTGGAACATTGGCTCCGAAACCTGCTTTTTTAAAAATTTTAATTAAACGAACAAATGAGAAAAATCTGTACATATTTCTAGTTTTCTACCTTCTGATGCTTTTCTTTCTTTTGAGACTGGTCGAAGGCTTTTTATAGAGATATTTTGGTACTAAACCTGTGCAGACATTGAATGAGTTCGGTCTGCAGACTGAAGTGCCAATTCAGGGCTACTAGTAAAGACTCTTGAACATTATTGTTATATTTCATAGCTCATTAATTTTGGGTTTACATTTACAAACCTGAGCCATGAATCTCCCAATTTACTCTTAATGCAGTCCAGCCTTGTTCTTTTTTTGTCTCTTTTCTATACCAGACTTCCTTGCAACTTTTAGCTTGGGTGGCAAACCAATGTCTTGACTCTTTCTATAGAATTTTATAAGCAGTGACTTACTTTTTCTACATGAAGGAGATATTTCATTTCCCATTCTTTGTCAGCGTTCTTTTAATCCTGTCGGC
Source organism: Patagioenas fasciata (assembly GCF_037038585.1). NCBI lineage: Eukaryota > Metazoa > Chordata > Aves > Columbiformes > Columbidae > Patagioenas > Patagioenas fasciata. The sequence continues at coordinate 5,066,113 of NC_092536.1, forward strand.
AGTTTTCCAACGCCTGGTTTATTGCAGAGTAAGAACCACAATCCCTGCGTAGCCGTCTCTGATGGGAACAGGGAGGCTTTGATTCAGTCGGAATTGTACCTCTGACACTACATGGAGTATTTGTGCACTGACATGTAGCAATGATGGCTAGAGATTTAGCAAGAGACGAGTATTCGTCAGTAGTCTCAGCAAGTTTGCAGGCCCTATTATATGCATTTCTGTCCTTGGCCTCAATTCTGGGTCATGTCAACATCCACGCAATCTTTAAATGTAATAGATAATTTCCTTTTTAACTTGAAATCCATGTGTTTTTTTTTTTTTTCTGGGAAATATCATTGTTTTGGAGCTTTTAAGCGTGGCAAGTAGAGAAATAAAGAAGGAAATCACCTTTGTTTGAATGGGAGTGTAAAAAATTCCCCACAAAAGCACTTTTGCAACTCTGCCCTCGGAGGAGGAAAAGGAATTGGACCGGTTTCTTGGTAACCAGAACTTTTTAGCAGAAAAATGGATCAGATTGTATCTGTTTTCATGGTTAATATGGAGTGCGGTCAGCAGACACCACTGAGAGGATCCAAACACCTTCCACGGCAGAATGATTTCCAGCCGTTACAGGCAGTGAGGTGGGTACGTCTGCGACTGATGACCGTGGTGTGTCTTGGTGTCTGGAAGGAAGTCCAATTTCTAAAGGCTTCTGTGAATAAGGAACCGCTTTTTGTGGATTTATTGTAAATGTATTGTGTGTGATGATAAATAAGAATGGCCTGAGCTAAAACAGATGTAGGGAGAGACAGATTAAGATAACGCAATTTGAAGATTCGAGGTCAAATGATTTTATTTCTATGAGAAAGTTATTTTACTCTTTAAAAATTTAAGTTATGCTTTAGATTTCAAAATTAATTTAATGGGTTGACTTACATATTTTTAAAGTAGTATTTTAATTTCTCCTTCCTGTGTTTTTTATTTTTTCAGTTGACGTAAGTGCGAGATACCTTGTCTTGGTTATATAAGGTTTTACTGGGTAATAAATCTACTGATCGTTTATAGAAGACTGTGAATATTGTAAATATCTTGAGATGGAAGGGTTGTGTGGGATCAAAGACGACATTCTTTGTACAAACACTAAAAGGATATGAGAAAGCTCTGTAGTTTTTTTTTTTTTTAGAGTTTTATTTAAGAGAAAAATCTCTGAAATCATTTGACCTTTTCAAAATTTTATGTATATCTGACTTCTCTTGTGACTTGATTATTTTAAGCTATATATATGAAAAAGTTAGAAGAACTTGACTAGGTGAAAGAGTTTTTGATCGGAAATAGCAACATGTCAAAGTTTTGCTGTCATTACTTCAAGTTTTTCTTTTGGAAATCTTGAGTCTGTCCTCATATGCCATGTTCAACTTCTGTGGATTAAAACGTTTTCATTTCTCCTTTTCAGTGTTACCTGCAATATGTTAGTTTATTTTGGATCAGTATTATATTGTAAATATTATGCATCGGTGTATATAAATGATTTTACTAAACTTCAAAGTTAACCGGCTGCTCTTCTTTTGTTCCCAAGTCCCCATGGTACTGCAGGGAAGGACAAGGGTGGCCTGCAGAGCTCAGCCCCGTGTCTGGTGTCACCACGCTCGGCCCTCTGTCCCACCTGCCTTACAAATGAGAATACACTCTCTGCTTTATATTTTCATAGGATCATTCTGGTTGGAAGAGACCCTCAGGATCGAGTCCAACCATAACCTGACTCCAGCACTAACCTGTGTCCCTGAGAACCTCATCTATGTGCCTTTTAAACCTCCAGGGCTGGTGACTCCACCACTGCCCTGGGCAGCCTGTTCCAGTGCCCGACAGCCCTTTCTGGAAAGAAATTGTTCCTAATTTTTTTCTTTTGTAGAAGTGCTGTGTGATGAAAGAATATCTGACAAGACAGACAAAAATCTGTGCTCTGCCTGGCAACGGAACCTGCAATTATTTCTTTTAGCCAGCTTTCCATTAGGTGGCAGCAGTAACTGCCTGGTGCTACAGCTTAACCCTCTAAAGCTGTTCAGAATTTTTTGTGGAGCTACAATTTTGGGTGGTCACGGAAGGGCTGAGCTGTTCTGTGGTCGGTGGTGTCTCCCCATCGGGTGTACCAGCTCCTTTGTTCTGCCAAGCGGGTTATTTTGAGGAACCAGCTTCTTTAGGATGCTGATTCTTGCAGGGTGCTGGTGGCTGGAGCAGAAATGCTGCAGGGACCTGGGGCTTGACTGGCGACTTGGGAGACTGTGGTAGGTGAGATACAGGTTGGTTTTGGTTCAGGCTGCCAGTTCACTTTCTCAGGGAGCACTGGAGTCCTTCTGCTCACCTCTGAGGTGATCAGCCCTTCTGAACACGGATTCATGCCATCAAACATGGCACTTTATTATCTGCAATCATGGTTTGACTGGCTTGTTGACAGCAATCAGCTAGACCTTTGTTCCAGGAGCACTGAAAAGTGGCATGAAAAGAGGTGGTGGGACAGCTGTGAGTGCACCAGGCCACCTTCTTTATAGAAGTTGTTAATAACACCCATGTGCTTGGTGCCTTTGGGGAGATAATAGTGTGTTGGATGGTGAGTGACTGTCAGAGCTTCCACGGCATTGGGAATGGGAGTGAGAACAATTTCAGAGCATCCTGGGAGCATTTAAGGCAGCCAAACCAGCCACAAGCACTCTGTAGAAGTGACACAGAAAAGACTATTCCCTGCTCGCAGGAGGATCTGTGGCCTTTCCCTTTCCAGCAAGAAAATTTCCCTCAAATAGTTAAAACAGCAAGTGCCAAGTGGTGAGGAGCATGAGGATCCCTGCAAGGATGTCTGTCAACAGCTGCTGAAGGCTCTCACCACTGTGGCTCAAGGTCTCATTAGCAACCAAATCATTGTTTCCTGGTAATCTTCTATTGCTTTCCACTTACAAAGGCTTAATCCCCTTTTAAACAAATTGCTGTTGCAGTTGCTGGCTCCTCGCACTCTCAGCAAACGGGGTCAGCCCAAATCAGGTGCGGCAGGCTCTGGGTGATGAGATGGGGGTGTATTTAATGTGCGGTGTGCTCCCGCTTGTGCCGGTGCCAGGGTCTCATCCTCCCCATGGAATGTTTGCGTTGGAAGTGGGGCTGGGGAAACGGTTGCCCCTTGGGCCCTTCCATTCCAGCCCCAAGAGCAGCTCTCCCTGTGTCAGGGCTTTCCCAGTGCTGCTTTGCTCCGTTGCAGTTGGATGTCAGGCTGGCTGGTCCCCAACGTGTCCTACCTGGTGAACAGCTGAGGAAGAGCTCGGACAAGGCCCGTTGGATGAAGGGAGCCTGGCTGCAAGCTGAGTGTGTAGGACAGACCCCAAGGAACAGTGTCCTGCTGGTGAGAAGGGATTTTTGCTGCTGAGGCAGCTTTTCTGATGTCTCATCGTCCATGTTTTCACTCTTTCCTCCACCCTGTGAGGCAGTGACCATGGCTCCAAGCTGGACACAGACCAGGTGCACCCCAATGGGTGCAGGGGTTCTGCTTCTCACAACGATCCTCTCCTTCCTGCTGCCCTACACAGACTGCAGACCCCAGCCCACCTGGGGCTACACAGCCTATGAGGTCGTCATTCCAAGGAAACTTGGCTCCAGGGCAGGGAAAACCAGCCAGGAGGAAGTGTCCTACAGCATTGACATTCAGGGGATAGATTATACAATTCGCCTCAGGCAGAAAGACTTCATAATAAAAAAGATCCCTGTATTCACTCGTAACTCCCAAGGGGAAATCGTGGCTGAACAGCCCCACGTGCCAGCAGGTTGCTATTACCATGGATATGTGGAAGGCATCCCGGACTCCATGGTGACCGTGACTACCTGCTCTGGGCTTAGAGGGCTGCTGCACATTGGAAACTCAAGCTACAGCATCGAGCCCCTGCTGGGTCCCACCACGCGCGAGCATCTCCTGTTGGAGAGGGAGGCGATTCCTGGAATGGTGATGTACAAAATGCGCAACAATGACAGACTATTTCCAGGTCCTGGTAGGGAAATAGGGCAGTTCCGGTCCAAGGGGGACACACAGTATTTGGAGCTCTTTGTTGTGGTGGACAAGAAAGGATTTGATGCCCTTGGCAAAAGTGTAAAAGATGTGGCCCTGGAAGTTATTGAAATAATCAATCTGGTGGATGGACTGTTTTCTTCTTTCCACCTTCGTGTTTTGTTAACTGCACTAGAGGTTTGGGCGGAGAAGAACCCTATCGTTGTTACCAAAAACATAACCCAGGTCCTTCATAATTTTAATCTTTGGCGGCGGCAGCAAAGCCCTACGTACGCCGTGCATGATATGGCGTGTCTATTTGCCTCGATGGACTTTGGTAGTGATATGAGAGCATCGCACCCAGGCAATGCGTCCAAGTTCGCCAGTGCCTGCAACAGAAAACACGCCTCTGCTGTTGTGTCGTTTGCAAAACAGCCTTACATGGACACTGCTGTCCATGTCGCTCGTGCATTGGGGCATGCCCTTGGCATGAGGTACGATGGCAGATACTGCAGGTGTGGAAACTCCTCTGAATGCATCATGAGCACACGCGGCACAGTGAACCGTCAATTCAGCAACTGCAGCAGAAAGGACTACACGGATTTTATAACCTCAGGCCTAGGATTCTGCCTTAATAAAGCCCCAGAATCGGTAATACAATTTCCACTGCAGCGCTGTGGGAACGGTGTCCTGGATGCTGGAGAGGAATGCGACTGTGGCTCAGATGCGCAGTGTAAATTGAACCTTTGTTGTGACAATGAGTGTAAAATAAAAGCAGGAGCCGTTTGCACTTCTGGAGGCTGCTGTAAGAACTGCGAACCTCTCCCAGAAGGAGAAGTGTGCAGGGAGAGCACTGGTCTGTGTGACTTGCCCGAGTATTGCAACGGGACGTCTGCGGATTGCCCGGCAGATGTGGCCAAGCAAGATGGGACTGTGTGCGCTGAGGACGGGTATTGTTATTCAGGCAAGTGCCGATCTCGCACGTTACAGTGTAGGAGTATCTTTGGCAAGGAAGCAAAATCTGCTCCACTCACATGTTTCCTGGAGGTGAACATGAAAGGGGATCGGTTCGGCAATTGCTGGGGAGATGGGACGGATGTCAATTATCAGAAATGTAAGCCAGAAAATGTCCTGTGTGGGAGAGTACAATGCATGGATGTTGAACATCTGCCTCAGATGGAAGATCATGTAACCATCATTCAGTCCCTGGTGGATGATATCTGGTGTTGGGGCACAGATTACCACTTAGGCGTGGACATTCTGGATGTTGGAGCCATTAAGGATGGCACGCATTGTGGTGAGAAGAAGATCTGCATCAATCAGACGTGTGTTCCCAAGGAGAAGTACTTCTCATCCAACTGTTCTGCCGAGAAAACGTGCGGAGGAAGAGGAGTCTGCAACACGAGAGGGAACTGCCACTGTGACAACGGGTGGGCACCCCCCTTCTGCCAGTTCAGCGGCTCTGGAGGAAGCATTGACAGTGGGCCCATACTGGTTGCTAAAGAAGGGGTTTCTACGTTCATCACCGTGAGCACCATAATAATTATTGTTGTTCTGGCACTCGCAGCACTTGTCATTGTGTGCGTGAGAAAGCTCCGAGTAACCCGAGCAAAGAAGAGACCTGTCAGACGCTTTCGGGCTGGAGAACGGGTTCCTGGGCGAGATGCGAAGGACCAGGCAGGAGAAGGCAGGTCCAAAACAGCTGGGGCAGCTCAGAAGAAGGGCCAGAAGAAAGCAGCTCAGAAGAAAAACCAGAAGAAAGCAGCTCAGAAGAAGAAAAAGAAGGCAGCTCAAAACTTCCCTGTGTAGGACTTCACGAGACAGCTGTGGAAAGCTGGACTCTGTCATGAGATTCAGACGCTGGCTGCTGTGGACTCCTTTTAAATTTATCTAGATGCAAGTGTAGAGTTAGGGGACCTAGTTTTTGTTCTGTAGAATAGCAAAATGAAGTTGTTTCGCTTGACCTCACTCCGCAGGAGAAAAAAAACTTGTTGACAAAAATGACAGGGGTGCTCAGGTTAATTTAAAATTTACAGACTGGCAAAGGAGGTGAGGTGGCGGCCAAGGGCCATCAACATTTGCGAAGTTAACTTGCTGAAAGAAGCGCTGTTGTGGTTAATTCTTGAATTCCTGAGTCACAGGCAACCTTTGGCTGGGATTGGCCCTTGGGGAGGAGAAGGAGGCGGAGGTGAGGACGCGTGACTGCCCACATCTCACTGAGCGGCTCTGAAGATCAGCAACAGCTCCCTGGCTGCAACGGTCACCCCGCGCTGCCCTGGTGACAGAAGGACAGTGGGGACAGGTGCCCTTCATCCTTGTCACCTCACAAGAGCACCCATGGCCCCTGTGCCACAGCCTTGCTTCACCATGTCCTTGTGTCACAGGCAGCTGGCAACATGGCAGCTGGGGGGGGCAGCGCTTCCAGAACCTTCTCGAGGGGCGCTGAGGGGAATGGCCGCCCCTCAGGGCAGGAGGGTGCCATGCACTTCTGCCGGGTCCCACAACAGCGCTGAGGGGACAACCCTGGCACAGCCACCACCTGAGTGTCTCAAGGGAGAGAGGACCAAGGTGTCTGTGCGAGGGGAGGCAGGACCCTCCCTGAGGCGTCTTGCCACCATTTTGAAGGTGCTGTCGAGGAGATGGCTCCAGACACAACATGGCGGCCATAGGAAGGCCCTGCTCCTCTGGCTGGGGGTCTGGGCAGTGCTGCTGGCATCGCTGCTCCCCGGGGCAGGCAGCCATCATCCACCACCAGGCTATGCTGTCCATGAGATTGTCCAGCCGAGGAAACTGGCCCCGAGGGCAGGAAAAGCCACAGAGGGAGAAATGTCCTACGTTCTCAGGGTGGAGGGAGAGAACCGCATCATCCACCTCAGACAGAAGAGAGGACTCCTGGTGAAAAACCTGCCCATCATCACATACAGCCCTGGTGGGACAAGAGTGGTGGACCAGCCCCATGTCCCAGAGGAGTGTTACTACCTGGGCTACATCGAGGGCAGCCCTGACTCCCTCGCCATGCTGAGCACCTGCTCAGGTCTGAGGGGACGGCTGGAAATTGGGAACCTGAGCTACGGCATCGAACCTGTGCCAGGGTCCGTCACCTTCCAGCACCTTCTCTATCGGCGAGAGAAGACCCGGAACAAGCCCTTGGTGTGTGGAATGATGGATGAGGTGATCCAAAACCAGGCAGGTGGAAAGGGAGCTCAAACAGGCCTAATAGAACAGGACATCTCTAAGAGACTGAAGGAAACCATGTACATTGAGATACTCGTGGTGGCAGACAGTTATCTATTTTCCTTCCACGGGCGCAATGAGTCCTCCGTGATGCTTCAGGTAATAGATATAATCAATTTATCTGAAATGCACTATTATCCTCTGAAAATTCGTGTCTGCCTGATTGGGCTGGAGATCTGGACGCACAGCAGCTTCATTGGGTACAGCCAGGATATAGAAGAAGTTCTTAAAAGATTTAACAGCTGGGCAAATAGGGATCTTTCTGTGAGGATGGCATATGACGTCACACATTTATTTACTTACACGGACTTTGGATCGGTTGTTGGGCTGGCATTTGTAGGTACCATCTGCTCCCCTGATTACAAGTCAGGTCTTGTCTCACATATACGGGGAGATGTCTTAACCCTTTCAATAATTTTTACTCATGAGCTGGGTCACAACCTGGGGATGGAGCACGACAAAAAGCAGTGTGTGTGCGGAGAAAATACGAAGTGCTACATGACGCAAGGCTCGGTCAAAGGTGCCAAGGCTTTCAGCAACTGCAGCCTGCAGAGCTACTTGGAGCTGCTCAGCAGAGGCCATGGCAACTGCTTGCGCAACATCCCAGCGCCCCACAGGCTCTTCTATGCTAAGCTTTGTGGCAATAAGGTGATCGACCAGGGAGAGCAGTGTGACTGTTGGGGACAGGCAGGCTGCCAAGGCCACCCCTGTTGTCACCGGACCTGCAGGCTGAAGGCAGGGGCTGTCTGCTCCATGGGGCAATGCTGTTGGAAATGCCGCTTTCGTGCTGCAGGACACAAGTGCAGGTCGGAGGGGGACGAGTGTGACTTACCTGAGTATTGCAATGGGACTTCTGAGTGGTGCCCTGAGGATTTACACAAGCAAGATGGGACGCCATGCAGCAATGACGGCTACTGCTACCAAGGTAAATGCGCGACCTACGACAACCTGTGCCAAAAAGTCTTTGGGAAGAAAGCTCGAGGTGCTCCAGAGAGTTGCTTCAAAAAGCAGAACATGAAAGGGGATCAATTCGGCAACTGTGGTGGTGATGGGACCAGCGTTCCTTTTGTGGGATGTAAAGCCCAGGACGTGCTGTGTGGCAGGCTGCAGTGCGTCAATGTGGAGCAGATTCCCATTCTGCACAAGACTGAAATCATCATCCAGATGCCAGAAAACGAGGACTGGTGCTGGGGCACAGCCTACCACGCCGGCATTGATACACCCGATGTTGGACGAGGACTTGATGGCACTAAATGTGGGCCAAAGAAGATCTGTCTTAACAGGACATGCACAGAGGCCACGATCAATATGACGTGTGACGGGCAGGTTTTGTGCAGGGGGAGAGGGGTTTGCAACAACCTCCATCACTGTCACTGCGATGCCGGCTGGGCTCCTCCAGACTGCCAGTTCCATGGTGTGGGAGGGAGCGTGGACAGCGGCCCCCCGCCACCTCTCAGGATGTCCTTTGTGGAGATTTTCCAAAATAAAACATTTTGGATCGTAACTGGGGTCACAGTTCCCACTGCCCTCCTTCTGATTGCTCTCCTCATTGCTGTAACCAGACACAGAAAGGCAATAGCTGCATTTTTCAGTAAAAAGTTAGCCAGAAAGAGAAGTGAGAATTCCGTACATGAGCAGATGAGTACAGAAGAAGAATTTTTTCTAAAAAAACATGAAAGCAGTGGGAAAGACACCAAGTGAAGTTTAGAAAGGACTGCTGGCCCCATGGCTATGCCCCAAAGCCAGACTGCTAATCCCAGGAGATTTTCCACAACTGCGTAAACTGTATGAAAGTTAATTCCACAAGACTTGAGTATTTCCTCTTCTTGTAGTATCTACTGTTTAAATAAACTTGGGTTGGACACAAAAAGTGAAGCTGTTAGAAAATAAAGAGTGTAAAAGTTAGAAAGTTGTTTTCAATGCAGCTAAAGATCTGTTTTGTTTTCTATAGAACAGTGGCACCTTAGTAAATAATTCACTTGAGCATTTAAAGAGTACAGACAGGTTGATGCAATGTCCTGCTCACCTGGTTCAGCAGAGATGCTCCACTGGGTCAAAGCAGCTTATTTTCTGAGTATTGCACCTGAGCAGGAGTTGGGATGAAGAACCGAAGGGAAACGTGCAAGAAGTCGAGGTACAGAAGTCAGCACTGATTTTTTTTATGCTACCTTGCTATTCTTCCCTCCTTGCAGTTGGTTGTTAGTACAGTATGCGTTCTTATTTTTATAGTGAATTAAAAGTCAGAGATTGAAAAATATTCACATTTGCTTTACTGTTAATTCATAGTGGCAAATTCTTAGAGAAATAAAACATCCCTTGACCCCCCCCACCCTCTGAGGAACTGTACCAGATCTTCGAGCTGTTACATACAATTTGCTGCATTTCTAGAGATATTTCCATAAGGAGAAAGTCCGTACTAAAGATTTTTGAAGTGCTTAAAGAATCCATTTACAGTCCGTACAAACCTGTAAAATAAATAACTGTTCACTGACAGTGTCTGTCCCCGACAGCTCAGGCTCCTCCAGCACTAGAGCTGACATTGCTGCTGGCACGACAGTTCGCAGCGGACAGCCTGACACCAGTCTGGCCGAGGTTGCTAAAACACGACGAGATCTCGTTAGGGCACTGCCTGTTCTCCTTGGACACGGGGGCTCATCAGAGCAGGGTGGACGTGGACGCCTCTGCGTCCGGCGGGCTGGTGGGGACCGTGCTGGCGTAGAACTTCTTCTGGGAGCGCAGGAGAGGAGTCTGAGTGTCGACGTCCCGGCAGGCGTTGCGTTTGAGGGAGAGGAAGGTGTGCTGCGTCCAGCCGTACACGACGCAGTTCAGGAGCCCCTGGGAAGCCGCTGTCAGAGCCTGGGAGAGGGACCAGCAGGGAGATCAGGGCTCTCTGGTCAGCCAGCACCACGCAGCTCCCTGCCAGCCCACCAAACCCGGCACATTATGCCAAGCCCCCCACTTCCAGCATGATTTTATCTATCCTGTATCACATGGGGACGCAGAATCTCACAGTTATTTTAATTATCTTTGCTAAATGCTCTCTCAGGCACAGCAAACAGCTGGACAAGTGTTGCGGAGGAATTGTATTTGGAGACTTGGGTAGAAAGGAAATAAACTGATTTCTGGGGATCCCTTCTAGTCCTGTTTTCTACGATTTCCATGGTGCTGTGATTGTGGTTACTGAGACCTTTTCAAGCCTGTGAAAAACAAAACAACTAACAAAGATCTTTGCCAACCAGAAGCATAGATCAGACTTCCAATCTTGGTGGCTACAAAGATGTTTTGTCTAGCCGAGATTAGAAACAGACAAACCCTCATTTTTCTGGTCAACTAGAGAAGGCAAAACATAGGAGATTGCAGAGGAAGACATTTACCTGTAGAATGAGAAGAGCCATGTAGATTTTACTGTTTGTTGACACTGTCAGCTTCATTATTCCGAGGAGGACAGCTGTGAAAGGGATGGACAAGAGGTTATTGCTTTAACTCCACCTCTTTGCAGTTTCACTGCCAGGCACTATGTCCCAGGAGAATGTTGTGAAAATAACTCAGCTCCCTGCTAACCTGGGGCCCAGCAGCAGAAGAACACGACAGGGTAAAACACCACTCGTTGTTCCACCATCTTAATCATGGCCCATTGCTGATCGCCCAGGAATCCTGTGGAGTTGACGAACCTTTTGTACAAACCTCGGGCTTGACTGAGTATAACCTAAAAAAGAACAAGCATACATCGGTGTTTGTACTTTGTGCACATGCTCTGATCTGGCTTGTTCATCTAGGACTGAGTACCCCCTGCTTTTTTTAGCCAAAACCCAATTTTAATCTATCAAACCTCTTCACACAACAATGTGCTCCCTGGGGAAGAGCAGCTGTTTGGTAGGTGATCTTTTCTGAAGACTCTGAATTGATTTGGGCTCGTGTTGACCCATGCAGCATGACTCGCGCTCTGAGCTTTCCCTACCTGCTAAATCCTTTTAGGGATGGGTCGACAAGAACACAAGGCTCCAGACGGATTTATATGGTGGCACAATGCTATTTTCTCTCCCCTCTCACCCCTTCAAACAGGGAAGCAGCACCACACAGTTCTTCCCCTGACACTGCTTGGCCTCTGGTACCATCCAAGCAAAGATGTAAAGATGAAAAGGGGAAAATGTTCTCGCACTGATCATCTGGTGCAACAGCTAGCTGCAAGGACTGTGCTTCTTACCAGAATGGCTATGATGCTGATCAGAAAGGAAATGAGGAAGACCCCGATGCCGTAGAAGCGCATCGCACGGCAGACAGAGCCGCTCAGGGTCTGCGGCTCGTTGCTGGGCACGGCTATTTCCGTGTGCATCAGGAGGCAGCTGTGGGGAGAAAGGGACAACCTGAGCTCCTGCTGTGACCCCCGAGCAGCAGGGCTGTTCCAGAGAGGAGTGAAGCTCACCCGTGCTTCTGGCTGAAGTTCTGGTAACAATTACTGCTGTTGCCCAGGCAAAACACAGGCACCATGAGAAGGAAAGGGATCAGGCTGAGAGGAGAAAGGACAACGGCGCAGTTATTAGTTATTGCCCTGCACTGCTCCCACCCCAACCAAACACTACTTGGTTTTTCTCCTGTCTCTATAGAGGATTTAAGAATTATTTTTATTGACACTGCTCTGGAAGAGTATTTTCTCAGCTTTACTAACTTTCACACTTTCATTCATGCAGGCAGTATATTGGTAAAGGGAGCACTTTCTGAAAAACTACATATAGTTAATGTAGTTATAACTGACTCAGTTGGAGAAAGTCCCTTACATCTGAAACCTCTTCCTCTGAGTTTGTTAGGTCACCCTGCTGTTACTGATGAGCTTTACAGGTTTTAGAAAATCTTGCTTCAAAATAAGTAGGAAGCAGGGATCAACTTACCAAAACATTGCTCTGCCTGAGAGAATTAAATCTTACCTAGACGAGATCGTTGCTATTCGGCCAATGCAACTCGCGTAATCTACAACCTGCAAAATCCAAAGAACTTGATTAAATGATGGTTTCCGTACAGTTGCTGGTTCACAGGCACCAGCTCCCAGGGAGCACTTCAGTAGCTAAGGGTTCCTCAAACACTGATTAATCCCCAGACTAAGCACAAATGTTTGTTCTCCCTTTGCAATGAATTAACGCCGCTGAGTTCAATCTGTGCTGATTTGCAACAACCGATGCTTCCAGCCACTTACTGCCTTGTTCTCCTTCATGACTAGAGAATTTGAGAAGGGAACTTGGAACTGGACAAGAAGCGGACACTTGAGGAGCTCTCTGGTGTAACTTACTCATTATTTGTACTGTTTATTCACTTAACCTGGCCCTATTGCTCAGAAACTTCATGTTCTGGTGAAGAAATACAGGCAATTTGGAGTGTCCTGGTATCTGCTTCCCAGGAAACGTACTTTGGCAGCCAACATCCACACACCAGCTAGGACAGCACAACATGGGCACAGCTGTAGTGGTGAGGAATTGTGGCAGGTGGTTTGTGTCCAGCAAGAAGGAAACCAGTCCTGCAAGTGGATTCAAAGCCTGCGGGCAAGAGCCCTTGAAATACAGACTGATCTGCCCAGCCTGCTGCTCCCAAACTGACAGATGGAATATCTGGGACACAAAGCTTGCTGTGCACAGCAAATATCTGGGGAAGAAAAAGGCTCTATAGAGAAATGGGGCTGATGGGTTCAGTGGGAAGAGCTGCATGAGGAAATTTGTCATCTTGCAGCGATACATGAGGAGCAGGACAGTGGTCACAGTGGTGCTGGTGCCTCACTGTTCAGCCAAGTGTGAGGAATGAAACAACTGCAAGTAGAGATTTTGGTCATGCGGTCTGTGAAGTGTTTGTTTAGCCTGCAAGGCAAGAGAGTATTTTTCTGAGTACTATGTCCTTGTTCCTCGGTTCCCAGCGATTACACCAGTTCCCCAAAGGGCTTTTGTAAAGGCCAGTGATGATGAAGTGAGGACTTGGGCACTGTTCACGAAGCCAAATGCTCCTTTTATCACCAGCTCATTTCTGTCACACCTCCTATCTCAAACTCTTACAACACTTACTGACGCTCTGGAATGCTGCATGACACCTGGGAAGGACAGAAATTGTCAGTTCTCAGCTCCAGGTTGGCCAGGCATCCCCTGCTTTCCTGTCCCTTCTGCCACATGCTGGTAGAAGGCAGTGACAGCAACAAACTGGTTACTTGGCTATTTTTCTAACTGCAGAAAATCTTCATAATACCGAGTCCTGAGCTTTCTCTGCTCAGAGATGTACACTGCCGGCGGGCTTTGCCTGCTTTAGTCTTGCAAGCCTAATGTTCCCCTGAGAAGCTAGAGCAGACCTATCTGCAGCTCTGCTGACCTCGGTGGGCAAGAGATGTCAGTTCATGGGGCAGACGTCTTCAAAGTCCCTGTGGTGAGATCTACTGTCATGTCTCTCCTCCTAAACCCCACCACAACCCCACAGTTGGACCTTGGCACCCAACGGTTGTTACACATCAGTCCTACTCACCTGGGGGGGCACCCTGTGAAGGTTCTGATTGTATTTCATCCTCAGGTCCATGTACAGGTGCCAGGTGTAGTTGACAGTGTATAGGAAAGAAGCCACGTAGAATATCTGAGAAATACAGATAGACAGTATTTCAGTCCTATAATAACAGTTTCTGTAGCACTTTTAGCTCATCGCTGATGAACCCAAAGCCCGTGGGCTGCTAAACAGTGTTGGGGAATGTCAAAAGTGAGGGTCCCTGCACAGCCCCTCTGGCATCGCTACTGGGCTGTGCTGGGACACCAACTGGGATGAGGTAGAGAACAAGTTCCCACCTCAGACTGCACAAAGGCAGCGTCACTTTGGCCCCAAACCAGGGACAGGAGAACTAATGACAGCAGACTGTCTTGAAAATACAAACCTTAGTGACTTGGCTCATTTTTTGGCCCAGATTCTGACAAGAAAGGGTTCAAAAGCACCTGGACCCTCAGTATGTTACATCCATTGGGAAACAACATAGATACGGCACTTGGATTTGCTTCTCACATAATGAGCTCACTGTACAGTGAATTCACGGAAACAGAAAACAATAGTATATTTAAAGAGGAAAGCGAGGGCAGAGAATATCTGCACTAAGCCTGAGTTAATATCCTAAGAGCCCTTTCCTATCCATGGGAAAAAGGAGGAAAGAAAAGATATGGAACACTGCTTCACACAAAGAGTTCCACAGCCCTTGATTCCATCTCGAGATGAGACCAAATATCTAAAATTTCCTGTAAAAACCCCAAAATCTTGTATTTGTTTCTGAGTCCCTGATTGCCCCAGGCAGTTGAGCATAAACAGCGCTGCCTAATCAGACTATATCTGTCCTGTTTGTCACAGGAAACACATGTTGCGCTGGCAAAGGCAAAGAGGAAGGGTCGGACAAGGGAATTTTTCTGTGGATTTGCTATTTTTGCCAAAGGGGCAAGGAGCACAGGTTTGCCGCCCTGGTGTCATCTAAATCTAGGGAAGTAGTCACTAAATAAACTTGGTCTCCTTTACCGTGTTTGCAAAAGCTCTTGACTGAGTCGAGAGGCTGAGTCCAAGGGGCTGCAGCAGGAACACAACAGTGACTTTCCAGTTCATTAGGCAAGGTTTAATGAGGGTTTGTTGCCCTTCCTCAATTACTTCCAGGGAAGGTGATCAAAACAGTCCACAAAAGTCGTTGTCTTGCATTTCGAAATGCTTTAGAGAGGCTCACAAAATGTCAGCACTGCCTTCTTTTTTGGAAGGAGGAACCAGAAGCCACTTGTGAAGTTGGCAGCAGAAAGGGAAGGGAGTTCTGTGCTCCTGAGCCGCAGTTCGGGGCTGTGCACAGTCCTGCGCTGCTCACCATGCGGAGATGAGGCAGGGGCTGGGAGACATGAAAGCCCCTCATTATAACACTCGGGTGGCTCCTGTTGTGCTCAGCAGGATGAGCTGCCAGGACATTATTAGGCCACTGGAACTGAACTGGAAGAATGTGGGGGAATTGTGCAATTATAACCACGACCTCTGTTCTGGGCTTCATTATTGTAATGCAAATGCAAGGCAGGGAGGAGGAGAGAACAAAGTCAAGGGACAGCAGAAGGGAGCAGTATTTACATTTAACATCAATCAAGAGTCTGGGGCTGGAACAGGGAAAGTCCAAGAAATAAAACAATCTCCTCCTTTACGACATGGGATGGATGTTAGGGGAGTTCCATCTGCTGCAACGTCAGCCCTTGGTGATCAAGTGATAGTAAACAGGCTGAATAATGCAAAATATCGTCCTGCTCCTAAGGCAATCCCTTGAGACAACCACAGCACGTGGACTGTGGTGTGAGCCTCTGCCATCTGCAAACCCCACTGAGCAGCCCTGGGCCTGGCCTCACCCTTGTCCTTCCGTGTGTTTTACATCTTTAGGTGTTTGCATGCAAATAAACCGCACGTCTTTATGAGACACTCAGGAAGGCCAGCCCTTGTGCGACTTCTCCACTCAGCACAGGCAGGAGACATTAACCCATTTATCGCGGTCGCAGATCCGTTCTGGTCCACAGATGCTGCTGATTAAACCTGTTACCAGTTCCTATTTACGCACAAGGTGTTCCCACCACGCAAGGGCATTGCTGGGGTGTTGAGTAAGGAGGTGTCCTGCACCGTGTCACATGCGGGCACTGTTGCTATGGCAAGTGCTCCGTTTGTTTTAATTTCTTCCAGAGCAAACAGCAGCGACAGCTCTTGCCAGGTACAAGCCGGCTCTGCTACTGTGGCGGTTCTCCTGCCGGGGATGGTCTGCTGGTGGCACGCAAGAGAGAAGCCCAAAAACCCTACGGCTGAGATCGGGATGTGGCAGACACCCCACCACAGCACCCTGAGTGTCCCCTGTGGACCTGGGGCAAAGGCAAGTCCTGCAAGGACTCGCCCAAGGCCAGCTCTGCCTTTCCCAGTGTGAAAGGAAAGATTCCCACCTTGTCCCCATCCCTTGCTGGTGCCCCTGAGAGGCATGGCCACAGGCTGGAAAAGCAAGGGCAGAAAAGAGCCAGAAATGCACAGGAGCATATTGTCTCCACTGAGAAACAACGATGTATTGTCTATATCCAACCTGCTTCTCCTCTAGCACTTCAACCTGTCTTCTCCAGGCCATAAAAAGATCACACCAGCATTAAGAACTGTCCCCCAGGCAAATCCGCAAGGGAAACAGCTCAGAAACACCCTCAGTCCCGCAGGCTCCTTCTACCTTCCAGCCTCTCCCAAAGTCTCGTTTTCCCCTGTACCATCATCTAAAAAACATCTTTGATATTGCTCTGCATCATTCCCAAGTGGCCAGGTTACCCACACGCCACTGTTTCCTCTCTCAAAGCAAACATATTGCAGCACTTCCACAGCAGCACAGGGGAGCTGGAGAAACCAGCAATAAGCCAGGAGTGGAACAGCTGCTCTCACCATCAGGAGTATTACAGTTTTACCCAAAAGAACAGCTGTTGAAGCAGCTCTGGGCTGCAGACACCCATCCCCAGACACACCACGGCATGAACACTTCCATACCATACGCTCAGCTACTTCCCTGCCCTCCCTGAGGTACATGGAAGCCTCTCTGGCTTCAGCTGCAACTGCTTGAGCCCACACAACACACATCAAAGCTCCCAATAGCCACTTGCCCTTCCCAGCCGTGTTTTTGTGGGCCCTTTAAAAGGAAATTGTTAAGCCCCAAAATCATCGCTTGCGAACCACTGCTCTGGCCCAAGCTTGGCCATATTCTGCAGAGTTTTTTGAGAGCAGTGATTTGCAAAGCCTAACGCTGAAATGGGAACTCAGCGAGACAAAAGCAAACTGTCAGGAAAATGGTATTTCGCACACTCCACTCCAATTAGTCTCCAGCACACGGAATCAGCTGGAAAGCAGCCGAATCCCCGGGGCGCAGGGCTGAGCTTGCGCTGACGGAGCAGCCCCTGAGCATCCTTGGGCTTGTTTGAGAGAGGACAGGGCCAGGTCAGCAAGAGCAGGGCTGTTTATCTGAGTAATGCTGTAAGTCTGAGCTCAAGCGAATCGCAGAATGTGTCTATTCCTGCCCAGGACGGAGGAAGCACGAAGAGGAATAGAAAAGCTGCCGTGTGAGAGGCAGAGATCATTGTTGGCATGGGTCCAACAGGAAACAGATTAAGATCCATCTACTCACTTTACAGAAGGAACCCAAACACGGCAACTGCAAAATCTCTTGCTTTCCATGCCTTCCTCATCACCCCTCACAAACCAGATGTACCTAAACCCAAGTATCTCTGTTTTACACACAAGGTGAAGAGATCTGATAAGTCAAGTTCACACGGGGAACCTCTGCCAAAGCCCATCTAGAAACAGTCCCCCACAGCCACGCTCTAATCAACAGTGAGGCTAATTACAGTGAAGGGTGCACAGAACAGCACGACCAGTGATGCCAAGGCTACTCACTTGTCCCGTCACTTGCAGGTTATAGCAGATCAGATCCTGCTTGGAGGTCGGTGTGCTATAGAGGAGCGCTCCGGTGAGCCAGCACATGCCCAGGAACAGGTCGGAGAGGCTCAGGTAGAAAAGAGGACGAACCTGGGAAAAGCGAAATGGGTCAGCAGGTCTGAACAATGGTCACAACACTCCCATGACCACCCAGCAGCTTTACCCCGTCATCTCAATGTGCTTTTGTCCCCCAGCTCTTCTGGGAGGGCAACTCTCCTTGCACACAAAACCCAGCCTGATTCTCGCTCTCAGTTGTTTCAATGCAAATACCACACTCTAAACACTCTTTTTGCCACCAGCAACACCCCAGGATCGAAGAGCAGCACCAGCTCTTACAGAAAATATCTCAAAGGTCCAGAATGGAACAGTTTGGCAGGTAGAAGTGAAATTTGTTAAATCAACTGATAGAGAAATCAAACCCTTCTTCACATTGAAATAACTTGAAACGGACTTTTTTCCTATGTGCTTCGTGTCTTCGTGTCACTTCAGTTGGTGACTAAGGCTAAATCTATTTTACATGCCAGATTGATTTTCGCTATGAGTGTCTCTGCTGCACGCTGCATCTCGGTGGAACAGAGTCGCGTCTCTAACGGCAGTTTCCAGCCCATTTCCAGTCTGCACGTACTGGCCAGAAGGATTGTAAACACTGTAAGAAAACATTTGTGCAGAATTCTGGCCAACAGTTTCCTTTTGTGCGGGAGAGCGCATGCTCCGGAAAAGCAGCCTAATTATCTAGATTCTTAATTGTAGTCTTTGGTGCCTAATTTTCAGCATCCTGGAGAGAAAATGATGGCTTTTTTTTTTCTCCCTACAGGAAACTATAATGCTAAACACAGCATGGAAACATGTCAAGAGGCTTTGATTTTCTTTTTTTTCATGAAACTGAGCTTTTGGTGCGATTTGCCTCAATATTGTCCTTTAAATAAACGTTTGCCACCCATCGCATTGTGTGATACTTGTCTTGTTCCTGTGAGCAGCGAGAAAGAGCTCAATAAGATTGACAAGTGTAAGGTACATCTGACTGAACCAGACCTGTCCGTATGCCATAGTTTAAGAGGATCTGCCTGGGGTCTCCCTGGGCCCCCTACATGGCAGGTCCTCTGCCTTCCACAGGATTTATCTCCTCCAACACCCTTGTCCCTCCAGTTCCGTATTTGTACCATCCAACCCAGCAACACAGCAAATCAAACTGCTGTTGCTAGCAAAATATCTGGAGCTAGTTAGTATGTCAACGCATTTATAAATGCCTTTTTTAAATCAGGATTTTCCTTGCTGGTGCAGAATTGAAGCCCTGGCAGGAGGACGTAGGCATGACAAGCTGGGGACATGGTCCAGATTGCGAGCAGGGTAGGTTAAAACCAAGCAGCTCCGAAATAAGGTAAGAAACAATCGAACAGGTGACCCTTTTCTCTAGCAACAAGCGTCCTTGGGGCGAGGCACCACTGTGTGGTTGAGGAGCAATTTTGGCACGGACCTAAATAAAGCAGGTGACATAGTGGTAAGTGAAAAGTGGCATGGTTCTTCCTTGCAAAAGGGACAAGAAATAGCCCAAACAAATAGTATTTATAAAACAGAGGAAGGGAATGTAAAGATGTAAGGATTCAGATGAGCTGCCAGGCTGGAGCGTACATGTTGATTTAGGTCTGTCTGGCCATGGCTCGGGGACATCTGCCTGCACAGAACCTGTCAACATGACAGAGGAAATTCTTTGTTCTTTGCTTGCCATCATCTCTTCAGAATGATTTAGCTCAGGCTGAAGAGTTTTATTGACCCCCCAGAGACAGAAATCAAGCTTCAAGAATGCAATATTTGATTTCCTGGGCTGGGGGGAGGAGGGGAAGTGTTTATAACATTGTTCTCCTCCCAGCCTCCAGAGCTGTTTATTTTTAAACATTTTAACTCTGGATCCTCATGACTCAGGGAATAAGCTGTTTGCGGCAAGCTTTGGTATGGATCTCTTCCAGCCCATTTGTTTACAAATTTCCACTTAAGACCAGAAACACGGGGACAAGGCAATGGGGAAGTCACTGAAGATTTTGCTGCTTTTGAAGCACCAGTAACAGATCTCCCCTGGCAGCAGAACAAGAGCCTGGAAGCCTGATGGAGACGAGTCACTCCAGCTGGTATTCATCCCTCCTATTTGGATTTGCAGAAATAATCTGAGCAGAAACATCTGGACTCACTCGAGCAAGAAGGGTCCATCTGCGACCTGCAGCCATGTGTACAGCTCCCAAGCCACAGCCACATCATATGATTAATAAATAGCAAACATACGCGCATCCACGGGAGTAAAGGGGCCGAGGCTGCTGAGTCACACCGGCCAAACTTGGCTCCGTGTCACGCCAGAGATGAGGACCCCAGGAAGAACTGTATCTGGAGTTCCTCAGGTGCAGGAGATGCAACACAAGGAGCCTTCGATGTGCACCTTGTGCAGCACGAGCTCAGGCAGGTTTTCCATCCCAGCACAAAGGTGAAGTCCCAGCTTTCCTTCCTCCCCAGGAACACACAGAGTTCTCTACAGCTCATTCTCCACATGCCGGGCAGAGCGTTTCCAGGAGGTTGGCTGCCGGGGAGCAAGGCTGCCCTGCGTGTTGTAAGGGGTGCAAATTTGCCCTGCAAACCTGGACTCGTTCTCCTCCACACCTTGCTTCGGCTTGACTGTATGTCTTCCTTCTCTGGGGATCACTCCCCGCAAGCCCTGTTCTCTGAGCTGCAGATCAAACCCATGACGCATGAAGAACATTGAAGACAAGGGACCAGCTGCCAGCTCTACCGTCCTATTGCTCTTAGCAGTAACCTGTCATCTGTGTGCTGCATAGACTGGGCTGCCAGACATCTGCAAATCCTGGGCTTCACACAGGTCAGCTCCGTGCTCTGCCTCCGTAAGTCCTGGACAGACAGAGGGACTTGTATGGGGACAACAAAAGCACCACAGGCTTGGGATGGAGCTCTGCAATGACTGCACATGTGCCAGCCCCCTGCGTGCCACGTCTGATATATCCCAGATATACGGCGCTCCCTGCACACACGACCTGCACTGATGCACTTGGGACGTGCCAGGCACTGCATTCAAGTCAGATCTGCACTACATGTGTGCACAGTCCCACTCGAGGGATGTTTGCACCTGAGTCCTGCTGCTTCAGCATCAGAAATGCTCGTGGTTCCTGTGCCTGCCAGGGCAAATCTTCCAAAGCCCCACAGCAGAGCCCAGCACAACTGGTTTCTTCTTGTTTGAACTTTGCAGCATCATTGAGTTGTACCAGTTTTAGTAGCGCACCTGCCTGGAAAAATTACTCAGAAATACCCAAAGACGAACACTTGTAAATACATTTCCTGCAGGGGCATCTCTAATTTACACTTCAACAGCTTTCTATACAGCTCCTCAGCTCTCCAGGGGTTTTGACCCACAGAGAACACACTAACAGATCCCTGTTCCCAGGATGTGTCTGAACAACTAGAGGACTTAAGTAACCTGCTTCTCCCCACGTGGGTGCAGTTCAAGGTTAGTTCCTTCAACTCGTATCACATAAAAACCACTGAACTCTTGGCAAGCCCTTTCCCTCCCAGCTGTTAAACGAGGTTTAACCACATAAGCCTAAGACCTGCAGTTGCTCCTAGCAGAGCACCTGACCCACACGGGACATCGCTACATGCACAACCCATCTGCAAAATCCCAGCACCTTAATTTAGGGAGGGAAACCGGGGCGCAGACCTTACCTCGGGGGACCGTACGGCATTTTGAAAGACGGCATAGGCAATAATTGAGCTGGAACCTATAACACTGAGAAAACAAAGCACAGGTTGGACCAGACACACATCTGCTTCGATTTCTCTTTTTCTGGAGAAAGGTGTCGTTGCAACACTAAGTCCGTCCCGGGGGTAGCAGCGCACTGTACCTGAGCATGGCCATGGTGAACTGGATCCACTGCAGAGCCGAGTAGACCTGGGGAGAAGGGCGGGTGAGAGCTCAGCATGGGGTTCCCACGGACACGCGGGTGGGGAGCGACCGGAACCCTGGACCGGGGGGTGCCGGTCCCAGCCCGCCGGAGCCGGGCAGGCACAGCTGGTGCGAAGGGGAGCGCACGGAGGGGACGGGCCGGTCCCGGGGGCAGCCGCTGCCCGCGGGGGTCCCGGTGCCGGCGGGGCTCGCTCACCTCCTCCCAGCCCCCGTCCAGCCGGGCCGCCTCCGCCGGGAGGGCCATGGGTCTCCGCCGCCGCCGCCGCACCGCTCCCGGGGCTGCGGGCACCGCCCGCGCTCCGCCCCGGGGCCACCCCGCGCCCGGCCCGCCCCGGGCCCGGCCCCCGGGGAGCAGCGAAGCCCGGGGAGGCCGCGCCTCCGCGCATCTCCTGCGGGGTGCAGAGTCCGACCCAACCGCGGCGAGAGCGCTCGGCGGAGTCCCCCGGCCGAACCCCGCGGGTGCGGGACCACCCGCCCTGGCCACGCCTCTTGGTGACGTCAGGAAGCGCGCGCGGGCGGCGGGAGCAACGCCTGTGAGGGGGCGCGAGGGGCGCTCGGGCTCAGCGCCTCGAAGGCTCCGGGCGTCTCCTCAGCAGCCGGGCGGGAAGCGTCTCCGCACAGGACTCGTGTTGACCCCACAAAGGCCGCCCTGCTCGGGGCTCTTCCTCTTCCCCTCCTAAGGAGAGGGCGCTGGACCTGAGGGACACCCTCCCACCATCGTGTGAACCCCTCACCTGCGGCATCCCTTCTGCTTCTGGGTGGCATCGTCTGGTAATCAGCCTTTGCCTCTGGCCACAAAACCAGCAGCAGTTCGCAAGAAAGCAGTTTAAGAAGCAGCTATTAATTGGAACTTTTTTTTAATTATTATAGCATTATTAATACATTTTATCTTGCAGCATTATCTGCTCCTTGTACCCACTGCAGGATTCAAAAGGCAGCAAAGCTCCCACAGAAATCAGTTTTGCTTGGCTTAAAGCGTAGTCTTAAGGTAAAACGCACAGGTGTCTCTTTTCAACTCTCCACAACAGGAATACAACATCTTCCAGCGGCCATCGGAATTCCACACAGCGCGAACAGCACAGGCGGTGTCGAATTCTGAGGACTGACCTGATCCCTGGGCCAGGTATCGCCATTAAAACTATAAAAACGGGGCTTCTAAGGGCACAAATGCCTCAGCTTCCTGCTCCAAGACCTTAAATATTTAAAGCTACCAAAAGCTGATGAAGCTTTAGTTATACAGTGTCAATCGCTTCTGAAGATGAGACTGGAGAAAATATTTTATGTTAACTATGGCTTGAGACTTTCAGATGTCCTTACTGGTCTCGCCCTCCCTTATGTTTTTTTATCATTTAAGTTGGAAAAGACCTTTCAGATCATCAAGTCCAATTGTAAACCTCACACGGCCAAGTCTGAACCTGGGAAATGAAGCTTGGACGGGAAGGACAGGCAAAATGCATAGGCATTGCGTGTGCTCTTCAGCCATAAGAAAACTCACCCAAATTTACCTCACCGGCGCCTGAAAAACCATGTTTTTGCAGAACACGGTGGGTCTAAGTGTAATAGCACTTCAAAGAGACTCTGCCCTTGCTCAGGGGTCAAATCACTTGCTCTGTCACGGTGTCACAAAGGATTTCAGGAGAATGTTTGCTGAAACGGCTGCTCTGGCCAGATGAGGAGCAAGTTCTGATACATGGAGGATTGGTCTCGACTACGTCTGCCAGCATTTGGCCAACAGCCAAGGCAAACAGGGACAGGAGCCATGGAAGGAGAAGGCAGAAAAAGGAAACTCCTGGTCTCTCAGTAAACAACAGGTAAGGGGAACAAGATTTGGAGAAGGAGCCCTACTGGGAAAACAAAAGGTGGGAAGAGGGGTAGGTTAAAAAGCATAAAACCCAAGGACACTAAGAACAGGGAAAGGGGGAGATGTGAGGGGCACCCGATCTGTACCTTTTACATGTAAAATGGAATCTGAGACTGAATTTTGTTATCTGTTTGCCAGGGAACAGATGTAAAAACCACCAGGAATGCTTTGGGCCAATCTAGTGCTTTTTTGTTTTTGGTCTGCTTTAACACTGTTATTGAATAGTATGACATAATACTGGTGTCTTGCTTTAAGGTGATTTTTTCCAACATTTAGAATACTGTGTTTTTAAGGAATGTCTTCCTCTTCATCTTCTAATCTGAGAATGCCAGAAGGAAATCTGCTGCTCTCTTGAAGTCAGCGGGAAGTTTGCTTGCATAAGGAGAACTGGTTAGGACTCTTGACAGTGTTTCACAGCTTGTACAAAGCTCTCCAACAGATTAGAGCTCATCTTTTTCATTGTTCTTCTTCAGGAAAGAAGCAAGGATATTGAGGCTTTTCTGGAGCTCCTCCTTTTTCCCATCACTCATTTTGTTCTTCTCGATCAGTTTTGTGATTCGGACGACTTCATTAGCAGCAAACTCCTCTCCCTGCTCCAGTATCTTGCTCATGATTTTCAAGTATTGTTCAGCTGACTTCTTCTCAGTTTCTTTTGTTTTCTCTAAACTCTCTTGCCCCTTTTTCAGGAGGGACTGGCGTTCTGATTTCTCAGCAGTGCTCACAAACTTGCTGGCCAGCATGTCGTACTCTTTGAGACAGCCTGGCATCCCCAGATAGATGCCATTACTCTTCAGCCAGCGCTGAATAGCCCCAGCCTTGATGTGGCCACTGTAAGGTAAAGGATTGTCAAAGTCACCATCCTGGAACAAGTAAAAAATAGGGAACTTTTCCTTATCCAGCTTGTACTTTTCTCCCAGCTCAGTGTTCAGTTTATCACCATAATCTGTCAAGAGAGAAAGAAACACAGAAGAGCATGGTACATTAATTAAAAAAAATAAATTAGGATTATCTCCTACACAAACTGATAAATATTTGTCTCCAGAGTTTCCATACTTCCTAACAACCTCTTTGCCGGGAAATGCCACACACTGAAACAAAAGCACCCCAGAAAAATTACTTCTGCAAGGCAAAAAAACCCATCATTACATTTTCCAAAGAAAAAATACAGGATTCTAATGATGCTTTGCTAGGACTGTGATAGCATAAGACATCAGCAGGACCTCCATGTACAAACCCTGTCCTCCTTATGTGAAACTAATACTTATTTTTCCCCCTGTTTTGCTCTGTCCATTTATTTTATTCGATCTTACAGTGAAATAGATTTTTTTCCAGATCCATGTGCAGAGAGTGTACACTCATACATTTTAGTTCTGACAGCATCCTAAGCTAGAAGATGTTTCCTCACCTCACATAAATTGCATTTATTCTTGAGGACAGAAAACATAACTTACAGAGATTTCAATTTGCTACGTAGCTAATCCTTGTGTATTTAGAGATGTCAGCATGGGTGCAACTTCCCAGTTTGACAATTCCTGCAAGCCTAAATTCTAAATTCTACCTACAAAGCAAGAGCAAGGTGACAGCGATCCACTCTTCACTGCTCTTTTCTTAAAGCTGGTTATAAGAACACCAAGCTACACCAGCCACAGCGCAATGACCACTTTCTGTGCTTTACCAGCAATAAACGGAGGGTATGCTACTACTAATTAATCATACCACGTTTGCTTTGTTTGACCAGGCTTGTGGTTAAAGCATGATTCTTGTAAGGCCTTTTCCCTAAAAATGGATGAAAAAGGCCTCTCTCAGCAAAGAAAGGAAAAAAAACCAGACAGAAAGCGCTGCGAAGGAGGAGGGTGGCATCCAGTTGAGCAGTGTGGGCTGACTCACTTCATTAAGCAGCCGAAAGAGATAAGCAGTGCTCCCACACTGCCAGCACCGCCACAGCGACCAGCCGAGCAGGAGCTTTGGTCTGAAAGGGCCAGACCCATCTCGGTTCTCACTATCAGAATTACCTCAGAGCTTATTTTCATCCAAAATGGTAGTGAATTTTATTTCCTCCACATCAACCTGTACTGTCCAGAGCTCCTCACCTGATATTCCCACTTCAGCCACCAGAAGATCTTCACTGGAGCCTGAGCTCTCTGCCAGTTTTTTAAACTCATCTTGTTTCTCACCATAAGGATATTGCGTATCGAATTTCACCAGGACAAATTTATGTTTTGGAATTACCTAAAACAAGAAGAAAAAACAGACAGAACTTTAGCATTTCAGGCTTGAGTAATCTATAAGTCACTTAAGGTTGCTTTAGCTTGTTCTTCTTTCCCTGTGCAATGAGTAGATGCAGAGGGAGAATGGAAATTTTATAATTATGGCCTTTCAAAAATGACTCACTGCAGTGTGGAGGAAAGACTGAGCTTTGGGTGTACGGATTCCTACAGCAGATGATAAAGATGGTACATGGTGGGTTTGGGGGATCTGATAATGCCTTTAATTATACGTGACTTGTTTACTGTAAATCTGATTAGTGCCTTGGCAGAAAACCAGCTAAACCATTTCCAGTGGGACAGTAAGAGGACAGAGGCCAAAGCTCGTGTCATTCTGAAGCGTCCCAAGCAGGAGAATTTGTGTTTTAATTGATTCCTCTTTGCTTGTGCTGTTGCTTTTGAGTTTTGCTCTGCTTGGATGATGCTGTTTCAAATGAGCTTAGAAATGGAACCTGTCACCTGGTTTGGGATTCTTTTTTCTCCCTCCAGGGTAAGACCTTGCAAAATCTTTTTTCTTGCGAACAGGGTCAGGTTGCAACACAGGTCCCCACCTACCAAGCGCCCTGCAAGCACTGATCACTTTATTTGCTGTCCTGGTGAGAAGGGAACATGGCAGGTGTCACAGCTTTGATATTTCTGCTTGTCTTTTAACGTCCCTCTTGCAGCGTTCTGCCAATTTACTTCAAATTCTTCTAACTGCAGAAGAGCTGGAAGCTCCTAAGGGTTATACAATGCTATAGTGTTTAAACACCAAAAATGGTTTGTGACAGCAGAAAAATCAAGCGGGGGGCTGGCGTGTGGCACAAACTATTTGCTCACGCCTCAGCAGTTTGTTTAGGGCAGACACTTTCCAAAGAGCTCAGCTGACTGTTGTCTCTTCAGCTCACGCTGCTACAGCGCACGCTTTAATCCCGCTGTACGGTGATTTCCTTTCCACTATCCTCTCATCATCTGCTTCAAGCCACCCCTGCCACAGCCTGGCGGGTACCGGAATAAAAATCCTGCCATGCTATCGGCAGGCGCCTTCATTTCAAAGTCGCTTAGTGGAAGAAAAAAACTGCGAGACCTCAGTCTGGCAGCAGCCTGTTGCTTTCTGTTTCATGAACAAAAAAGTGAAACCGGCCCAGACAGAGAGCGCTCAGCGCCTCGACTCCCTCCCCTGCACAGTCCTGCTCTCGGTCACCAGCACGGGCAAGGCAGGAGCAAGGCGATAGCGGCTCTTCGGCTCCCTGATTGGAGCCACGGGGAGCCGGCCCGGCGCTGGGCCCAGGAGCCGCGGCAGCAGCCGGACCTCGCCCCGCCGGGCTGAACCGAACCGGGCCGGGCCCCCGCGCCCCGGCCGCAGCCCTGCCCCGGCGGCCCGGCTCCACTTGGACCGCGCCGATTGGCTGCCCGCCGCGGCTGCCGCTCTCCTATTGGCTGCTCCGCGGCGGGCCCGCCGCCTCAGCCATTCCGCCCCGAGCGCTCCCCCGCGCCGGTGGCCGTAGTGGGGGGGCGGCTCCGCGGAGGCTGCGCGCCCGCAGCCCGCTCCGCAGCCCCGAGCTCCCCTGACCGCCTCCCCAACCCTCCGGGGCCGCCCGCCTGTTGCTGCGGCAGCCGCGGCCGTGCACATGGCCGGAGCGACCGTCCGCCCCTCCTACAGCACCCCACCGGGCCCGGCAGCGCCCGCCGGGTGGGCCATACCTTGTAGAAGGTGATGGTGTCGAGGGGCACGGAGCCCTTGGTGTGCAGCGCGCTGCCGCCGGGCAGCGCCAGGCCGAGCAGGCAGAGGAGCACGAAGCCGGCGGCGGCCGCCGCAGCCATGGCGGAGCGCGGAGGGAGCGGGGCTGCCGGGGCCACGTGACCGCGCGGAGCGCCGGCCGCCGCCGGGGGCTCGCCCCGCCCCGCCAGGCCCGGGGCCAACCGGGGGAGCGCGGCCGCGCCCGCGAGGCGGGCAGCATCCGCGGCCCACGAGCGCTTACCAGACGCGGCCCGGCTTCCACGCCGCGCGTGGAATGGGCGCGCAGGGGGCACGGGCAGCACCTCCCGCGGCGGGCAGCACGCTGCTGCAGCCAGGAAAATAAAGTAGGAGCGGGCAGCTTCCAGCAGCAAACACAGAGCATGAAGGCAGGGGAGAGGGCAGAATGCAGGATCCGGCCTTGCAGGACAGGCTGCAGTGCTACGGCCAGGCAGATGAGCAGGGAGAGGAGAGATATTAATGGACAAAGTATACGTGTGTATATGTATATACATACATTTATATACAGCAGCAGGCCAGAGATGGTGGCCACAGCGCTACTCCTGGACTTCAGTCATGTACTGTCACCCGCAAAATCAAAATGAAGTAAGTGATGCAGAAAGCCTAACCGGCAGATTGTAGGTGATCCCGTCACAGAGCAGACACATCCGCTCCCTTCCCCCCAGCACACATCAGTCAAACCCCAAATGTAGCTAGAAAGCAAAGAGCATTTCCCCCCTGCCTCTTTCCATCATCCCTCCTTGCAGGTAACTTGATTTTCTGCTCACTCTGCATCAGGATAATCTGTCTTCATCAAGGGGCTGACAAAGCTAGACAGAGTAGGTGAACAATTCAGTCACTTCCAGGCCATCTAGACAGAAAAATGAAAGAGGCAGCAATACTGATTTATAATGAAACTGACTTTTATATAAATTATAAACCCATCCAGTTTAAAGCAGATCATTTGCAGTTGTGTCACTTAAATCCATAGAAGGCTGAGGCATACATATCTTCT
Organism: Patagioenas fasciata; assembly: GCF_037038585.1. Taxonomy (NCBI): domain Eukaryota; kingdom Metazoa; phylum Chordata; class Aves; order Columbiformes; family Columbidae; genus Patagioenas; species Patagioenas fasciata. The sequence continues at coordinate 5,094,614 of NC_092536.1, forward strand.
ACAGTCATAAATTAACAATGAATAATCAAGGAAGAGAAAGTTCAGATAAGGCTGCAGATACAACACAAAAATCCTCTCTAAGATTACTAGCGGTTAAAATAAAGTCATGATTATCAATGATTGCAAAATATAAATGCAATTTTTGAACAGTTAAAAAGTACAAAAAAAAATGGGCAACACAAACAGGCATCGTACATTTTGTCCTGTATGTAGACAAAGCAGGGAAGGACTTCTGACCTTTATCTACATTAGACATCAATTTTAAGCAAAGAATTGAGGAATTCTGTAAAAGGATCGTGACTCATGATCCCAGTAGTATAAAAATCAGTATTTTTTCAGTCTGTAAACAGTAGTCTTGGTAGCTTCTAGGTCTGTTTTTCAATTCATCACAAAAAAAATCCCAAAGCAAACAAACAAAAATCCCAAGAGCGGAAAAGGGAGAACAGCAGCAATGGGTTATAGCTTGAATTTCTTATCGGGTCCCTGTGGGACATATTCTGGAGGGGAAATGCTCTTTTGTAAGAAATATACAATATATTTAACTGTACACAATTTATAGGGGGAGAGAGTCTCCCTCAATCACACTCTCAGTACAGTCATTTTTGTACACCATCTGCTCCTATAGACAAACAGCCGCTTGTGAAGAGATGGCACCTGGTTTTATAAAATACTGAGTAATCCAAAAACTGTAGTTGTTTGACAAGCTGATCATTCACCAGTGACGGAACTGGAAATGGGATGGCAGCTCACATGGAGCAGCAGTCGGTTTTCCCTGTGCTGGCACAGGGGTGGTTTGGGTGACCAGCTAATGCAGGACCCACACTGAGCCAAATGCTGTGCTGGGAAGGGAGTGAGCTGTGGTTTCTTTCAGCTCTTCTCAGACTTTCCTTCAGATGACACCCCCCCCCCCCCCCAACAGTTTCAATTCTGCTTTTAAGAGAGCTGATGCAGAAAACATTTTTTTTAAAGCAAATTCTGCTTCCTGGCACATAGGAAGATTTTAAAAGCTTGGTTAAATAAAACTTAACTTCACTTGCATTTTGACCATTGCTTATTGATACGACTGGTTGAATTCAACCTGCTGTTGCAGCAGAAGGAAACTCCAGCACAAACCAGCCCCACGGATGAGGATATGTATCAATTTTGGGTTCAATGCTGGTGTTTGTGTAAAGCCCTCTCTAGTTCACACTGCCAGGGGGAAGGAGGGGACAGGAGCATCAGCAACTTGTCCCCTCGAGCGGCAAGGGGCAATGCCGATTTCTGGCTCAGTGCTTCTCTGTGAACTGGATTATCTCAGCAATGGGACTGGTTTCTCTTACTCTACACATTTCAAAGCGTCAATTTCAGTCATCAGTCTTGCTTTAATTTAACAAGCACACCCTTCTCTCCAAAAAGGTATTTCTATACAACAAAGAAGAGTTCAGTGGGTTGTATGTGTTGTTTGTTTTTTTTTTCTTCAGGAATAGTATTCCTATAAAACAAACTTAACACATTTTGGTATTCCTCCAGCCCAGAGCACTTACCAGGCATTGCAATTAAACCATCAGGACATCCAGTACAATTTAGACAAACTGCAGACATTCTTCTTTCCCTTTCAGGATGGGGCAAAGCAAAACTAAATCCAGCAAGAGCAACTATGTGAATTTTTTTTTTTTTTTAATACAGGGGATTTATTTTAAAAAAATACTCTCATCAACATTCTACCATTACTAACAAAACATACTCAGAAGAGATGACAAAGGTAGGATTGTCAGCTCTCTTAAAACTTTAAATATAGACTTCAGATACTAGCTGCTTTAAATCAGAAGATGAGGAATCTGTAAAGTCTGACCTGTCCCTTGTATTGCAGGTACATGTAACTTCTTTTTTTGCCCACCAATTTTAGGCTGCATTACTCCTTTAAAACGAAAAACAGCAGAAATGCAGATTCAGTGGGAGCAGATGACACAATTGCACTGTCTAACAGAATACCTAATGAGCTAGTACTTGAACAATCAAAGATCAACTGCAAAAAGCAAGCATACAAAAAGTATTCTCAGCCTCATACCACAGCGGAAGCAAAAGTTACCTCTGCCAACTTTAAACCAAAGCCAATAGGATTTAATTTCTATTAAAATATTTAAGTCTTGAAGTTTCAGTAATCTAAATACACTTTTAAAAAGTCATGATGATTGCTGTTGTACATTAAACTGACATGACATCAGACTGCAATGTCAGACTTCACTGCCGCTATTATATACAAGGTCTCTGGTTTTGTCTTTTTTGTTCTGAAACACTGATTCCCATCTCTCTCTCTAAAGCTTAACAGCCAAGTTTGCTCCTCATCAGCTTTGCAATTTTTCCCAAACGTGAAAACAAACTGTGTGTACACCAACACCACATCTTCCCTCCAGCCGCTCTCTCCTTCAAGGGACCCGCACACCAAATTAATTCTGTAGGACCAGGTGGCTTGCAGACAAAATAGGCAGCTTCAAAAGGGGATAATTTCACTGGAGGCGCTGAATGTGGGCATCTACAATTCCTGCATTTCTAAGGCAAGGACCATACAAAATTATAAACACTGTATGGTGATGAAAATACAACTCCTTTGAGATATATGCTTTACACTGGATTTCTATTGCTGCTTCTACAGACCATCTCCAGTTGTTTCTAGAGATCAAAAGGGAAGAAAGTTAATTTTCTCCTGTTGCAATATGCTTATGAACATGTATAAAAAGTGGTCAAACCCCAATAAGGGTCCCTGCTTCTGATTTATGTACAATAATTTAAATCTGCTCAATACATCTGTAATACCTAAAAAAACTGTTCTGTGATTTTTAAGTCCTTCATGCATTATGAGGAAGTTCTGGATTAAAGTGATGGTATATTGGATGTTGCTTCTGTCTGGGACTCTGGTGTCACTCCCCTGTGGAGTCTGTCAAGGATGCATTTCTCAAATCTTTAGTTTTTTAATGGTATCGAGTCTCTTTTTCAGCAGCTCTCCAATTTCCTGAATTGAGTGATGGTAACTGCTCTGGACCTTCCCTTGCACAGTCTTTGTAAACTTTTTTTCTTCCTGTAAATGCAAAAAAGAAATCATTCACTCCACAGCAACTGTTTAAATCCTCCTGTTAAACTTTTCCCTCCTCTCGAACACTGATAAGAAATTAACGAGGGCCACAGCGTAAGCTGACAAAGAGAACATCATCAGCACAGAATAAGCAGCACCTTCAAACCTTCCAGAAACATCCTTGTGCAAAAAAAGCACCTTTTTAGCTCTAAACACAGAGCTGCAAACAGCTCCAGGTCCAAGTAGAGCTATACAAACTGTGTTTATCAGAATTTACTGTGACAACATAAACCAACAAACAGAACAGAACAGAAATGCCATGAACAAACACAGGCGAAGCTGCAGACTCCCACAGATGGTTCTGCTCAAATTCACAGCAATCTATTGGTCGAGTTTTGCAGATCCTCCTTGTGTAGTGATTTGATGCCTTGCATCAAAGGGGAGATGGAGGGGCTTGCTGACTCAGCAAGGAACCAGAAAAATGACAAATACCAACAATTATCTTAGCCCTATGACATTAAGAAAATGTACTTTCTCTCAGTCTCTCTCCCTCCCCAAACTAACACTGCTGAGAAGATGACTTCCCTCTCAAATCTTTCTCCCAGAATCTACTAAAATAACAAAATAAGCCATAATACAGGCAACAAAATAACATTTAAACCATGAGTTTTTCTTCACTAATATACTACACAAAATGAAAGTATTTTCAAACTCCTGTGCTTAGATCTCGTTTTCTGAGATTATTTTGTGCAGTAAGGTGGAGCAGATCAGATGAGGCAAAGTTACTGTCACTATAAAAAACCCTAACTCACCACTCTAAGCTTTCTAGCAGTCTGGTCCCAAACCTCTGGTTAAGAGCGAATTTTTTTTTCCTTCCAGTAAAACATTTTGGGGAAAAGCAGCTTTCAACAAGGTTATCCCATAGGCACATACATACAGGTTGTTATCGGTCACACACAAATACTGATGCACGTTCTTACCTGTAAAAGCAGAGTGTCCTTCAGGGACAGCTCTTCAAGTTTTAGTGCAGTCAGAATTATTTCAAGCCCTTTGATGTGATCTATTACATTGGAAGTTAACGTCTGTAGCTCAGTAACGTAATCCAGAAAATGTGTAAATACAGGTGGCTATAAAAACAAACACACATTTTAAATTTATAAACACACATTAATACATAGTCAAATGACTGTTCTATACAACAACTCACTTTATAATGTCTACATTCTATTCCCCCCCATGCTAAGCTATACTCTACCTCCCCAGATAAATACTACCAGTTCACTAGTTTACTGCAGTGTATTCAAGGCGGAAAGGCCTGTGATATTCTAAACTGCGTTTCCCATTAAAAAGGTGTCACATGATGTCAGAGATGTGACACGTCACCATTTGATTTAAAGTTTTAAAAATTAGTCCTGAGTAATCTCTAACCTACATCAGCCTCTACAGGGTAAAGTTTATGAAACCCAGTTCATTAACATGTCATATATCCTGATTTGTCTTTCAGTATTAATATGCTGTTGGATTGGGGGTGGGGGAAGGAAAGAAAGGAATACTGTCTACCATAGCTACACTGCTTTCTTTTTTTTTCTTCTTCTTTTTTTGCAGGTTGGATTTAAAAGGTCGGAGGACACTGTCACAGTAACTTGATACCCACAGGGCAATGGAGATTGTCTGGAAAAAAAGTACAAGTATGTTACAAGTCACATTTACAAGAGGTTTCTAAACTTGTTTTAGCGTTCCTACTGATAAGACTCAGAATAGTTAGAATATGTAACAAAAAAGTCTGCTTTCATGAGTGACTGAGATCAAAGAACTTCCACTGTGTTGTAGCCCTAACATTTCTACTCTGACATACTCCAAAATGTATGGTTTCCAAAGAAAAAAGATACCTCAACAAAGAAGACTAGGTTTTCTAACAGGTTTGGATGAGTTTTCAAGGTGCCATCTCTGACTTCAATCAGATCACCTTTACATTTATTGAACAAGTCTGAAAGGAAAAAAGAAAAGCCTTATTCAGGACATGTAGATCAACTTAAACGCATATTTTCTGTACACTATGTGTCCAAGTGCAGTGATCAAAGATGTCAGACAACAGACCACTAAAGCAGCTAATGATAAATTTGACCAAAGCCTCTCAAGAAGGTCCAGCTCTGAAGTTTCCTCTCAATTGTATTTCATGACAAACAGTATCACCATTCTGTTTATTAGCACACATGGACCAAGTACCAGAGACACAACAACTGCTCAGACTAAGCTGCAAGGTAGCAAAATGATAGGACATAAGGACATTCCGTGGCATATAACAGCTTCATGAGCAGAGAAGCCAAGGGGAATCTCAGCCTTATTTTCATGTGTCCTTCAAAGGGCTCTGCAAATGCATTAACACCTCCCCACAATCGCAGCACACTCAGCAACACATCCTCAGAGCACCATGAGAAGCACCAGCCTAGCTACCGGTGTTTATTCTTGAGTTACCATTTACCTGTTAGTCGTTCTACTAAGGACTTGAAACTATTCCCTATCCTCTCCTGGATTTCTGCTGAATCTTCTGAAAGAAAAAAACCACAAAGTAGTTAAAAGCTACAAGTTAGTGTATTTTCTGCTTCCAGAAAACTAAGAGGCATTTACATTTAGTGTTAGCAGTCAAAAGCAAATGCAACTGCTTTCAAGGAGGATCCAGTATTACATCAACATGTACTGTACAAAAATGAAAACTCACATCAAATATTAAATTAAGGTATCATCTCCCAGATAACTTAGCATCATTAAAAAAATTAATACATGATAACTGTGTGGGCCCACATCAGCCAATGCCCAGTAGTTCTCACACTAAATGGAGACACATCTCGCTCCCTCCCACCACACCTGACAATCTGGTTAAGCCCCCGCCCCTCAAACACTTACCTAAGCCACTGGTATCTAGTTCATAAATATCACTAACAAGATAAAACAAGCTAGTCTGGCACTGGCAGCTGCCATTGTTGAAGAAGCCAGCCATTCGGGTAGGAGGAGGGCCGAGGACAGGATACTAGGCAAGAAGCAAAGAAAAAGATAAAGGTGTTGCAGCTTTTCCTTATGCAGAACAGAGTTTGTCTCTGACACATCTCTCTGTCACACACTATAAACTCGGGGTCAGTGAAGTGCATTCTGCAGCCTGGTGGACATACAAGATGCATTCATTTTCTCTGCTTGCATTCATGTCCATTTAACATTTGGGGATAGCTTTTTCTTTAATGAGTACCTGAATTTTTTGTTCTAGAAACTTCTTCCCTGAATCCACTGCTGCTTCCAGCTGCTGAAGCAGGGATCGAACTGTATCGATCTTGGATGAGACGCCGTTCTCTGCCGTCTTTTCAGAGTTCTTTGGTTGAATAGTGTGACTAAGAGTTGGGAGTCCACTGACTAGCCTTAATGTTAAAGACCGGATTCGCAACCACATGGTTTCTTCCTCCAGCGAGAGTTTCCTATGTTCTTCAGAAATGTCCCTAGAGGAAGGCATCAAACATTTTCAGGCAAATGCTTCAATTTTGCAAAGTAGCAAGCTTAACTCAGGTACAAAAGCCTATCCCCAAAGTAATCAAACACTGTATGAAGAGGAAGGAGGGGTCAGAAATTCGGAAAACTGTATTGATATGTAAAAAAGGCAGCACTGCTAGATGTGCCAAATGATGCTTGTTAAATTTGCAGCTAGCCAGCCCAGAGAACATTTAAATGTGGCAGTTGCCTTGACAAGATTTTCTTTGCCATGTGTCCTGTAATGGAAGGCGTGACTCTACACTTGAGGATATTTCTGCTCACCTGTCTTTGGGATCCCAGTTAAACAAGACTGTCAGGTCTCTGTTGTCACGCAAATCTTTCCATGGAATGTCATCCTCCTCTGGGCTCAGACTCATGGACTTTATACTTTCTTCTAAACTTGTTGATCTGTAGGTAAGAACAAGCAACATTAAATCAACCAATTGATAACTGGAAACAGAAAACATTGCTCACTAACAAACCACATTCTTTCCACTGCTCAAGTGTTCTGATGTCAGAAATGTTACACATACACAGTACTGACAAGGATGCTGAAGGGAAGAGCGAATTATAAGCAGAGAGAAGTATAATACCTCACAGGTTTTTAACAAAGAGCTGCAGGTGAAACTCGCTGAGGTCTCACTCAGCCAGCATTCTGCCTATGCACAAATCTACAATCTTTTCACATGGAAGGCGCTGCACTTATTGCAGCTGTACTTACATATTTGCTTCAAGTAAGAGGTCTAACAACATCCGTTCTGTGCGAACTTGCGCAAAGTGAAGGGAAGAGTTCAACCTATTTCTAAATGCAATGAATTCTGGGATCTTCTCAAATGCACCGTACTTGTAGGCTTGAATGATATATTCTGAGGTCTGGAAGAAAACACACATCATCTCCGTATTAGTTACTTACATCGATTCCGAATGACCAGAGTTTAACAAGGTCACTGCCAAGAAATTGCATTTCTGTGGTTTTCATTAACCCAGAGGTACAGAATCTGGCAGATCCTCAATCCCCGGGAGAAGTTTGCACTTTGCTTGTCCAAGTCACCCCAGCAATTTTGCTGCTTTAATTGGAGAATACCCAGATGCTCCGCAGGGCAGTGTGATTTAATAACCAAATCTACTCTGAGAAACATCATGTCGCTGTTGCCACTGAGACTGAAAAATACTTAAAGGAGGAGAGAGGTGATTTGGGAAGGTGCTTTTTTTTTTTTTGGAGATGCATTATTCAGATCATTGTTTCATTGTGGTAAGTACTTTCAAGCAAAATAAATATACCCCACATTTTCTGGAAATGACTTGGATGTGCATCACATATTACCAGAACATAGACTAAAAAAACTACTCACACATTTTTTTTCTTTTTTATATATTTATTTATTAGATTTTTGAATACAGTATCACAAGATAATATCACGCAGTGGATACACATTACAATACAATCTAAACACCAAAGGAAGCTGTCAGGGTCCGTGGGGTAGTTTGCTTCCTTTCTGATGAAATGCAGCAATACAAGGCACACAACTAATATTTTACATCAGTTCAAGCAATCTCCAGAAGGAGATTTTTATGACCAAGGAGCCCCAGACAAGCACTATATTTTAATGAAAATTTCCACCTGTAGAGACAGAGAACTATTTATGCTCCCAGTCAAGACAGCTGTCTTTTTTACAGCAGATTCACTCCACAAGTGATAAAATCTGGCAAATCAAATATTTCCTTCTGAACATCATTATGAAATGCACTGAGAGGCACCAAAAAAAGTCCCTGGTTAACTGAACTTTATGTGGCACTAACAGATTCAGCCTGTCTGGAAGGCCCTGAGAGACCAGAAGCTAGTACAAACAGACGAAAGCCACCTTTTTTTCCCCTCCAAAATAAGAAATGTCCTCTAGCTAGCTCTTTTCTTCCCTAAATTTGGTTATTTGCACTGCATGAAAAATATATGCCAAATATTCAACAACATACCCTCTGATAAACAGCCTTGCAGAGTTCATTGTCAGGCTGCGGGACTGCGCTATGGGCGCTAATTCAACTGCATCGACGTGGTTTTTAAATCCCCACGGGACACGTTGCTCTGTTTGCCTGCAGTATCTGGAGAGATTAAAGACGGACGGACACAAGAAAATTAGAGAGATTACTTGTGATTCTGCATATTTAAAGGAGGACTATCTTGAGAGGAACGAAGTTGCCTTTTTAGTTCTAGCCAAATGCAGCAATACTGCCTTCTCTCTGTCCTCGGAATCCTCTCCTAAAGACAAAATATGTCAGGACTGCACAGCATCCTAGGTGGCTGTTACTCATGGGACTCAAAGAAGATTCACTTCAGGCTGTTAAGTTCAGCTAGTCAGAAGGAAAATGTATTTATCCAAAGCAATCAGTCACTATATTTTTATGCGAAACCATTTCTTTTATACCCCACATTTCCTGTTCGAGGCACAGTCCCACGCACAGCATGCCGCAGGACACGTTCTCTGTGCTGTAGTAGACATTCCAGCTACCTTAAATACCAACCTAGAGAGGAGCAGGCAGGATTTGAAATCAGGTAAAAAGGTAACTTTTGAAGGATAGTCCTCCTTTAACATTGCAGTTAGATACTGTTATGGGACTTGAATGGGAAGCTGGTATTGGGACCCTGACGATGAAGGGGCAACTCCAACAAAACCACAGCAGCACAAACTGGTAGCAGATGCTGACCTTGGGATACTTGGGACCTGTCTCATGTAAGGAATCCCATTTTTCATCTCCAGCCTTGTCACACCATCATCCTAGGTGAACAGTCCCCTGAACTGAGCCTTCACCTCCTGCAAATTGCACCTTATGGCCAGTTTAAAGGACACTTGCTATTTGCAACTTAGTACAGCTCTGGATGCATTTCACAACTAAAAGGATCTGAAGGTGATAAGCACTGAAAGCATCCAGAGCACATGAGAAATTTGGCTACCCAAGATCAGCAATGGTTCACGGCCCTTTGGTGGCAACACTATCTCCAAGATGAGACATGATGCGAGTGCATTCCAGAATCCCATCCTTATCTTGCTGCATGAAGAACTACGTAATGCTGATTGCATTGCCTTCACCCCTCCTGTGATTTCAACCTTTTCAGGTGTGGCAGTGAGGCAGGTTGAACCATTCAGGCACTGACTTCTCAGGATTTCTGGAACACAAGTTGAGTAACATTTTCCTGGCAACAGCACTCTGAATGTATCCGTCTTTGTCCGTGTACAGATGTTGAGCTACTGGAGACAATCAGCTCTTCTCTGCTGTAAGCACCTTTACCATTCATGCCAAAGAGAACAACCTTCTTCCAAGGTAACCACACCTGAGATTACTTCAGATTGTTTTCCAGGAAAGACGATTTCTTGATGCTTTACAATGTTGTGTTCCCAAGCAGACAAATGGTACCCGATAGTTTTTTTCGGTTCACTTTCACTTCACCCAGCAGTCAAACATTTTATTCAGACAGTTGATTCCATGTATGCTTTTCATTAACATCCACCAAGTGACTTTTAAACAAGACTGAACAAGTTACTCGTCATTTAAAAAAAGAAAAACAGCCCCTATCACCACCACCAGATATGTAGGAGAAAGCTGTCTGGGATCCAGGGCTTCACTCCACCAAAACCACTGCACCCAGGAACCCAAAGACTCTTATCAAGTAAAATTAGTGCTTAAACAATAAGCAAACAGCAAGTTGTGTGACTGCACAGTCTCTGGAGCCAACTTAGTGGCTCACTGGAAGAGTTATAACTGGATTGCACCTTTATTTCTGAAGAAGGAAAGTAGTAATAATTTTCTTCACCTACCTCTCAACAGTGATCAAACTGTAAAATATAAATATACAGGATGTATTTCTACCCCTCAGAATGGAACTGCCTTGCAAGCGATAGGGAGATGGACTGACATGCATATACTTCCCTACCACAATTTTGGACTATTTCTGTTCCTATTTGCTCAGTATATTTCCATCAGGACTTCAAAAAAGTGTTTTTCCACTGTCCTCCTACCCAACCCATTTTTCATAGATTCCATGGGAATTCTGAAACAGAATTAGTACCTTTCTTATGAAGGTATCAGAATGTACAGCAAAGTGTACTTTCCAATTAAGACTACTGACAAGTACATGTACTCATCAGCAAGCTACAACCACGCTGGACGCCCAGGGTACGGCATGCGTTTTGGGAAGCACCTGGTCTCTTTGGAGGAATTCAGCAAGTCTCCCCTCACCATCTCCTCCTCCATTCCAGCCCCAAGATTCTCATTCAAGACAACTTTCTTTTCATCCACACCACTTTTGGGGGTGAACTGAATAAAGCAGGTAGTTCCCATTAGCACAAGACCAGGTTTTGCAATTTGATTGTATTGCTTCAAAATAAAGCAGTTAGTCATGGGTTCTGCTCTGCCATCAGTGAAGCTGAGGCTTCGAGACTCATTTTTTCCCCTCTGAAATTCTCCCACCTTCTTCCTTGCACTTTCCCTCCCTTTTAAATAAGACTTTCCCTCCCTTTTGCCACAATGTGCATTCCCCACCATCCCTGTGTGCCAGGACAGCCACCACTACAACACGCTGCTTCGGTGACTGTCATACTAAGGATTCATGAGTACACCATCACCATCTTCACCCACCATCCCTGGCTGCCGCTAGAAGTTATGACACCAGAACTATTTGTCACATATTTCACTTAAATTATGGCATAAAATTTCAATCCATTAATTTAAAAGTAATCATAACTGGTTTTGCAGAGTATTGAAACTGGCTTTTATAAATAGGAAGGTAAAGCAAAACCCCGTACAACATTCAGTTACAAATTCTTGGAATGAGAAACACAGGTTGAGGCAACTACGAACACTAAGTTGCACATATTATTCCTCTTTGTTATCAACCACAACATTTCCGTAAGCCCTTACACAGGGCACAGACTTCTGCAAGGCATCTCGACATAACTGCTCTGTTACAGGACACAGAGGTTTCTTTCAACTTACATCTTTCTGGTTGGAGTGGAAAAACCTGAGTGCAAAATTGCAGGATTGGGATGCAGCAGCGTAATGGCCCAGCGGCTCTGCATAGCGCGTCAGGAGATAACTGCAACACAACACAGCACAAGTCAAACACCGGCACACAGCCTGGGGAAACCTGAATTGCAAACACAGCTCTGAACAGCGAACTGCAGCACTGCCCAGTTTTAATGAAAACTCTGGAGATTTAACAGATGGCAATCAAAACATTCATATTAAAATTTAGGCTTTTAACAGTCATGGAAGGAATTCCTAATTTTTTTAAAAAACAGTATGTGGGGGCTTGGAATTTCTCCATCCACCTTGCTAAATGTGCAAAAGCTTTACTTAATTTGATACCACAAACACACTAATCAAGGCACAGCCATTTGGTACGTTTGTTTTACCTAGCGCTCCCAAGCTTCACTGAGCAATGACACAGCCAGAACACCAAGCTGTGACTGGCATCACGATACACATTTCACAAATTTCCTCCAGATTCTCTTTAATTAATACTCCAAAAATCCAAAACTCAACAAAATCACACAGGGAAGATACTCCACGAGAAGCATAGTACACTTCAGTAGATGGGTCTCATGTATTAATAATTCCAAAAGACTTTTACACACCACCATAAAAAAATCTGGTAACGTGCTAATTTTCAGCAGCAAAGGAAACTGAAGATAACGGGTCTGGTTACTGGAGGGTCACCATCACCAATTATTCTCAGTATATACTACCCACCCGATGGTGTCGTGCTGTATGTGTTTAGCATCAAGGCTGGCATAGAGCTCTGCAACAGGTTCAAATGCACCGAGCCTGCAGTAGATTCGAATGAGCAGCAATTTAAACTGAGCATTAGAAGGACTATGAGACAACCCTTCTTCTAAGAGAGTGAGGCACTGCCACACAGCCGTGTCTTCCCCTGGTGACAAAGACAAAACAGATGTGATCAGGGAAAGGCGCTGAACGCTGACAACACGGTTCACTTCGGCATCGGAGCTTCCGTCCTCAGCTTACGCACCTCTCAAAACGGTCCCACACATTTAAACACACAAATGGCATTAACCAGCCACACCACTGCCCTTAAAATATAACACCCAGCCAAAAGGTATAGCATGTCAGGGAGGGAAAGAAATACTCTCAAAACACCTTCAATATCAGAATGGAATTGTCAGCAAAATTCGTGCAAAGGGAGAGAAAATGTTACCTACATGGGAAACTCAGAACAAGCTTCTGCACTGAGCTGCGTGTCATCAGAAAACTCTGCCAGGACTTACAGGAATTAATCAGAAAAATTAAATCCCTTTAGAGGTCAGTGAGGTGCATATCAAACACCAACTGAATAGAGGGAGTCCTGAAATACCTCATAGCGAGAAAAAAACTCAGAAAGCTGCAGACCTAACAAGCCACAACAGGAACACACTGGCCACAGGGACACAGTCTCACCACCGCATCCATCCAGTGTGGTATTAAGCAGGACAACAATTTTAGAAACATACCTTCTAGCCACAGATCAAGCAGCAGGTGAACTGCAAGCAGACAGTAATAATCTGAAAACTGCAATTCAGTTTTCAAACAAGATTTCCCTAAAGAGAAAACAAAAAGTTACCCTTGAATTACAGTGCTGTCAGCTGCTTCTCACACTGTCAGCATTATCGAATGACACAGCTATCTGGCAGACAATAACCACAGCTTTATTTTTAAAATCCATAGTTGTCTTAAACACTGAAACAACTGTGTATACACGCTGCATTTTTTCATCACGAGCAGACTATGGGCCACTTTATATGTTGACATCCCCTGGAAGAAGTAAAGACCCTCCTACAACTGCAAGACCTACAAATTAATATTCTTGCCCGTTTATTTGTCCTATGTACATCAGTGATAAAGCCTGGCTTTGCTTAAAGGCGCAGGCACTTTCACATAGATACAAAAACACCATCTGAACTACCCAGGAATGTCTCATTTATCTTTAAGATACAAAATTAAAAAGAAATTAGAAGGAAACATAATTCAGGTACGCCCAAGGATACAATCATAAAGGAGAAAGCAAAACATCATCTAGTGGCACAGTGGCTGCCATTGGTGTTTGTGCTGTTCCATCCTCCTTAAAAAGCTCCAAACTTTTGCTCATAAAAAGCTACAAATGAACTGTAACATTAGTTTGAAGATTTTTCTCACCAAATTCCAATCCATGGCGGTATCTTAACATCAACTCCCGGACCGTGGTCAGCTTTTGGTTCCTATCCATGGCGTGATAGATACCCAGCAACCTCGAGAGCTGCACCACACACAAGTGCTGCTGCAGGGCTTTGATATCGGCTGGCAGTGCGACTTCGCTCTCGGCTGTTGCCGACAGAGGGATTACTTCCAGCAACTGACTGACGAACTGAAAGAGAAACACACTTAAATTCTGCAGGGCATCTGGGACTGCACAAACACAAGGCATTATTTCCTCCCTCAAATCAAACAAAAAAACCAAGGTGGAAATGTCAGTGCCTACCCTGATGTCACACTGAAATCAATGGTTAACGAGCTCGCTTCAATTTTATTTTTGAGAAGTGATGAGCACACAGTTCTGCCTGCAATCAGTGGCTTTTTTTAAGTTTAATCAAACAGATGGAATAGAAAAAAAATAATCACAGGCAAGTTTCCAATACATCGGCACACAAGGGAGTTCAAGCACCTGTTAAACACTCATGGTACTAACATACGCAATTAAACTAATTAGTTACTGAAAGGCTTCCCAGCACACTTCTAGGAAATAGTGGTTTTGTAGTAGCTATTACATTTTCTCTCAACTCTGAAGTAATGCACTGTACTCAGTGATATAATAATCTTTTATTAATGACTTATTTTTTTGAATTAAGTTGTACGAAATGCTTACACATTGACTACGAGACAGACTTCTCACAACACGCAGTGAGGGCCGGGCAGCGGGGTTTTGTTGCCCTAAAATCCAACAGCGTTTACAAACTTAAATTTGAATTAAAGCCAGTGAATGCAGCTTTACCACATTTGGTCTTAAAACACCAGAACTGCATCTAGTCCATGCCTAAGGGAAAGAGCATGACGGTTCCATGGGAGGAACACACAGCGCCACGCACAGAAATTCCAGTTTTCCCATAGACTTCGATAAAAACTGCGTTGACAAAACTTTTCAGTTTGCCATTTTGCCACACTGGGCAAGGCCAACTGAATCGCTAGGCTACGTACTCCAATTTACACCTCTAGGAAGTCAAGATTGATATTTCTGCAGTGTCCAGTGGCCCAGCAAGATCGCAACACTCTCAGCTACTGAACTGTAACACTATTCAGAACTCTTAAAAATCTAAAACTCCCCCAGCTGTGTACAGCCTCAGTGTGACCCTGCTACTTCACTTACGATAAAACCATCTTCAGCATGTTTTGCTATGAAACAAGAATAAATCTAAGACAATCTGAAAGTATTTTAAGTAACTTAAACTTTCAGTTTTCAAAAAACCCATCAGCACTTCAGCACCACTAACCCTCCTGAGCTTCACAGCTCCTTGACCAAGTTAAACTGCTGCAGATGCACATTTTGGAGACGCCAGCCAGGAGACACCCATGCACCGGAAAGACCTCATATGTCAGCACAACACGACAAGATATGCACTGAATCAGTAGTAGTTTTAAGGCAAATCAAAACATTTTAGAGATTTTTTTCAAACTCAAGGTTTTACAAGCACTGCGACAAAACTGTAGCCTAAACTATTATTCTTAAGCACCGTTCTCCCCTGCTCTGAGTTTAGGATTTGTTTCCTGGATTATTAGGATAAAACATGTTCGGTGCTTCTGGACTTCAGGGTTACCTTGCAATGGTATCACCGTTTCCTGAACTAGGAGTTAAACATCCTGCTGCCGGTGGGATAAGAACACACCTTGTAACATAAAACATCAGCAGCAACCCACACAGGCCATTCTCCTCATTAGTGTGGCTGTGGGGAGCATTTGCTTTAGCAGGCGAAAAATATTTTAATAAATTAAGGAAACATCACCACTATCTACGCTTTGTTTCCAAGCACTTTATCAGCAGCCTCTGGCTGATCCAGGATTCTCTGTCCAGCCCTCCCCAGCTCTGATAACTTCATACAATGGCTTAGAAAAAACAATGGGGTGAGTGACAGAATTCCCAGCTGCTGAACTCATTCCACGAGCTGCTCATGACTCTGCACAAATAGTCTTCTCAGTGAAAAAGAGCTTGTTCTAAAGAGATTCTGGAAAAGCTGCCACAGGTCTCTTGCTCACACCTCACTCACTGTCAGCGTGTCCGTCCTCTCGTACTGCAGCACAGCCAAGCAAAACACCTGTGTGACACCACAGCATCGGATCGGGGGGAAGATTCTACCCATTAAACATATAACTTTAATGGGAAAAACACGACATGGGTGGGAAGGGAGAAAGGAAGATGTCTTTTTAAAGCAAAAGTTGCAGTACACAGCAATGATAACTGCAAATGAATGAACATGGCGGTCTTTCTACTGTTTTCATGACTCCACTTCGTAAGCTGTGATCTATTAAAAAAACTGATGAGAGATTACTCACTTAAAAATGAGCCAATTAGGTAGCTTATCAGTTGAACTACAGTTCCTAGGGGGCTTTTCATTAGAAGATACGAGCTCATATCTTCTAATTTTCCTCAGCATTATGAGCTTTTCAAATTCAACCGAGACCATCTCAAAGCACCCTGACACCTTGAAATTTTAACAAAAAAGCCAAATGAAAACTACATCTGGGTCTGAGACACTGCAAGATCAAATTTAGTTTTTAGTCTCCAGTAAAAATCCTTGGAAATTGCTCAATGTATTCATATGTTCATGACTTTTTCTGCAAAGAGTTTTCTGAATTTCAAACAGAAGGTAAAAATTGGATGTTCCTAGTCCTTTAATATGATCCACAGGTATTTTAAGATCAAGACCAGAGTACAAAGAAGTGCTGCAGTTCCCACCTCCACTTCTTTATCTTTCCTTACCTTTGTATATTGGCTGGATGGGAGGAGATCCACAAATACTTTGAGATCAGTAAAACAGCAGGGCTTGTCTCCAAATTTTTTGAAGTATTGGAACATTAGTTCTTCTGGGTCACCTAGGAAAAAGGCCGGTTCATCTTTTTAATATGCTCCATTAAAAGTTGCATCTGGTAAATCATTATGAGAAATCTTTGTTAATGCTTTTTCTTTTTTTCCCCATTCGAGATTACATAGTGATTTAGAAAACAGATAGCTGCACTACTGCAGATTTTAACAGAGGCTCAATGCCTTTGGTAACCAAGGACACAAAAAAAATCCCTAAGAGCTTCATTCCAGATACTCTGGCAGATAAGATCTCAGCAGAACAGACACGCATCCACGGCCGCTGCTTACCTAACAGTAACTTCTTTTCGGATGGAAATGGAAAGGGAACTAGTAAGTAGTTCAGATGTGACTCTAATCACATTCTCTCCTTCACTGATGCCCTAAATGCAAGTGTTCAAAAAGGAAAACCTTGGACTACTGCCACAAAACTTAAATGAAAAACCACCCGAAGATTACTGCATAACAGCAGGGAATGCACTTTTCATTGCAATGTCAGCGACCGCACGCTCCCAGATCCCACAGGTCCTTCTGGGAGTTTCCGTGCTTGCTTTTACAAGCCCTGGAGCTGCCTGGAACTACCTGCCCTTTTTCAAGGCTCATCTTCTAATGCTTTCAAAATGTTTTGTATACAGACAACAGCACGTACATTTTCACAACAGGCCTTGTATTTAACTCTGTGATCTAGCAAAGAGCTTCTTCCAAGTTTGTGTTCTCTCCAAAAGATTAATTTATCATCCAGTTAGTGGCTCTTACCTAGTTTATATTCATCATTACAACCTCTGTATCGCAAACGTCTAATCAGCTCCAGTTTAGCTAAATATGGTCCCCGAAGTGGCCGAGAGCTCTTAGATTCTTCTGTTATCCTCTCTTCTATAAACTTCACAGCTTGCTCTATAGAATAGTGTACTTCTCCTTCCAAAGAGCTGCGTGATTGAAGGGACAAAAGGTTCATTGATTTTGGCACCGATAACATGTGCTCAGCATACTCCCAGGACACTCTTCAGGAAACCTGGCCTGATGGATTCTCTAACTCAATCACCATGAAAAATACAAACTGCAAGAGTTCTACAGTGTACAAGCCACTATTTATACAGCTGTTCCCAAGAAACTATTGCCCCCATCCAAAACAAAGTAAGGAGAACAAATCATTTGGGGTCTGACGTCAAGAAGTCACCCAAAGACAAAGACAGAACTGCACTGAATATATGAATGCAAACAATTTGCTGTAGCACAAAGGAAAACTGTGAACTTACTGCTCTTCTTCTACTGGAGGTGTCCAGGACTCATCAATGAGTTGAAACACTGAATCAAAGTAAGTTATATAAAACTGCCAATCATCTGAGCTGAAACAAAAATCAAGCACAGAACAAAGTTTATTTGAGATCCTCTGACATTCTTCTATTTTAACCACAAAAGCCACTACACAAAACAATTCAGAACCAGCCCAGAATTTTTCTTTGTTTTTTCAGCAGGACTGCAGAAATATCATCTCACTTTTTCAGCAGCAGCCTTCTCGACAGCGCGTTGCACTCCGGCCACCTACGCAGCTTCTTGTACATTGCCATACACTTGTTCTCGCGGCTCTGGAGCTCACTTGTCAGCTTCTCTAAATTAAAAACAGAAGGGCAAGTTTATTTAATCAGTGCATTTCCTTCCCTATTTTCTGCATAAAGCTTCTTATTATAGTCAGGGATGCAAAAGAGTAAGAGGAAAGAGCGGCCCTTGAAAGATAGAAAGGACAGATTTGCTATGGAAACCTTCATGTCCCAATTCCTTAAAACTGCAAATGCATTTTAATCACCAGAAAGCATCCACAAAAGTGTTGGATATTAGGAACATTTTTTTAAGATGGCAGCTACAACAGACTAACATGCTCTCAATTTACTACTGCTAAGCATACTGCTGCAAAGTTCATCACTGAATAACATTTAAATACCATGAACACTTGGACAGAACCAGTTTGCACAAAAACAACTCCAGAGTTTGCATCAATCTTTGAAACTGGTGCTAAGAGTCGGGCTTCTTACCGCCTTTTAGTTTTGTAATCAGTGGACAAGTCAGAAGTGAAATAGAACAGCTGCTCCTCCACACAAGGGTGGTTATTAACTAACTGAGTAAATTACCTCCTAGTTTTCCTCTCACAACATCCAGAGCTTCCTTATACTTCTCCAAGCGTTCCAGAATCATGTAGTATAGTTCGACCTTAAAAGAAAGATTAGACTGCGATGAAACTTGCTAGTAAAACAATATACAGGTGTGCCAAGAAATAAAGTGGCTTGTGTTACTGTCATTAGAAATAGGAGACAGTCAGGACTGCAAAGCTATCTTTAGCATCCCAGAGGGTGGAGCACTCAGGAATTTAGGTCTTTTTTCCATTCTCAGCCCTGAAGTTTCTCTTGGGGCCTCCCAGGGAGCAAACCCAAGTGCTTCATCAGTCAAAACAAAGGCCAAAACATTTTCTTGGCCATCCCTCCCGACACTCTGCTCTTGGTTTTCCTTCTGTTCCACTAAATCCACATTTACTTCCAGAACACTAATGATTATTATCTTGGAAAACTGTTAAAATAATCAACTTCCTTTAACAGTGCATTCCTTGTCTCAATAACATTCAAATCAAGGTGAAAGTATCCGCAAGTCTTACTTCAGCCTCAGCTTCAATCTTATCCTCTTTCACCATTTTTTCCACCATTCTCTCAGCTAGTGGCAAAAACATCGTCTTTGAGAGGTTTTCATCCTGTGCTGAAATAGACTGAGGAAGAAAAGAATTATTATAGCAGCTCATCAACTTCTTGTGTTGTCTCACCCACCACTTTTTTCCCCCATTAAGAAAGGAAAAAAGCCCCAGGTGCTTCAATTCCTCCCTTGAAAACCCAGACATTCAGAGTTGCCACCTGTCACATGCAGAGAGAAACCACAGCAATAAAACCAGCGATATATTGAAAAGCTCACTCTGGACTACATTGCCCATGGACTCACACATCTAGGCACACAATATCTGTGGCAAAATTTATGTTTTCCATGGCACAGTATTTTATAGAATGCGATTAATGCCTCTATGCTTATTTTTTGCTTGACCAACACTGTCACAGAGTGTTTGGTAAGTGCCCGAATCTGATATCTCAACAGAAAGACCTTCTGCAGTAGCAAGTCCAGAGCTCTCACTTGTTTCCGCGTAGAGCCTTTATAACCTACTTACAGAGAGGAGCCGTTCTGCCTAAGCAGCTGCAGATGTTTGTGGATTTATTCTTTAGCTCTCTGACTAAAAAGACAGTAGGATACTAGTCCAGATAACAGAATAATTCAAGTTGTAAACACATAAGGCAGACCAGTTAAGTTGCATTATAAGTATAAACACCGCAGTGTTTCTTTTGAAACACATTAATAATGTTGTTTAAGTGGGGCTCGGCCCTTCTCCCAGTATCATACAGAAATAGCTCAAACACACAGTTTACTTAAAATGATCTCTAATATTTTCACTCAGAACATTTCTATATTTGCACTATACCCGCAACAAAAGTCAAACTAATTTGCAACACTGTACACACCTGCATGATCAGGCTCATCACAGACCAAAAATAGTAAGGATTTTTGGGTACAATCTTATAAAGTGCCATTCCAGCCTGAAAAATATAAGACAAAGTTTCATCATTCCTGAAATGGATCTGACAACAAGCTGAGCAGCAGTGATGGCAGCAGACGCAGAATTAGCAACTAGATGGGAGGACTTTTATCAATCCATGAGCCCTCTCATCCTAACACACAGCGCTAAGGAGGAAAACAGGGTAAAAATGTTTCAAAGATCAAATTCTTTGTGCAGGTCCAACGAGGAACAGCAATGAGCATGTGAAGGTCTGACTGCCTGAGCACAAGCCTTATTATTTCGGAGTGAGGGGGATATTTCCAGTGCTGATTTTCACTATGATGCTCAGTCGGTGCAAAAGCGCATATTGAAGTACAAGCCTCCTTCACGTAAGGAACTGCCCTTCAGCACTTGTTCTGTACACACACACTCTGATACCTGAAACGTGAGGTCACTGATATGTGAAAAGCAGTGGTTAAGCAAAGGTCAAGCTGAAAGCTTGGCTGTATCAAAGCAGAGCCTAAGTACTCAAGATGCCCTAACCTAACACAAAAACCGTTATTCACACATTTCTCTCACAGATTTCCAGCATCTACACAAAACAAACACTATTACCCATACAAAACCTGTAATTTGTTTTAATAAATTACACATAATACAGTTTACTGCCACAGATGGACTTGTGTGCTGACTTCCTGACTTGCAGTCCCAATTTGCCTTTTCCAGCACTTGCAGCTGAAATAGCCCAGAACACAGGACACTGCTGTTTACTTCCATTCTCCCATCAGTATCCACACACTCTTTGCACGTCTGTGTCCTTAGGTTGAATGCACAGGCCAATTTGAAACATCCTGCCCTCTGACAACGTCTGGATAGTTTAACTAGATATATGTTTGTACAAAAACTTAAACAAAATATCACATCAATGTTAAATATCAATATCAGTTTAAGACTGGCATTTTTTCCACCAGTGGTTGTAGACATGAGTACAATTAACATACAGTCACGTCTCTGAAGCTTAAGTTGTCATATGAGGCTTGTAATTTCACGTACATTAATAATTCAGGCCCTATCTACAGCTTGAACTCAAACAGCATACAAGCTGGGCTACAATGGAGCGTAACACTTCTGATCAACATATTATTTCAGTTATTTAAACCAAAATTGTACAAAAGTTCCAATCACCTTAACACAGTGAGAATGAGAGGGAGCTTAGGACTCGTTTACTTGGCTCTCTGTGGTTTTTTATACAGAGGAGTGAGCGCACATGCTTTGAAAAAATCTTCCATTTATAGGCATTCTCCAGGCATCTCATATGGATGGGATGAAAACAAAACTAACCAGCATGAGGCTGTTCTGCCAAATGAGAAGTAAGATGTACTTAAAGGAAGTGCTTTTAAATTTTTTATCAGTCAACTACAACCAATAAAAATCTAGTTACATGTTAAATTCCAAGGGTAAGAGCATGGGCCAGATTATTTTTTTCTTCCCAAAGACAAGAGCAAATTAAGGAGGTAAAGCAAGACTGAACACGGATCAGGAGATCTTGCTAGATCCTTTTCTATCTATTCCAGAATTCCTTTATAATACACCTCCCTATACGTAGCCACCATACTGTTCTAGACCCATTGACAAAAACCTCCCCAAATAACCAACATACTCTGTCAGATGTGTACACAAGGCGCAGTTGTCCTATCCCACGTCTTCCGTTAACCCACCACCTAAATAATGGTCTTTTAAGCCTTTCTGTAAAAACCAACATAGAGTACAACTACTACATTAACCCAGCTTAGCTCTTCTGGAAGATTATAGATAATATGGAAAAGCATTAACAGTAAGATAGACAGAAAAAGACACATTAAAATAATCAAGACACAGATTGTTGATTGTACCTGTTGCATCTTCTTGTATTCTCCAACCCTGGCGTAGGCCATGAAGAGATGCGAGTGATACTCCTCGCTGTTGGGAACCTTCTTTACAGCTGCTTCATAAAGTTTAGTTACCAGTTCCGCTAAACCAGAGACAGATGCTTGAGTTAAGACAAGTCTGGGAATAATTTTAAAGCACAGCTACCTAAGGTAGCATCAGCAATACTCTGAACAGCAATCTAATTACACTCATCACCCACAGCAATGGTTCTGTCTCCCCCAAGAACCCAAGCACTAAGAACAGTAATCAAAGCAGGAAAGAGCTCTAAAAACCCAAAGCAACCTCAAAATAAAGTTAACAGCAACAACTGAACTCCTCAGAAGCATGTCGGTCTTTTTCTTAAGTCAGTTTCTCTATTTTGGAGCATTGAACCGAATGAAGATTTCTACTCCTAGCAGAATGATCGCTCCACATGAATTATGTATCAAAACACAAAGTCTGATATCAAATTAGTTACTTTTATCACAGGTTTACTTACGTTAGTCATATCTTGTTATTTCCCTATTTTAGTGCTCCTAAGAAGTAAAATACTTCACACTATGCTTTTTAATAATAGGTCTATATCATGACTAAATACTATAGTACGGAAAACGTTCTTCCATTTTCACCCTTCTGGATCTTTCTTCTGACACATACAATCATCTCTCAGTGTAGCATTAGAAAACTAAGTGTAATTTGTCTTTCATATAGTTTACATATCTTGACACATATGCATAGAACATCTGATTACAATTTTCTTGCAGGACCAGAAGTAGAAGTGCCCAACACCCACTATTTCCTTTCTGAACTATAAACCTAAAAGTTAGAAACCTGAGCTTGACGCTTATGTGAGTTGTCTACAATCACAGAAAGGCTTTTGACATTTTCAAGGCTTTATGTTGAAGTCACATATACACACAAAAATTTTGTATTATTCATGAAATGGATGCTTTAACTCCACATATACATACACATATAAATAAATGAGGAGAGCACAAGCAGCTGCTCTGTTGCGGATTAATACCAAATACCCATTTCTACAAAAGTTGTTTCACCCCATTGTCAGTGCTTCAGCACTTCAACAATAAACGTTGCTACCGCCACTAAGAACAACAAGAAGCTGCCAGAAACAACAACTGTTCAGAGCTGTAGATAAGCAGTATAGAAGGTCTGGCCTCTTTCAGAACAGCACGTGCAGTTTTACACTGTCAAATATTCATGATTTAGTATTTTTAAAATACCATATCACTACAAGGAACCGTACTGAAAAAGCTAATGTGGGCAGATTGAGAGGCCAGGATTTCCCTCGTTGTCACACAAGTTCTTGAGGCCCAAACCCCTCAAGTACGGTCTCGCAGCACTAAGCACACCTCAAACCACAGACCCCGTGATCTGTCATCTCTACCACATATAATGACAACAAATTCCAGTCGCTTTCATTAAAAAAAAGTGATCACAGCGGATGATAATTAGCATGCCACTCATTTAGGAACTGTGTACACAGTAAGGTCAATAAGAGAAGCCTAAACGAGGTTCTTTGCTTTATGGTGATCAGTAGAGCCTTAGCAGCATTTGTAACAAGCATCACTTACATCCTCCAAGTCTCTTAATAACACACCTATACACAAACCCTGGACTTGGCACATTTACCATGAAACTATGGGTCACACATGCTTCTGAAAGAAAGTAAATAATTATGATTTTTAAGAGAAGCAAAGCAAAAAGCTTACGTCTGTGCATTTCCCGATAGAGAATAGTCAGTGCTTGCAAGGAATTATCATCTGTGGGTTCAAGTGCTGCTACTTCTTGTGCCAGAGCATACGCTTCATCCTGCTTGCCAGTTCTCTGCAAGCCAATTGCCTTTAGAACCTATTGACACAAACCAGAGGCAGCTGTTAGAAACACAGTGAAAATCCTCTCATTCCTGGCAAGGAGGGGCTTTGCCCAACCACCTCATTATTTCTACAGAACTTCAGGTTCTATTAAGCTCCTAATCCATATGGCTGTAGAGGAAAAGTTCCAAATATAAGCTGCATCAGCTGCCACTACCTGCACATTAAAAACTGACCAGTCCTGCCCATTTTAATTTTTGTTCTCTCAATAATTGGCCAGGGAGAAGTGACATAAATGAGATTCAGGTCAATGGCATGCGCTTCAGCTTGGGAAGCTTTCAAAATGTAAAAATGGTATGAATTGTAGAGGGAAACCCACGGGGAAAAGAGAAAAGCTGAAAGATAGTTATATGTTCAGAAAACGGAGGAACGGAACTCCCTTCCCTGCAACAGGGGCACAGCAAGGAGGACGGCGAACAAGAGGCAGAAGAGCAAATGCTTCCAAAATCACCTGGCTGTGTTTGACTAAGGACCACACTTCCCAAGGAAATGTTTTGGTCCAAACTACTGCAGATTGGTATCTCAACCTAAGGTCTACAAGAGACATTTTCTGACAGGGAGCCAATTAGCTCAGGTGTGACCAATTACACTCCAGTCATTAGAGGCACCTCACCAAGAGGATATGTACAAGTTTTCAGGCAAACATGGTATTTCATGAATTAGAACAGCCCGAGATGTACCAGGGGGTTCAGAAAGCTCACACCAAGCCTCCAAGCTACACCCACAGGAGGGCGGCGAGCCGCAATCACACTTACCTTCGCACAGTGAAGATCTTTGTGTTTTTTGAGCAGCTTATCCGCTTGCTGGATTGCCATTTTATTATTGCCATTATCGAGATAATCTGCATAAGAACAACATATATAGCATTATACCAGGACACAAATCATTCTGGAAAGCAATCTCTGATTTTACTGTGGAGTATGTGCTGTTACGCCAGTAGTGCAAAATGCATTTTCCTTGTACAATTACTAAGCCAACATTCAGGAACGTGTCATTTTGTAGATGAAGTATTCATCTCGCTGGACCAGTTTTAGTCATTCAAACAAACAAGCTTTTGTAATTGCTCCACATAGATCATTACAGCAACAAAAGAGACATATAATAGAGCGGGGTTCTGCAGCAACAGCTCTTCGCTGGCAATAGAGCTCGAGCTCTTCGCTTCAGGAACAGTACAAATTAATTTGGTGTGCTTTGGGAGACTTTCAATGACTTTCAACAGGCAGCAGGTTAGGAATCAAGCACTCGCATTCTATCAAATCATTAAGCGAGAAGACCTGCATGTCCACATAGCCTATACTTCAGGCAAAGCAAAGCTATCCCCTAACGGAGTAGCACTGTTTTCACCAGACTGCTTTTAAAGACAACATAATCATTCCTAGGGGGAAACAGCTTCACTATTTTCTAGGAGGATAACCCAATACCTAGTAAAACTTCAGCTGCAAAAAGCCCTGTCTCAAGACCATTTTCACCTTTTTTCAGCTCACTATTAAAATTTTCAGCTTCACCCACAGTGCATCACCATGTTGTTAGGCAATTCAAACCAAGCAATTTTAAATTAGACCATCACCCCCGTATGCTTTCCCTCCCTCAAAAATTAGCACTTACTAACCAAAACCTCGCAGAAAAGCGTAGCTGCACCTACATACGGACAGGGCAGGGTCTGCTCACACTGTGCTGGCTTCTCCCCAAACTGCAAATGGAGCTAATGCCAGTTAATTGAAATTACATTACACACCTTTTTCTCGTCAAGACTGTAGTTCTCATAATGAAAGAGAACTCTTTTACTGAGAGGTGACCTTTAGTAATTCCTCAGTATATGGTACAAAGTGTGCATCTATACTAATGAGGTTTATATTCGGAAGCTTCAACATTTGCTTCCATGGCCAAGTGCGTGCTGCAGATTTAAAGTAGAGCTAATTGGGCTCCTGAGACCATCCAGACAAAACCTCAAATGAGGCAGCCTGCCCACACCGACCAAAACAAAAAGCTGCTGCATAAAATATAGCCTGAAACTGTAACACGTTGTCTTTACACGGGTTAGACGGTTGGTTTAACTTAGGAAAACCTGCGCATCACCTTTAACATTAAAACCTAAGCAGGGATTTCCAGTGAAAAGGTTTCAAAACTGCAGAACGGATCATCTTGGTGATCTCTTCAAACACCAGCAGAGACTTCTGGACTGAAGGATCCGTGCAGCAGAGTTCACTTACACACAGTTATCTGCCACACCGCACCGCCTGTCTTGGATTGTTTAGTAACTGTGCCGATAACATCTCTGCTTTACATCTCCTAAAGTAAATCAAATAAACCACAAACCTCTCTAAACTGTAGCAGAATAAAAAGATTGTATTTTGCTAGCAACAAGTAAGTTTGTTGGAAGCCAGAGTAGTTGGCACTTTCCAAAGGAATTCAAGCTGAAGGAAAACAAACTTAAGCCTACATTAGCTACAAGTCCACAGTTGGAGATGTTCGGTGGCTGGAAATGCAACACCTGAACCTTCAGGTGAAAGGAAACAAATCAAGATGAAAGATAAACGGAGCTGTCAAGGAACTGAGAGTAACCAAAGCACGGGGTGCACACTGAAAAGCATTGTTTCAAGCCAAGCATCAGTTTATGATTTCTGCAAAGCTGTGTATTTACCTCTTTAAGGACATACACTTTATTTTGGGTTCTGCAGCACCAAAGCCTGAATTCCAATATTACACTGCAGATAATCCTTCCCAGAACTAGCAGAAAGCATTTTTAAAGCTCTCTCCCTAAAAGCTATACTGTCCAAAACAAATACAGTGAAATACATCTCAAACATCATCTGCTTTAAGATCAGTTTAATTCACCAAGCTTTTTAAGAACATTGAAAATGTTACACTGGTTGTAACACAAATAATTGCATGTTAATGAAAACTGCAATCACAGTATGCACAGAAAACAAAGGAAAAAACTTAAAATTGTTACATAAAGTCAAAGTGCACAGCTGCACTCACAATTACACAATGAACTTTAAAACACTTCTAATCAAACACAACTATCTTCCTCCATTTCACTGGAACCCATCGCGGGTGCAAGTCCATACAGCACCGTCCTCACCACCTCAGCAGCAAAGGATGTTCCCAAAGCACCCGCATCCCCAAATGAGGGCAGCTCTCACCAGCGTGGTATGGAGAAACTTTTTTCTGGTGTTGAAAAAGTTGAGAACATTTTCCAAAATCTCTATCCCATCTTCAGTTTTAGGGAGGAAACAATACTGTAGCCTAGGGAAGTACTTTTCTCTGTATTTGCATAAACAGGGACAAACTTGTCTACAATTTCTTAAGCAATCCCCAACTGCACGTAATATCCTCGGAAATATTTGGGGACAGCTTCATACAAGAGGTTTCTTAACAAAATCGTCTCCTCCTAACCACTTCACTCTTGTCTCCCAATTAATTTTCAAAACACCGCAATCAGCCTGTGCCACAACACCTCAACATACAACTTCAACTTCCCGTGACCGCTCTTGTTCCTTTTACGAATTAATCAATTTCTAACTTCTCGGCAGGAGAAAACAAACACCGACCGAAGTTACCTTGACGGAGAGAAAGAGGCACAAACCCCCCGCCCCCGGAGCGAGGTCCGGCCAGGGACCGGCTGCGCTCACCGCTCCGCCCGCGGCCGGGGGTCCCGGGGGGAGCCCGGGGCAAAACCCCCAGTGGGGACCGAGCGCGGGTCCCCCCGGCCCGGCCAAACTCCCGCCTCCAGCCGCGGGGTGAGCCGGGCCCGCTCTCCGCGGCAGCTCCCGCACGGGCTCGGCGGGCAGCGGCCGAACCCCGCCGAGCGGACCGCGGGGCTCCTCCGCCGCCGGGGCAGGGCCCCACCGGAGCGGCCAGCCAGCCAGCGCTCGCCGGGCCGGGCCGCCCGCCAGGCCCCTCCGCGCCGTCCCCGGGCGAACCGGGCCGCCCCCGCGAGGCCGGGGCAGCGAGGCGGGCCGGGGCAGCGGGGCCGGGGGGCCGCGGGGTCCGTACCGTAGATGGGCCGCAGGCGCCGGTCGTTGGGGTCCTGCACATGGCCCCGCGCCGCCATGATGAGAGCGCAGAACCGCAGTGCGCAGCCGCCGGCCCGGCCGGCCCGGGGGCGGGGGGGAAGGGGCCGGTAGGCAGCGCGGGGCGGGGCCGGGCCCGGCCGTGGGTTCCCCGGGAGCCGGAGGAGTGGGTCTGGGGTTTTCCGCTCTCCGGGCTGGGTCGATCCACCCCCCCCCCCCCCCCCCCGCAGCTGTCCTCCCTTCCCTTCCCTGCGCTGCCCAGGGCGAGGGAGTCTCCTCCTCCTCCTGCCGCTCCCGTGAGTCCCGGGACACCCCCTGGCTGGGGGAGCGGAGCGGCCCCCGGGACCCCCGAAGGGAACGGGGGCGAGGGCCTGAGGGGCCGGGAGTGCCTCTCCTTCAGCCCCCCGACAGCAAAATGGCCATAGCTGCAGTGAGCGAGGCGGAAACCCGGCTGTGTGGGAACTGGTAAGAAACGAAACCGAATGTCTGTGTACTGAGCTGTGCTTTGGGCGGGTGAGCTCGGCCGTTAAATAAATAATCGCTATGTATTTCCTTGAAACGCTGTGAAGTACTAGAAGGCGCAAATTAATAATGAACATACGGTCGTTTTAGAAATGTTTGGCGTTTACTTTGTCTGTTGTTAATGCCTTATAATTTCCCCAGTCTTTACTGAAGTTTCTGACTTAACGGGCAACTAGGTAGAAGCCTAAATATTCAAATATAAATAAAGATTTGATTTTTCAGTGAGGCAGACATGAAGTACATGACTCCAGGTTTTTCTTCAGCAGATACATGGCTTAGAAGCCAGAGATATAAAACCAGAATCAATAGGCCGGTATTGTTGTGGCAGTTGTTTGGTAACACTTCTCTTTCTTTAGAAGGTCTAGTGCTGGTTAATACATTTACTGGTAATGATGTAATCTCAGAAGTTGTATCCTGAATAGAAGCAACTGAAGAAATTAACCTCTATTTATGTTTTGTTTTGTTTTCTCAAAGAGACATCAGAATCCAGACAGTTTCTTGCCACATCAGTCTGGTTTGTTTGCCAGCAGTGAGTATGTGCAGTTTAGACACTGCTGTTGAACTTTGTTCTTTGCCAGGCCGTTGGCCGCTTGGCATCTGGCAAGGGAGAAAACCCAACAGCTGTAGTGATTTTACTTTGTGACACAGAAGGCACTAAGCCTATAAAGTTAATTTTGATGTTTTGAAGGCGGATTTCTTGTGTGCAGGGGGAAAATGATACATCCATCTAGAAATGATCCTGCCTGCTCCAGGCAGGAATAAGCGTTCTGTTCTTTTTGTGCCTTTTGTGTCTTCATCAAGATAGGAAAATGAGTATCTTTGAAATGAGGTGAGTTGGGGAATTCTGGCTACAGAGTAACACAGTTACTGCTGTTGTTCCCTGAACAGGTCTGGCCTAACGGGTTCTGTTAGTTATTTTTTCCGAGCAGAGCACTGTTCGACATCTCACAGCCAAGTTATTTTCAGGAGGAAACTTTTGTCTTCTCAGTTTAGTGTATTAACTTGAACCCAGTGATAACTTGTTTATGCTGCAAAATTCGTCTTTCATATAGGGAAATAAATCCACCTTGATTTTATCTTAATGCAGTGTGGAAACTGTGACCTTTGCATGGTATATATGTCAATATCCTGACTATAAAGGATCATGGAGGCCCAGCTGCACTTGCCTTTCTCTTTAGTTACTCACTTCTCTAAACTAGGAATTGTTTCTTATGATTTTTTTTTTATGAAAAACTGCTTGAAATTGTTGTCAGTGTATTTTCTGAAAAATAACCTCTGTGACTTTCTCATAGCAAAAAGGATATTTCTGTAGCTAATTTCATCACACATGAAACCCACTGTAGCAGAAACATTGAAGTATGCCGCTACTGCAGTGAATTAATCCCAAAGTCTGAAATGAAGAACCATATTGAGTCTGAACATGTGCAGGTGAGAAACAAATTTCTCCTCTTAAAATTTGACTTCTGTAGCAATCAATCTCATGAGGTCTGTTTATTGTAGGTTACCTGCAAGTGTAGGATGAAGATAGAAAAGTGTCTCTTGAAGGATCATGAGGTTGGTGGACTTTATATGATTAGGCACTTGGCAGATACTCTATAATATGTCCGAGCACTGATTCTGGAGTCTTTCTGGTGG
The DNA here is from genome assembly GCF_037038585.1 of Patagioenas fasciata. NCBI lineage: Eukaryota > Metazoa > Chordata > Aves > Columbiformes > Columbidae > Patagioenas > Patagioenas fasciata. The sequence continues at coordinate 5,124,828 of NC_092536.1, forward strand.
CCAAGACCTGGGTTCCAGCCTGTGTTTGATGGATGCTTTTTGTTGAACCGTACTTTCTGAACTCAAACCCTCCGACAGAATATGGTTGGAAACTGCCTTAAAGTGGTGGAGCCTGCTCAGGCCTTCTTATAAAAGGGGTACCTGTGAAAATCAGTGATTTTGTCCTTATTATTCATGATGAAGATGAAAAATGGTATGCTATTCCAAAAGTATGGAATATGATTAACTTGACTTTTTTCATTACTTTAATATTACGCATTTCTGACTCTGCTGCAGACATTTAGATGAGTTGAAATAGCTCATTGTGTCCAAACAGACTTTTAAAATAGATTGTAAAATAGACTAAAATGGGACATGGGGATATTTTCTGAGCTTCTGAATCCAGTTGGCAGCTCTCACAGGCAATCTGGTTAGAAATGTCAGTCCCTTCCCTCCCTATGGGCTCACTTAAAGGCAGCTCTGGAAGTGCCACACGAGTCTGCTTATTGGTGAGGAAAAAAGGATTTTCTGTGAAGATATGTCCAGCTTAAACCCCTGGAGGTAGTTTATCCTGCACATTTGCGTGTAGAGCTTTTAATTTTGTTTATAGAGCAAATGATGATGTACTATTGCAGCATCTGCAATTATAACATCTATTTAATCTATGTTTAACCCCTTTTGAAGGGCAACTTAGCTGTCAGTGTAGGGTGAAGAATCACATGCAAGCAATTCTTTTTGAGTAGTAAATGTGCTGTAAATCTGTTCCCTGATGTAACACACACTAACATGTTCTTTAACGGTACTCAATGGATGTCAAGACTATATCTAAAAGCCGACTTCAAAGAGCACTATGTCAATCTGCTGCCCAAGCGTCACAGATTTAAAAAGAATGTTCTGAGTGCTTCAGCTGACATGTTTGTGACTCCACAGCTTATACAACATGTTGTTCTTACATTTCTCGCGTAGGATCTTATTTCAAGCTATTCTTCAGTGTATCTTTGGATCTGGCTAAAGAAACAACAGAGCACTCTTAAGCAAACTGAGAACCTCCCTCCACCCTTGCCTTAGTCTTCTGTGTATGATGAATAATCCCTCGTTCTTTCTTTCAGGCGTCAGCATGTCCTCTGCGCCCTGCCCTCTGCCAGTACTGTGACATACAGCTCCCTTTCAACAAGCTCCAGGACCACGAGATGTTCTGTGGAGCGAGGACTGAGCCGTGTCCTGGGTGCGGCCTGAATGTCATGGTGAAGGATCTAAAAGAGCATCCTCAAGTCTGCGGACAGGAGGTGAAACACGTAAGAGGAAGCAGAGCGGTGCCTCGTGCCGAGGATGCGGATTTGCACGTCCTCCGAGACATCAGAAACCGTCTCAAATCAGGTAACTACACTGGGCCTTTGTGGAGAAGGCCCAAGGTGCTAGAAAAGCAGATTTATAGCAGCTGTGTAGGAGAGAAAATACTCAATGACACTAGCAGAAGAAATGTTTCGGCAGCACAAATCAAAAGCGAGGTGAAGTGTAGAGAGGAGTAATAATTAGCTTCTAATTTGACATTCGGCAGCTGATCCAAGTATAAGGTTTTGTAATTGCTTTCTGTGAAAATACTGAATAAAGCAAGCTCCAGAGGCAGCGTGAGTGCGCTGTTTTAGTGTGGAACAGAGCTGCAAATGTTTGAACCAGCTAAACAGAGGACTGCTGAGGCTCATGGGGTGAAAGCCCAGTCCACGGCCTGTCACACAGCAGATTCCTCAGTGACTTTGTAAAGCTCTGAAGAAGCTTAAGTTCAAGCTTTTGGGGTAGGAGGAACGAGACTCTTCTTTCTCTCCTCCTTTTTGCTTGTTACAAACAAAAATAGGATGTTTTCCTTCTTCCTCCTGAATTTGATACAAGTCTCCTTCGAGGCTTTGAAATGCTGCTCTCCCTGAGTGTCCACATGTGAAACCCTCATGGCTGAGCCAGTCTGGTGCACACAGGTGACCTGCTTGTTGCAGGTTTATAATCTCACATTTATAATCTTTTATCTTTTGAAGAGGATGACCTGGAGCAGTGGGAGAGAAATGAAAACACTTATTCTTCGCTTTATGAAGAGTGGAACGCCGATTTAGACTACGTGTTGGCTCTTAGCCTGCAAAATGAGAATAATTCTCACAATAATGCTGCAGCTGAAATTTCCAGTGACTTCTGGGAAAACTACTATGCCAAAGAGTCTGTGCCCAGTGCCTGTCTTAATGAAGCAGACAGGTCAGATATCTTCTCCTGTGACTCTTCAGTGCCTTTTGGCACGTCAAACCACGTAAAAAGTGAGTATAAATGCTGTTGAAGTGTCTTTTTTCCCTTAAAGTCTGAGGGAAAGGAGAAGGAAAGGGAGGATCCTTGGATTGGGAATGCCAAAAGATTATCTATGTATTTTAAAATGTCAAAAGGAGGCTCTTTGAGACTCCCTCTAAGTCATGTTTAGGTAACTAATACACAGGAGCTTAGGCTCCATGAGTGCCATTCTTCCTTCCTTTCTTAAATTTTCTCTCTGCTCCCTCAAAATCTTAGCGATGTGTTTAAAATAGGTTCTTTTGAAGGTGTGTTACTAAAGCAAGATAGCAAGGGAAGAAGAAATAAAAGCTCTAGTGAATTTCTGACCTTGATATGTGATGAGAGATTAATAACCACTGAAAACCTTCTTGTTGAAGTGAACATGACAGGAAGGGGAGACCTGGAGTGCCAGCTTATTTTGAAAGGAGAAATGGTACTAAAGGTTTTATTGAAGGCAGTAATTGGCTTTTTTATTCAGTTTCTCTTTGACCCCAAAACATTGTTCTTACTCAGGGCGATGTGAATTTGCTTATGTGAAGTACAGCAAGTGGGAGCAGAGTCGCTGTTTCCTCAGTTGGCTCTGGTGCTGTCCTGCGGCACAGAACAGGAGCCTGTTGCTCAGGAATTTTGAATAAGTCAATCCAACTGCATCATACCTCTTGATGATGGAGGATACAACCTTTACTTACTTTGCAGACGATGACGTTACCATGTTGCCGTGTGAATTCTGTGAGGACCTCTACCCTGCCGAAGATCTGATTCTCCATGAGGTTTAGTACTTTCTTGTTTTGTATCTAGGGGTTTGCACTAAGGACTTTTTTCTGCTACTGTGACTGAACAGAAGTGTGGTCTTCACTCAATGGTGCTGTGAGAGCTCTAGCAATTCTGTCTTTGCAAAGCATGGTTTTTAAAATCCATCTGAGCTCACCAGGGGAGCTAATTTTTCCATGTTGCTTGTGTAACAGACAGGTTGTAACCCAGCAAGCGCCTTCGCCTCGTTCAGCAAAAGAAGTTCTTCTCCAAATCCACGAGAATACGATGGTCTGCGTGCTCTTGGGTCCAAAGGTTGTAGGTCCCTCCCTTCACCCCAGGACAAAGCTGTCGGGGCAGAAGGAGACATTATAATTCCATGTGAATTTTGTGGCGTCCAGCTTGAGGAGGACACAGTGTTTCTTCATCAGGTATTGAACAGCATTTGATCTGTTCTGTCACGTCCAGTTGTCCAAGAGCTGTGCCAAGTCCTGCGGCACATTTCAGGAATCCAAGTAACTGTCCGTTCTGTCATATCTTCCTAAACAAAGCCTCTTGCGTCCCATCTGAAATGCTGTGGCATGCTGAGGCTCTTCCTGAAAAATAACAATTATTTTTGAAAGCCCTTATGACAAAATCTAAACAAAAAGCCCTGAAATTGCACAATACGAACCTATGCATGAAAGTTGTGTTGAAACCAGGATGTGTGAATCACAGCTCAGATGGGAGAGGAGCACAAGCGGATGACTTGTGTAGGCAAGAGAGGAAGTAACCAACGCAGATTACAAATCTAGGAGATGGAGGAATTTCTCTGAGGGTGGATGTAAAGAGAGAAAGAGTAAGAGCACAAACATATCAGAAGCTCAGCCGAAGGGTGAAGCGGTGGGTTTGTGAAGGGACGGCTGCTGCAGGGTGCTCACTGGGATATTCCCGTTCTTCTGGACATTTCTGCCTAATAGTTCTGATATTGAAAAAACACCAGGTCTTGGTAGTGCTGAAGCTGTTGGTGCTTTTCAGGAATGCTGGACAGACACCTTTAGTGCTTCTCTGCACTTCAAGAGCAGATTGGGGGGCGGTGTGGATGTCGAGAGTCCCCTGGGACTTGCTGTTGTTGAAGACAAGTTGTGACAATGCTGAGCTTGCTCTTTTTCTGCTATTTCATGTTCTTACAATCCTAACAAACTAGCGAAGCTGCATTTTGTTTGTTTTTCTAGGCGTTTCCTCTCCTTGGTGATTGTAAATTCAGTACTCATAGATTAAGTGAGATCTGATAAAATGTCATAGCTTATCCTTTGCTAAACAGTAGTGCTTGGCACTAACGAGAAGCCCCATCTACTTAGAGTTGGCTGTTGAAGGCCTTTTTTTAGTTGTCCTATGGGTTTCTTGTCTTCTTGTTTGTCCCCTGATGGAATTCACCTGCAGATAAGCATGTCTGTATAACCAGGATAGCCAACAGGGGCCCTCTGTGGGCAGCATGACTTGGAAATCACTTTTACCTTGATTTTTGTCCTTGGATCCAGTTTGATGACTATTCCTAAGCTCCATGTAAGAGAAAACACGGATGTCGACAGGCAATATCTGCCTCTCCTAAAACCAATTCCCCACTAACCCGAATCTGAGGAGTGATGCTCTAGTGTTTTTGCAGGAATGAAGCCTGAAGGAGCCACCATTTAAACACTCAAACGTATGTTTTGCTGTAGCACCTCTGCAATCTGCGCCCCGGCCTCCCCGCTCAGCAGCCGCTGCCTCCGGCCCACAGAGAGAGACGAGAAGCACCAGAGCCGGCTTGGAGACGGATCAGGCATCAAGGTGTGGGCAAAACACAGACTTACACACCCTCTTTTCGTCTGTGTTTGCAGGAGCACTGTGTGTGTTCCAGTCTGAAAAGATGCCCTTACCCTGTTCTGTCTCCAAAATTTATAAACCTTCAGTCCTTTACCATTGGTCTAGTCTTATGCAAGAAGGATTAAATCACTGAAAGTTGGTATCCTCAGAGATCTTGGTTATGAGGCCCTGTGCTGCTGGAATGGAAATTAGGTCTGGTTTTGTTATTTGAGTGGTGTCTGATGTCTCCTGCTGCATTTACTGCTCCCATTAAGCACTGTATTCTTATCCTCTCAGGGGATGTTTCTCCTCGGTGCCTGGAAGGCTTTGGGCAGCAGAGGCTCGGCCACCCTATACGAGGGACCAAGTCACAGAGTGACACGGCAAACGCCAAGAACGCGCCATCGTCCTCTTCAGCGCAAGCTGCTGCTGCTCCTGATGCTCAGGACGCGAGAGGGCAGCCCGGGAAGGCGGCTGCTGTCAGGGGGAGGCCAGCGAACAGAGCGGCAGGTGACGCTGCAGGTGGAACAACACCACGGGCCAGACCTGCTCAGAGCTTTCGTTCCGAATCTTTCACGTCCAGCTTCTCAAGACCTTCTCCAACCCAGCCGAGGTAACACTTTTCTCTTCTGTTTCAAGCAGCTGCCTGGGGCTGCCCTGATGGGTGAGGGATCTGTGGTGCTGCAGGGGCTTTGCTCTGCTCAAAGTGCAGCTGCAGCCTCAGGCTTGGCACATTCTGCTCTTCTGGTGGCAGCAGCAGTGACAGATCCGTCCCTGTCCTCTGCCTCGGCTCCTTGTGCTGCAAATCCGGGCTCTCTCGTATTTGCCTGCGGCTGAGAGGGTTTCACCCGGCTTAATTTGGCTGCTGCTTATCTGAGTTCCAAACAGCGAACTGAGGCTTTTGTATCAAAATAGAATGGACAAAATGGTCACTGGGAGAAAACGGAGGATGATGCCTTGTTTTCTGTCCGCTGTAATGCTCTCAGCTTTGCTCTTGAATAGGAGCTGGTTCTTCTGCTGCTAAAATAACCAAGCCTGGGGTCCGGAGAAGCACAAGGGGCTTCTCCCTGGCGAGAAGGACCAGTGTTAATCCAGCAGTTAGAGCCCCGATGGTGGGTTTGTGTCCTCTCAAAGTGTCCCTGTTCTGCAGCCCCAGCGCCGTGGGAGGACGGAGCCTCGGGGTGTCGGGCGTTCCCCTCGGTCCCCGGCGCAGGAGCACCAAGGTGAGGGGACGCTGCATCGCCTTCCAGCTCCACTGAGGTCCTTATCAAATATGCTCTGAAAACAACATTTTTACTTTTTCCCCCCTTTCCTTTAGGCCAAAGCCCAGAGCCCAGGGTCTGATTACCCGGAGGAGAAGTGATCCACCGCTTACAAAACACACATTTAACACTGCGCACTATTATCCTGCACTCGAGTACTAATTTATCTGAGCGCAAGTAAATTCATTGAAGACTTTCTACCAATTTAAGTTTTTACAGGTAGTGATAATTTTATATATATATATGTATTTTTAATTTGTGAGACTATACTACAGCATTTTAGTTCTGTGATCCCTACTAGCAGCAAGACAACAAATAAGCGCCTGGGTTGTGTTTCTGTCCTTGGTTTTTGTAACACCCAGTGAATGTTTGACATGGTTCTTCACGTGTGTGTCCGGCTGCTCTTGCGCTGGTTGTTGGTCTGAAAACAGCAAGAGAAAACACAAAAGCGTGAAGTGCTTGTTGCTGCTTATTAGTCCCCTTCTTAAATTCCTTGTAATAAAATTTATCTAATGGTGTCCCCAAAACCGTGGGCAGTAAAAAGCTGTTACTGGAAGTGACATGGGGTCACAAATGCTACCTGAGGCGAGTTTCTGAACCCCCACCCAGACACAGCTGGTTCAGAATCCGTGTTAATTTGCGTTCTGCTGTTATTACCTGCAGTAGGTCTTTGCTAATTTGGTGTATGAGAGCTGTTTGGGCACAGGGTCAGGAAGTGGTGCTGCAATAGGTCATTATAATGACTGTGGGCATCAGCCTCCTTAAGGTGGCACAGCCCCTGGCAGCAGCAGGTTAATTAACCCTTCACCCCCTGGGCTGGGCTGGTCCTGGAACCCTTTCCCTGCTGACAACTAACGGTGGCTGATCTTGGTTCTAAAATAAAGACATTTTACAGATGCTTCTACCAAATGTTAGCGTTTATTTATACAAGAAAAGCAGAAAGAAGGTATTTAAACCCAGGTGGCGCCAACCTCATGCTGGCATTTCTGGGGAAAACTGCTCTGGCAAGAGACAGGAACCTGTGCTGGGTGACAGGGACACCTGGGTGGAAATGGTGAGTAGGAAAACCACCTAGAACACGGAGCTGAGAGCGTCTGCCTCGCTCCTCAAGGATGGGAAACACTGCGCTTGCTCTGTGAAGAGCAACATCAATCATGGTGCTCACTGTCCCTTTCGTACAAAATACTTGTATTTCTGTTCCAAGTAAATACAAATTACAACGTGCAGAAGTGCGATTTAAAGCAGAGAACGTGCAGCAGTTCTAATCCTCAGCTTCAACCCTGGAGGAGTTTCTTTTCTCGTTATTTCCAGCCCCCAATAAGGACACAAGATACTCTAAGGGATGGTCAGAATCTCTTTTATGTGAGTGTACAGCGCATGGCCAAGAGCACGGCACAGGGGATGCTGTGGACGGTACCGAGATGGACGCACACCGCGCTAGAACTACCGCCCCCCCGCAGGGGGTTTCCATTGTTTAGTATAATTTTACATTCTGGATGAATATATATTAAAAAAAAAAAATAAAATCACAAACCAATCTTTGCTTTGACAAACAAGCCTATTACAGACAATGTCGAGTTCATTGAAAGCACAAGGAAGTAACAATGATTAGAAAAGCTTTAATTAAAAGGCCATTTGAGCAACAGTCAAACTGCTGCTGCTCTTCCTTCCTGGTAAAGTAAAAACAAAACCGAACAAAAAACAAAACTAAAAGCCCCAGCTCCCCCCAACTCCTTATTTCTGGGGGCTCAGACCATTCTTCAGAAAAAAAACCCCAAAGTTGATGAAGGTTATTTATTGGTGTGACATTTTTCCTGTATAAGAAGCTTCATTTACACAGCAACGTGTAAACAGCATTGACTAAAAGTTTGTTATTTGTAATCATAAATAATTAATTGTAATAAATACATATCAAGTAACTTCACAGCACACTTCTGAGGGCCGGGACGCAGGTTGTTCCGCTCCCCGGTGCTCTGGAAGGAGCAGACAGACAGTAGCAGCAGGTTCTTACTCACAGCTGGAATCGCAGCGAGGGAGGAGTTGGGCTGCGCTGAGTCCTCCCGGAGCACTGAGGGCTGGAAACGGGCGATTTAAACCCAAAACGGCGCCAGGACAAAACCCCAACCGCAGCATTGTCAGCGACAACAGTTCTGCCGCGGAATTCCACCGCCATCCGTCCCATCTCCTCACGGCACCGGTTGGGAACTCGGCTCCTTCTGCTCAGTTGGTCGTTGTAAAATCCACGTGGTGGCTGCGCCTCCTCCCAGCGATTTCTCAGCTACATTTACGCTTCTACCAGGAAATGGACAAAATTCAAGAGTAAATATTCTTCCTACACGGATCGGTTCCTTCGCGAGGGCAACACGGACTCCCCTCCGTGTGCCAACAACTACCTCTACAACTGGTGCACGCACATTTCCCACTCGCTCACAGAACAAGAACACACACACTTGTTTGGGCTTTTCTCTCTCACATTTTATCTTCCAGGTACCACGCACTCACCACTCCCAATATTCACAAAAATATACAATAAATACAGCTTTTCCATTCCCATTACGAGCCAAATTAGCGTCTGCCGTCTTCAAAAGGGACACGTAACAGCGACCTCAGCGCACAGCGACACACGCACCATCGCAGACCTTCGCGGGGCTGACGTGCCGAGCGCGGCGCGAGGGAGCAACCAACTTGTAGCTCAGTGCTGGCACTTAACTTACAATTAGCGCTGAGCCGGCAGCACAGCGGGGATGTCCGGGTGCTCTTCGGTTCTTTAGCACGCAGGGAGTTCTCCCTTGAGTCGGGTCTAAGTGATTAACAAAGCAACATCGCGATTCTAAATGCACCCGGAGCAGGGCAACAGCTTTATCTGAGTGACAGAAGATACACGTGTCCGTGCGTTGGTTTGAAACCAGCCCAGAACGTATCTCACAACGTGCAGAACTTAAACCTCCAGAACTGTTCTCTCTCCACAGTCCATGATCTTCCCGTAGACAACAGAAGCTTTATCTCCACATGCGTAGCTTTGTGCTTTCTCCCCTCCTCATCCTCCGTTCGGCTGTTGCGTTTCTGGGATAATTCGCTCTTAGATCAATGATTTTTGAGTACAAAAAGGAGCTACAGGTGTTTAACCACCACTGATTATTCCGCAAGCTTGCTGGGAAATAGGATAAAGTCACAGATTCTAACCTGGAACTGTGGCATCTTACACCATACTGAGAGAAGCCATTTTGTTTCTGCTAATATTTTAATTACAATAAATTATTTTGTCACTAAGCAAAGCAGACATTCAAGAACATCTAGGGCAAGAACCCAACTGAATTATGGCCCTTTCACTGTTCTTTCAATTATAAATCTTCCTGATCAAAAGCATCTGGTCAAAACCCCATATCAACTGCGGCAGCTGCCCGTGTGCTGATGGTTTAAAAAGTGGCAAGAAAATGGTGGAAACATAAACATGCATTTTGGCAGCGCGTTTCCTGCTCTAAAACTCAAGCAAGCGCTAGGAATCCTGCACGATCTCCGCCTGCAGCAGCAGAGGCACCAGCAGCGGGTCCCTCCTCGCACCCCATTCTGCCCATTTTTGTACTCAAAAATGTTTGAGGGGAGAGTGATCTACGAGCCTTCACCTCCGAGTGCTCCTGAACGTCCCCACCGTTGTTGTGTTTGCATGGGTAATACCGTTCTAAATTACAAAATTAGAAATGTACATGTTTAAAGGTTTTTCAAAATTAAATTATACACAAACTGGTCTTTACTAAACTATCCTACAAATATTCCACAAACAAGGCAGCAAAATAACCAGCCCACCACAAAGTCTACAAATACAAAATGTAAGTCTTCCAGTAATTATTGTAACGGGAACGAGAGTTTGGAAAATAAATTAACCTCCAGCTCGTCACACAGTGGTACAGGAGGTATTTGGATGTGAATCAAGGAGTTTCCCACATGAGCAGAGTCACAGAAGGATCCGGAACGTCCCCGTCCCCGCTCAGCCGCTGAGCGGATCCTCCCGGTAGTGGATGGCGTATCGGAGCTTCTCCAGCATGATGTCCAGCGAGGAGTACTGCGGGAGTTTGATCATGAACATGCACGTTTCCACACGGATGTACCGCGAGTCCGGAGAACCTGCGGGGAAGCAGCGCCAGGAGGGGTTGGGACATGACCTGAGCACCCCAAACCCTCTTGAACCTGAAATCCCACTGTGCTGCCCAGCCCGTCCCCAAGCCAATATCTTTCCGACACCCCAATCATTTTAGAAGCACATGAGACAAATAACATACAAATCTCTTAAAATATCACCCTGGAGAGATAATAAGTACTTAATTTAACTTAAATTTTATAAGGTTTAAAACCAAGTTTGCTCTCTTATTTACAGCCATAACAACCTGTCTCTCTCTTGTCCCTCTTTGAGCACTAAATACACTCCTAAATTAAAAAGTGAACAGAGAGCTGGAGCCCCGATACGAACACAATTAGACGGGGGACAAACCCACCTGCAGCCCCGTCGGGGGGGGCGATTTTCATGGGGTACGGCGGGACATGGGCGGTGTCGGGGCCCCCGTCTTTGCAGGGGCAGGTGAAGGGGATCCGCTCCTGGTTGCAGGCGAACTTGATGAACTTGCAGAGCTCCTCCTGCGTGAAGAGCTCCAGCGCGCTCCAGAAGAACTCGATGTGCTGATCCGTCTCCATCAAGCCCACCTGGTACATGGTGTGCGCCTGCGGGAGAACAGAGCAAGATGTCCATGGACGCGTCCCCCCGGCACTGAACCCCACTCTTAATGCTCTAAGGGGACAGAAGGGGGTGGTGATGACACCTCCCTGCCCAGGTTCTCCCACCATTTCAAAATCACTTGGAAATTCAGCTATAGCAGGTGTTAATGTACACGGGTTTGTATCGTTTTGGCCCATCAGATTCTGTAACAGGCTCGTCGCGATGTGTTTCCCCTGTAGCACAGGCAGCATTCATTGCTATTTTATCTAATCTGCAGGTCTGGGGCAGTTCAGCATTGCTGCTGTTTGAAGAAAGCACAAACCAATGCTAATACCCACGGTTGAGGATACTCTGCAACTTCTGACACAAGTTCTGTTCCTGGTGTATTTCTTATGGTAACAAAACCCAAGTTTTTAGGACCAGAAGTTGTTTGTTACAGATTAATTTTAGGTTTTCAGAAATCATTTGCACTTCAAAATAAGGGCAATGGCTCTTCAAGTCCTTAGCTCAAGTGGCAAGTATTGAGTCAAGCTCAATAAAATGGAGATACATTTAAAATTTGATGTTAAAAAGTAAATTAATTAGTCCCCTCGGAACAAGCCTCATTCCTATTATTTCCTGAATCCAGTAAAAACTTAAAAAACCTCATTGGGAACAAAACAAGGTGTCCAAGTACAGGCCAGGGATCCACCAGGACCATCCTGGCTGTATCTTAAGTGGGAGATTCTCACCAACACCTTTCCAGGGGGAGCGTCCCCTCCTCTACATGTCACACAGGTGCGTTTTAAGAAGATTCTTCACACCTTTTCCCTAGTTTTTCTCACCTTGAGGAACTCCAGGTTGATGTAGGGAAGCCCACACGTCCTCAGCTCCATCTCCAGAGGCGTCAGCGTGGTGAGGAGCTGCAGGGGGATGATGGAGCCCAGGCCTGCACGCACGGCCGTCATGCACTCCGGTGTCTGCAGCTCGCGCATCCTCAGGCTCTGGATCGCTGCTGCGTACACGTCCTTGTTCTCCCACCTGGAGGGCAGAGATTTGGGAAAAGAAAGGAGAGTGAATACAAACGCCTCACCCCGCCCCAGCCCACTCCATACAGGAGGGTTTTATGGGGAGATTCCGCTTTGAATAACCAGGAGTGAACATTAAGCTATTTGCATTCTAGTGCTTCCCAACCTAATTCCACTTCCCTCAGCTTCTTCTCTTGCCCATTTCTCACAAGCCTCAGAACTGGGTGTTTACTTGAGCTGTGCTCCTCACTCTCCCTTTTGCACAGAACAAATGGCACCACCAGAGATTCCAAGTTCCTGCCAGCACATGTAAAGCTTTCCCACATCATTCCAGCCTTCAGCGTGTTACAAAAGCATCTCTGGAGAGCTTGGTGCTTGGAAAAGTATTCCAGAGACGCTTCTTTAGCACGCAACCCTGTGCAACATCCTGCCAAGACAGCTGCTACTCACGCCACGGGGATGTGCCTGCCCCTGGGACAAAGCTCCACTTCCTCCCCCGTCATGGTCAGGTAGGTGAATTTGCAGCACGGCTTGTTGGGACAGTCGGGGCTCTCTGTTGCCAGGTGCTGAGAGGCAATTTCTGCGCACAGAGCTTCCAATTCTGTCTCATCGTTTATCTGTCGCGAAACACAAGAACAGCATCCGATGAGCAGCGTGTCGTGGTGTTATTCTTGTAACTCATTTGAGGCATCACCGCAACGTACAAAAGCGCGTTATATCATCTGGAGACACCACGGGCAGCACAAGTCGGTAATTGCTTTGGCAGGTTCTTCTCTGGTTTGGCACTGCCCAGTTCCAGTAAACACTTCAGAAGCCTCAGTTCTGCTGTTCCTGGCAGCGGAGCAGACTGAGCAGCTTTTCTGAGCCACCAGGATGTAAAATCCTGCACTCGAGATGAGTCAAAACACTCCAGAACCCAGCAGTGAGGCCAACCACCAGTACGCAGGACAGGCAGCTGCTAGAACAAGGTGCTTGTGGGGGAACCAAAAAAACAGAAGGAAAAGAAAAAAGAAGTTATTTACATTTTCAAATTTTTTGATGTAGTTGTAGGTGAGGATGTCGGCTTCCTGCAGATCAACGTCGGGATCCAGGGGCTCTCCCACCAGGGTCTTCCAGAAGGACGGCAGGAGGTCGAGTGGCAGAGGAACATCTGCTCGGATGGCGATGCCCAGGAGCTGCCCGAAGAAATGGAACAACTGCTCCTCCGCGTAGGTTATGGGGCTGGGTGTCAAAATGTACTTGCCCTTCAGAAACAGACAAATGAAAAAAATAGAGCACACGCAAAGCCGTATTTAATACCTGGTGCACAACCTGGGGGTCCCCAAGTTAACAGGATTGTGAAAATCCTGATTTGAACACAACAAATACTGTTCAGTTGGCTACAAAAGGTTTTGCTCAAGTGCGTCATGGAGCCTGTATATATTATACAGTGATATATCATGTTATCTTGTTACTTAACAATCAAAAGCAATGCCATTCAGAGGGTTTCCTTGACTGCCCCACTTTTACAAGCTCTGTTAATAAGCATTTACAAGACTTTCCTGTATCTGTGTTCTCAGTTTGACATCGAAGTCTTTCAGTTGTGGGATGCTTCTGAAATACAGTCTGGACATGCAAAGCCAGGTTTGCTACACAGCTGCTCTTATGCTGAGGGAAATGAGCAGTTTTCCAGCCTTGTGGATACTCCTAGGAAGGAACTATACCTAAAATACTGCAAATTCTTTGGGCCACAAACTTTCTCTTATTTCTATCTATCTATCTATCTACTGCACAAAGTAGGAGGACACTAAAAATGCATTAAATAGCAGGGAGGGAGCATCTTGTTCTACAATCAATGGGACTGACTTTCCTGCTGACATCCCTTGACTTGTTTGGGATGGACAACTGAACCAGATCCACTCCCAGTGAACTTTGACCAGGAGTCCTAATTCTGCTGTATTTTGCAGTTTTGACTCCTCGACTGCTTCTTCAAGTGCGTGCGGTGCCACCTGAAGTGCAACCCGGAGCTCTCTCAGGCACGTGAGACCTTTCTGGTGAATGTGCTAACCCTGAACTGACCGTGTCCCACTCCTGTTCAAACACGAGCGTTCAAAAAGAGAACAGCGACTTTATTCCCCGCACTGAGACACCGCACCTTGTTCTTATTCACGGCAGAGCTGGGGCACAGCAGGAGGAGGGAGAGCGAGGAGCTCTGTAACTCTTTACAGACTTGCCAAAGGAAGTGACGGAAAGATCCACCTGAAAGAGAGGGGCAAAATAACAAAATGCTCTCTGAGGCTTGTTACCACTTCCCTTTTAACCCAGAACTTCTCCTTGAAATCCTGTTTTGAGCCTTAGATTGCACCCTTCACCTCTGTGACTGCACAGCCACGTGGCTCAACAGGACTGGGGGAGATGCAGCCGTGGCAGCAACTCCACATTTAAATAGTTTAACTACATGCAAAAAATATTCATTGAGTTCCTTCCTGCTGCACTCCTAAGCGCTGCTTTGGCTTCCAGCGCTCTGCGTGCAGGCCTGGCACGAACACCTGTCACACCAGTTGGCCTGCAAACGGGATTCATTACTCAATTAGATGAATGGTGCTGTCTTCACAACGCAGAGCATCACCACAGTTAAATGCAGCGAGGCAACGCATCGGAAATTGTTACAGTTGAGAAGGCATCGTAATCTTATTATTGTTGAACACCTTCTGCTGAAAAGCAGCACCCGTGTCACAAGGAGCCCATCTCTGTGCTGGTCAGGTGAAGTTACGTGTCTGCTCCCTCACATGAGGTTCATTCTTATAACCAGTCACATGAAAATAATTAAAGCGATTACAAGAAATATTGCATGTCTCGCCACGCAAATGAGGAAGATGCAATTTTAATACTACTTACTGCAAAAATTAAGGGTAGTTTTTAAAGCAACGAAACGCTTTTTGTACTCGCCACCTCTTCAGTTTGGCCGGGAGGAGCCGCAGTTTGTGCTCCTGACATCAGGTTGAAAACTGTTCTCAAAACCACCTTGCTTGGGCACGAGCATTTTTAGTTGTTAACGCTCAAGTATTCCTTGCCAGTGACATTTGATAATGTATCCTGTACCAGTACTTAGGGCATCTTTATTGACCATGCAGACAACAAAGACCACAGCAGCATTACCCAGCTCATTACCAACAAGCAAGTACGTAAAAAAAAAAAAATATATATAAAAATAAAATCTTAGTTCTCAGCACAGTCTGGGTCCCCCATGGCTGAGCATCCAAACAACCTAAAGAGACATTCTTACTAAATGCTTCAAAACCAGATTGCTAACTAAAGAAAGTGAATAAAGTAATAAAGTCGCACGCCCAGGCACTGATGCTTCCTGCTGTATTAACTAAAATATGAAAATTAACCACCTGGCTTGCTTAATTAATTGAAGCTTCACTCTGTTCCATCTGCAGGACTACAAACACCTAACGCTGCTCCTTAAGGTTGTACAGGAGCCACATCCTGCTGAAAACCTGGATTGCATCCAGAGCGAGTTCTTGGGACTGCACCCCATGTCATGCACGCTGGGGACCCCCCGAGCCTACTCACTTGTCCCGTGAACCTCCTCCCCCGTGAAGCGGATGTTGAAGGCGTACGTGGGGTCCCCCCCGCTGGCCAGCTTGACGCAGAGCTGCGAGGACGGCACGCAGGCCAGCTGCCTGGCTGCCTGGCAGAAATACGAGTTTTCGGAAGAGCGGATCTCCCCTGCGTAAAAACAAAAGAAAAAAAACCCCATGTTCAGAGTATTTTGCGTTAACATGTGTCTGAGCTTGGTTAAACCAGACCTGACCGGTTGCAATTTGGAAAGAGGTCAGTGTTTCCCGTACCTCCGACTATTTCCAAGGGATCCAGGGTGATTTCTGGGGCCGCGTGGTCAGCAGTTCTTTGGACAGTGGCGTTCAGCACTCTGTTCATTACAGTCACCTTTGTGTCGTAAAAGATTAGGCCTAAAGAAAGAAACATGTATTTCTGCATAGTTAATCTAC
The DNA here is from genome assembly GCF_037038585.1 of Patagioenas fasciata. Lineage (NCBI taxonomy): Eukaryota > Metazoa > Chordata > Aves > Columbiformes > Columbidae > Patagioenas > Patagioenas fasciata. The sequence continues at coordinate 5,140,657 of NC_092536.1, forward strand.
CCTTTTACAATCCTATTTTTTGAAATTCTCTAATGGTCAACAGTGGAATAATAATTTCATCTCCATCAGGTAGAAGATATGGTAAATCCACCCCTTCAATTTATTTATTGATTTTAAAGTATTTGTTACTAATGTTTACTGGAAGAAGCCTGTTGGGTTAGAACACCAATGAACACTCTTTCAATGTTATATAAACAGACCCTAGCAGCTCCACCAGAATCTCTGTAAATCACAAACGCTTTGCCAAGTAGCTGTCAGCAATCCGAGATGTTTTGACAGTAATTCTAGAGGCAAGAAAATACGATAAAAACAGGCGACACATTGCACCATAAATACAGGCTCTATTAAGACAAAACCTCTGAACATTTCTCACTTCCCCATGCGGAGTTTACAAGTTGATTTTTTTTCTTAACCGGGCAAATACAAAACCCTACTTACACACAGCCCTCGGGTGACTTTGGTATCTTCTTCAGAAGGAAACAAGTTTGGGAAATGTAGTGACCTAAATCTGCGTTTTGTTTGGTGTCTAATGGAGCTCTGTAAAACTATTTTAAATGCTGATGCACGGTAAGTATTTTCTTGATCTCTGTAATTTTACAACTTCAATGACAACAGGGATGCCAACATGGCTCCAGACTTTTCCCAATCTGCTACTTATTGACTAACAAAGAATTTTGATCTATGGATACCCCCTGGAAGATGAAGGCACATTCGAAGGCCACCCATGGACAGAAGACAACTCCCTCTGTGGCCAAGAAAAGTGTTCGGTGTCTAGTAACTACTTGCAAGAATAATTCCACCACTTTAAAAAAGTGAAGCAATAAAAGAAAACACTCCCACACTGAGATGTGCTGGTGAGTTAATGCTGTTTTTTGGCTGTCACCTCAGACCATGTGCAGCTTATTGGGCTGAGAACGAAGCCAATACACCTTATTAGCACATCAGACACCCTGACTATTTCACCTTCCCTCTCCTCTCCACATTCTCATTTCCGTTATGTGGATACACACACTGAAACCTTCTGCAAAATATACGAAGAAATGCAACGTTGCGCATTGTGCAGCCTTTCAGAGAACAAACCCACCTTTGCCCTCCTGCAGCAAGGCGGCGATGCTGTGAGCATACATCTCGCTCTGCCGCAGCTCCACCAGCGGTAAGAAGAACGTCTCCAACGTCGTATTGAGAGACTGAAGCAGCGCAAACCGCAGGCGCAGACTTTCAACGGGAACATCTGAGGCGGGAAACATCCAGTCAGAGAGGTGCAGTGATCCCCACCTACTGCAAAGTCCATCTGCCCAGCAGCTTCAGTCCAGGAGCCACAGAAGCTTCCTCCTAAAGCTGCCCCCTCCTCATCCCTGTGCACCAACACAGGGGCTTGAGATGCATGAACAGCTGCGATCTGAGATCTTCCTTCCCAGCTCTCCAGACTCTGGGTGTCTGAGTCCCATGTCTTTCATCATCGCTGGATTTGCATTATCTGGAGACCCTCTTACAGAAACTCAGTGCTTAGAACAGGATTTGGGTGACTCAGGTCTGTCTAGGCCCAGAACTGCAATCTGACCTTCCTGTGATGCTCCCTGCGAGCCAGACTCACGGCTCTGTCCCCGCCCCAGCCTGAGCCAGGAGAATCCCAGAACCCCTTCCACAGAACCTGGCCCAAGGCAGCGCTGCACCCGAGCACAGCCCGGAGAGAGAAAACCTGGGCCTGTTGGTCCCCTCTGCCCACACAGACTCCAACCTGCAACCTCCAGGGAACGTCCCAACCACCTGGGTGACAGCCCAGGAGCACCGCCCAGCTCTCCCGTTGCAGAAACCATCCATACGTACTCAACAGACAGGAAATTCTGGGATCTGCTGCATCAGCTGCATCCAAATAAACTTCATGGGGATGGAGCCGCGCTGGGGTAATTGCAAGGTGGCGACAGAGCCGGTTAATGTACTGAACAAGGGCCACATCCATTTCCAGGGTCCATTTCCGGGACGCTTTTTGAGCGTGTCTTGCATCAATGCAGGCGCATCTGAAAGGTAAAAGGTGTTGGACCTGCTGCATCCTACACCAGGGAGCTGCTTCTACTGCTCCCCCCTTTTCTTAAGCAGAGTTGTTTCACTACAAAAATCCCAGTTTGAGAACATGAACTGGTTTATTGCCTACCTTGCCTCACTGTTCTAAAATAATAAGAAAAAGGAACAACCTATTAAACTTACTGCAGTAGGTACAGGAGAAGGGGACGTGGCAATTCGCTTGTGGCTTGACACAAGGAGATAAGGAGGATTTATTTAAGGGACTTCCTTCTTGTACAATATTAACAAGGAAGTTACTGTTCCCTCTTGCACATTAGTGCTGCCCCAGTGAGAACGCTGCCAGTTTAAACAAATATCCAGTGCCCAGAACAGAAAGCTGTTGTGGAAGGAAACCAGAGACAGCAGATGGATCTACAGTTCTCATCGAGCCAATTTATTATACAGTTTGGAAGCTATAAAGGACAGTATGGCATATGATTTTGTTAGCTGTGTTCTGTACAAGAAAGTCAGGAACCTGCGTTTTGACAGTATATTGACTCTTTTAAAGCACATTTTAAGAAAATAACCATAATTTTTCTCTACAGGCCTTGCAGCCACAAATAGAAGTTTATGTGTTATTAACACACTGGTTAAAGCTCCTTGGAATAGGAACACTCGGGATCAAGTTGTTTCAAGTGAGCACAATTGATCAGAATCACGTTTACAAGAAGGTTTGCGAAATTTACCTTTCAAAATGCAGGTCGTATCCACAGGACAGAATCGCTCTCCACACACTCCGGATATCCTGTTTAGATCGGTCGACCACAAATCTGTGAAATCCATCCAGTGTCAAATACTTCTCCTCAGGAACTGTCAGCAAAGATACAACCATCAAATAGTTAATGACTATGACGTGGACACAGGAGAAGAGCTGGTGCAGGAGGCTCTGCCCTCCCCACCAGGGCTCATTCCTTGAGCAGTTCTAAACATCCAAAGCTTCACTTTCCTCCAGTTTTCCTCCTGTAACTTAATAATTTTCCTATAAAAGTTGAGAAACCACCCAGTTCAACCCCATGACATCCTAATCCCACACTGCACAAGAAAAGCCTCAAAACTCCACCTCTTAGGCAGTTCTGTGCAGAATGTGTTCACGTGGCCTACAGGCACCATTGTGTGACTTGCACAAACATGGTTTGCTCTCACTTGCACTGATGAGTCCAGATTTACAGGTATACAAATAAAAGCAGCATTTAAAGTCACTACTTAAAAAACCCCTAAAGTTAGTAAATCCAAAGACAACCCAAATCTATTGTTATATCATGTAAGCATTTCAATATAAAACCCAGATTTTCTTTCTATGATGTAATACTACAACAAAATTCTACACAGCTCCTACCTTCCTGTTTCTTTGTGGGAGACTTTTCAGGGTCTTTCTCTTCAGGTTTACTCTTCTCAGGAGACTTGGGCTTTACAGTAGGTTTCTTCTCACTTAAGGCTGTTCGGCTAAGGGACAAAGTGAATGTTAGGATGAAAAGTTTTCTTTCGTCTGTTCAAGAAACCAAGACATTCCTCGATAATCTCAAAGTCACATCTTCCTGTTCCAATCAGTACATGGAAATAGAGGGTGAGGGAATAAAAATAGATTCCTAAAGAGAAATCAAATGTTTCACAACTGTCAAAAGGCTGAAGACACTAACCTGACACTATTGAGCATGGACTTTTCCTTTGTAGGTTGTTTAGTAACAGGGCGCTTGGTGCTCACAACCTTCACTGGATGCTGCTCCTTGCCCGCCTTGTTGTACTTGCTCTTGTCAAATTTGGGCTTGGGCACACCGTATTTCCTTAAAATCTTCCAGCACAGAAAGTGAATAATTACCCAATGCCTTCAAGTTACACAAAAAGATGCTGAAAACAATTTTCAAAGCACTACCTGAGTGAGCTGGTCCTCTAGCACCTTCTTTGGAGGGCGGACGTTTGTGAAGAACACATGGAGAAGGTTTCCAGGAGTCTGGGAATTTATCTGCTCTTTACTGAGATAGATATCAGCCACCTTAATGGGCTTGGCTGGAGTCAGGCTCAGCATCTGCTCAGAATGGACGCAGCTTTTAAATATTTCTGTGAGGACCTCCCGAGCACCTGGGACCAATTTCTCACCTAATTTAAAAAAGAATGCAATATGGTACAATGTGCCATGACAACTGTTTAGAATTTGAAACATGAAAACACATTCTGTATTCAGCTAAAACGTTGTATCACATGCAACTTGCTCCAAGAGAGAAAAGTCACTCAGAAAAACTCTACCAGCAGCCTCGACCTTTCTGCACTCTGGTGCCCCTTTTATGACGAAGAATTGAACGCCTTCTCCTGTTCTGGTCATGTACTGTAATTATTATTTGAGTGACTATAATGGTAATGAAAAAAACCAGATTTATTATGCCAGAATAAAAATTCTGTTGTGTGGGTACAGATCAACACCCACCAATTGAACTAGTAGTCGACTGAACTCCCTCCAAGTATTATCCTCCCATTCCCTGATTCAGAATTCTGGTCTATTTCAGCTATACCAGGGTCCGTACATCTTGCTTTGTTGTTTAATTTTATATATATTTTTTAACTGTTTGATTAGCTGTGAGCACAGCTGAACAATGTTCAGATCGCAGATAGCTGCTTGTCAGCTGATGAGAGGGAGGAAACTTGCTTTGAAATTACTCCCGGGCTCCCCCTTGTTGTCACCCATCAATTATTGAGTCCAGTGAGGAGAAACTGTCCTCTGTATGTCCCCCAAAAATGCACAATGTAAGATGTTTGCCAATATAAAACCCACATACCTTTTATTGACTTATCATTAAAATAATCTTCTAGTGCTGGGCTCCCTTGTGTATCAAATAAACTCTGATTTACAGTAGAAACAGTTAAAATCTCTTCAGTTGACATTTCCATCAGTTCATCTTCACCATCCAGACTTGACAAACCAATGAGGTCACTACTATTAAATAGACTGGCTCGGATTTTCTCTATTTTAGCTCTTGACCTTATCTGTACAAATAATGAAATCAGTTAAGAGAAATTCTGACAAGACAAATCAGCTTCTATTTGCATTAAATTTGGGTCTTAAGCTTTCTCCTCTCCCTATGTGGATAATCACTATTGCATCTCTTTATCATTCTTCTGCATCAATAAGTTGATACCAGAATTCAGGTTCAGCCTTGAAAAAATCCTTTCAAAGAACATCTGGCCACTGCAATCACCATGTTGCAGGTTAATCAGGCTCAGCTCTCAACCAGTCACTCAGTCCCACAGAAGAACCTTTACAGAAGGAAACACATGGCATGCTTTTTCCTGAACAGTCAGATCATGGTGTTACACACAAGCCACACAAAGTACAGTATTTCTCTAAGCCAGAGGTTAAAAAAGAGTTACAAGACTCAAATTTCATTCTGTCAGAAAAAAATGACCCAAAAGACACCTTCTCCTGATTGAAGGCTCTTACCTCCACTACAGCAAAACCTTTGATCGGCCGTGACAGCAGCGGCTGGTTGTCCAGAGATGTGACTGTGTACATGGATCCGACATCAGACACAGACGCCGTTTCCGCGTTATCGAGTGGTTCCCCGAGGCTGCCGAGGCTGCCAAGGCTCCCGGTGCTGCAGTGGGACAGATCCAAACTCTCCTGGCTGGACACAACATGCGGTTCTAGCAATCCTGGTGGGATTGCCAGTTCCAGCCCAGCCTGAAACTGGTCGACCGAGATATCGCTAACGGTCCGGGAGATGCCCTGCGAGCTGCAGAGCGAAGCCTGGCTGGTAGATGCTGAAGCGCTGACGCTCATGGCGGGTGTGACGCTGCTGGAGCTGCTGACATCCAAACTGTCCGCGCTACTGGAAACTGTTGGCTTTTCCAGCTCAGTTCTGCATTCTCCCCCTTCCGCTTTGTCCTTGGTTTTTTTGGGATCCTCTTCCTGCAGAGGGATGTAGATCTCGTCTTTGAAGACTCCGCCGTGTGCGTTACACGCTTTTCTGATGGCACTTCTGACTGTGCTCTCCTCCAAGTGCGTGGGTATGCCAGAAATGACAAGCAAGCGGCTGTGAGCTGTGGGACCTACGAGCGCCTGACACGCGTCCGCAACAGCATCGTTGGTCACCCCCAGCCCTTGGGGATCCTTTTTAGTTAAGTGCCTGAGGATTATAAGCAGAGTCAGTGCCCTGTGAAACCACAACATATCCTCAGGCTTGCTGCCTCCAATGCTGAGGATGGCGGCATCTGTTTCGGCTGCTCTGGACGAAGAACGTTTACCTGAAGACGACGTCTTTTCCCGCTTCATTTTGACCTTTTTCCTCTTCGACAGCAAGCTTGGACTCTGTGGTGTCTGTCCTGGAGAAGATGAAGATGAGGAGGAAGAATCACTGAGGTTTGGGGCACTTGTTGAAGATATCACATTAGCTGTCACGCTCATATTGATGGGTAAGGTCACTTCTGCTACAGCAAGGCAGATTTCCATCAGAGCATGGAAATACGTCGAAAACCTTCCTTGGTCAGCCACCCCGACACCAGAACCACCACAGGCACTTCCAGACACCCAGTTTTGTGTTTCTTCATCATACAATTTGTGAAGTTCTGACTGCAGGGCCATCAGCATCGCCAGGCAGGGATTGAGCTGCAGGGCAATCGAAGACGACAATCCTGCGGGATTCTTTTTCTGCTCCAGATTGTGGATTTTGCGAAGCAGCTCAGCCAAGAGATGAAAGATTAATTCTTTCACACACGCTGCCATGTCAGTTGTCCAGAGAAAGTTCCCTGTGTGTGGAAGGCAAGACACAGCAGTCAGCAATATTTCAGTTAGCAGCTTTATTGCATGAGTTAGAACAGTAACATTAAAAAAAGCACAAGAAAAGGTCATTTCACCAGCTGTGTGCCAGCAGTAAGATAAACAGGAAGGGTAGCCCAAGAAGTGCATATCAGAGAATTTCTGGAGTTCAAAGAAAATGTCAATGTAATGGAAGAGCTCAGAAATGCCTTGTGTATGAATTCTTTTTTCTAAACTCTCCATGTGAGCCAGCACATTATTGGTGTTCATTTCTAAGTAAATACTGCACTCTCACCTAAAAACTCCACTACTTGCAAGAGGACTGAAGCAGGAATAGTGTCCAGTTCATCTTCTGATTTTCCATCCCCATCTTCCAACTTCCAAGTGAGGAGCTGCTCTGTGAACGCCATTGCCAGGGGGAATTCAAGGGGAAGAGAATGCAAGACCAGCACAGCTCCAGGGGGAGGCGACACTCCTAAGCAAAAAGGTCAAAGAAAATACTTATCATGATTCTCGGCATTTGTAAAGTAAAAGTACGGAATTACCTTTTAGCATTTTTTAGGGCTAAGTGAGAATTTGCTCTTTTAAGTACCTTGTAATAAACAAATGGGAACGTTTATCTAGAACAACAGGTTGATATATCTATAATCGTAAAAGTACAGATAACATTTTGTTTACATGACATGTGAAATGGAACTATTGAAATCTAAATGCATATAGGACTTACACAAAACCATTTCTTTGTAGCATATGTGTCTGATCAGTATTGAGAAAAACAGATACTGAAGTTCAGCAGAAGAACCTGAGGACGCCCAGAGGAAAGTTTAAAGTTTACTGCAGCTCAGTCACCTTCGCTGCTCTGCATAAATCACAGCCTCTGCCTTAGGCTGGAAGGGTAAAAAGAATATTGATTGCCCCTGTTTGAGAAGCTGGGATGACTTAGGTATTAATATATTACTCTGTATATTAAAGGGGCTCTACAATCACCTACAAAAGGAAAAAAACCATCTCCATCTGAAACACAGCATCTCAAAGAGCAATAGCACCAACTTGAACACTGCAGATCTATTCAAAAACATTGCTCTGTGAACTCCCGGAAGACAGAAAAAATCCGCCAAATTGTGACATATTTAACAGAACTAACAACATCAGAGTCAGATAGCTTCCAACATTCATAAACCCATGTTTTCTTGGCTAAGAATGATTGCATATTTCTGCTAGGACACATTTCTTAATCCCTTGTACAATAAGACTGCAATAACCAACGGTAGGACTGGTGACAATATAGGAGGCTCCTACAGAGGCAACAATAACACTTGTCTCCCTTCAGAGAATACAGTTTAAAAGGTTCTTGATTTTTTACCTAGTTTGATGTGGACCTTGTCCGTGGGGGTGATGACTGAAGGGTACTGGTTGGTGGTTGGGGGCGGCGTTAGGCCCGTGTTGGTGGGCGAGGCGTCCCGCGGGTAGCACACCGCTTCAATCAGGTTTAACTGACCGTTCCTTTTCACTTTATGCCCGAGCCCGTAGACAAGCACTCGAGCCCAAGGAGCTTTATACAGGGATGAACTAAGAGAAGAGCGAGAACAGCTTGGTTAGACTGTAACTACCCACTGAACATCCCAACCCAATCACAGAAATATGAGACACGCTGCAATATTCATCCCACCACCCGGAAAATTAATCCCTGAGGAGAGAAAAATTTTTAAAAAAATTAGAAGCTACACAGTCTGGGCCAACAGATGCTCAGCAGCAAATCTTTAATCTTTGCCACTCTTGGTCCCTCAATTACTTACTCTTTGCGGAATCCAGACTGGCTTTCCTTACAGGACACAATTACAAATGCAGCCCCAGGAAAATTAACATCCATGTTGACTTTGGATTCTGAAATGGGGAATTCTTCTGCAGGAAACTGTTCCGGTGCCGTCTGCAACACAGCATTTCATAATGAAAGACCTCAAGCAACAGCAGCAAAACATCTCCCTCTTCTTTTTTCAAATAAAATATTGCATTGTTAATAATGGCACAGTGCGAGGCCACTTCATTTTAATATGATCCAGAGTATCGTTATTTATTGTTTGTGTTTTCAGTGTGCCCACTGCGATGACAATAGGAATATAATCCATCCCGGGAAACGATTCAGTGTTATGGACAGTATTAGGGAAGTCAGTATCACACAAAGCTCATTAGAAAGAAGACAGGACTTAACGTTGATCCCAAAACACTGCTAAATATTTCACCTGTAAAAAGGAGCAGATCTGTTTAGTGAGGTCTAACAGACTCTCCTCTCCCTGGTGCAGCGTCCGAGTGATGGCGACCGTCAGCCACTCCCTGATGGCCTGCGAGTTGCCCTGGTAGAACAGGTCTGTGGCGGCGCAGTTCTGGGAGCGGACGCAGTGCTGCAGGGACTGGGCCAGAAGAATGGAACTGGAACTGATTGTGCCATCTGTACGAACAAGACAAATCGGGAGGTCAACATGTTTATGCAGCCCGTGAAACAGACAGTGGAAAGGGAAGTTTGAAACACTTGGAAGACTACAAGCCTCTACTTTCCCTCCTGAGTGAGTGCAAACCTCTTCCCAGAGGTCAGCAGCAGGAAGGATCCTCCCAAGCCCAAACTCGCAGCCCTGACACAGGCGGTTGCAGACGGGGTGGCCTCTAAATGCCAGCTGTGATCGTCACCTGCCTGGAGCCAGCCCTCCAGGGTGTCAGGCACGCCAAGCTGTACTGTCACAGTTGCCTCGCTTTGTCGCACCTATGGAGGCGGCATGGTGCAATGTACTGCCTAAGAACCAGGAGGAGAGGGGACTGTAAGTGCTCTCTTCCCCGGTCATTCTAGATGAGGTGAAAGCGGCTTTAGTTGTTCTCAAGCTTCCCCCAGAGAGGAACAAGACAACTTTTGAGTGGCCCTGAGTGGGTCCCAGCCCCGACATCTCACGGCTGTCACTGGAGCTAATGGGAGAAGTCAAAGAAAGACACAGTGCAGCACACAAAGGAGTGAGCAATTCACCAAAACACCGGGCTGGAAACTGTATGTAGTAGCAGACTTGAATTAGACATATTTTAAGGAGGAAAAACGAAACAAAAGCTTGTAAAATTATTCTCGAAGCCATGCAAAGTAGTGCTGTACTCTGCAAGAGGATCTTTTCCAATGCGGCATCTGTTAGAGGAAGCCAAGTTTCAAAGTAAGTGGAGGAGGGAACAGGACTCTTTCCAATGGTGAATAATTACTTTCAATTATTAATAGCCTATATTTAGCACTTCCGACTTCCTCCTTATGCTCCAGCCACGTTACACACATTTCTTTGCATGCAGAATAGCTTTGTCATGATAATTGTCTTCGATAACACTCACTTGAATTAGCCAAAGATTCTTTTCCATGATTCAGCACATACATTCTCTAATCAGATCTGTGATTCCAGTAGGAAAAGGACAAACCACTTTGTGAAATGAAGAAGAGTTGAATTCCGAAAACTGAGACCCAACTGGCATTTAGTTTTATTACCCTGGATTCAATCTATAAAACACTCTCAATTCCTCACAAGCATCCCACATGGATACTCCCTCCCCGCAATAAATGGAAGAGCATCAATGACAAACAGACAGGACCACCCTGAACAGATCTTTAGAATGGACTCCAAACTCTCTTGAACATTTTTAATTAGATCATTAGCAACAATTTCAGTTTAGTACCCTACCACTAAGGTCAGGAGTCCATTGAGACAGTTTTACAAATACCATCATTATTAACTAATTAATCAATAAGTGCCAAATTAATTAATTTTTTTTTGTCCCCAAAAAACTATTGTACCAAACCAAAGCTGTGACAAAAATCAGTGTTTACCAGGAAGAGGTGGTGCGAGAAGTTGGTTGGAGAGCAACTGCAGGTGCTCCAGAGTGATATCGCGGATAGCAGGAATATGGAACAGCCGAGTAAACATATGTGGAGATTTAGGGGCAAAAATATTGAGCAGAGCCATGCGGCAGTATAGCTTGGCCAGAGCAGCTTCGCTTCGCAAAAGCTCTCTAGAAAACACAAACATCAAAACATAAAATTGCTTCACCACACGTAAAATAAGCCATATCCAGCAACCTGCCTGTGAATCTGAACATATACACCTGATTTATTCTTATTTAAAAGGTTCAAGTAGACCCAAATCTTTCTTATTCACTAAAGACAGCACTTGGCCCACCTAATTCTGGCACCAAATTATGGCGTCTGAATTAGCAGCCAACTCTCCGCAAATTCTAGGTAGCAACTGCCTGACAGTGCAAGAAACCTGAGCTTCAAGGAAGGTACCTGCTAGACCAGCAGGTATAAACACATTTCTACATGACTAAAATCCTTCCAACAAGATAACTGTAACCTATTTCCTTTATTAAAAAAATCAAAACCCCATTATCCACTGAAACATGAAGAATTAACGAATCTTTGTCAGCTTTAAATCAATAACTACAATAAGATTTGAAAGTTTACTACTATTCAAATGAAGGTTGCAGTAAATAATTGTACTACAGGAAACATTATAGATCAAGTCAGATAATGCAAATGCCTTCTAGCTGCCTTTATTTTTTTTACCTATGGATTTGGATGTTGGTGTTATCCAGGGTAACCAATCCATTTGTCGCAGTCCTCCTATAACCCGCGGGTGGCCGTTCTAACATGTCGATAGGGTACCAGTACCTGACCAGAACTCCTTCGCTTCTGAGATACGTCTCTACTTGTACCAACTCGTTCACCTGGAACACCAAAACCAACACAGTCAAACACAGGAACGCTGATATTTTTTTCTTTCAAAAAGAGAAGCAAACCAGCAGTTCAGGACACTTCATCACATTTACTCACAGAGGTGAGATGCTGATACATTAAAATCCCTCCCAACATGTCTTTACTCACCGAATCAACATCCAGAACGACACCGTGAAGACCAAACGTCTTCAGCATCCCACGAATCGCAAACTTGGGTAAAGCTGTTCCAACAGCGCTGCTGGTGACGTTGTTACTGTCAGGAGAGCGAGTCACCACTGTGAGACCTGCACAGAAATGAAAAATACAACTCTTAAGATACAGCATTTTCCTCACATTAACAAATTATTACGATTTACACAGCAGATTCCAAATACCAGAGCCCCTTCACTTTCATTTTTCCCTCAAGATACTTTTAGCTGACCTCACCTTTTCGCACTTTATCGATTGTAAATTTGTTTGCTTCATCTTTGATATCCTCGATAGTAGGAAGGTAGAGGTCTCTTGGGATGCCACCATTTTCCTCGTAGAGGAATTCCACGGTTTGTCGTGCTATATCAACCATTCCTGGTAGACAGAAGCGACTGCTAGTTATTTTCTCCAGTCCCTTGAAATAAGTCCTGATTCTCATTAACATCATATGCAGACAATCTATCTAATTACTTAAACATTCAGTCAGGCTGACAGGGAGTGGAGCTCTCCTGAGAGACACTTGTGCGCTTCTCAAATGGGCTCAGAATTATTACTTTGCTCTTACTGGGACATTCCCACAAACAGGTTGTTTTGTCAGAACTACATTCATTTACAAGTCCCCCCTTAATAAAATGTCCTGCAAAAGTTTTGCATTTATATGGCCACAGACAGAAAATGCACATAGAGAATTTCTATTCCAAAGAGTTTCTATCTATTCCAAAGTTTCTATCCCAAACTATTATTCCAAAGTATTTCTGCAGACACAACAACACAACAAATTCTGCCACTCTTCTGAAACTATTTTCCGTATTTAAATAGTCCGACATAGGTAACAGTGTTAAAGAAAAATCATGATCCCAAACCAAGTCCCAAGTACTTGACAAAAACAGCAAGTGATATTTTTCTTTAATTTAAAGTTTCCATCCCTGTATACGGTAACACGTAAGACACACAGGTGTTATCTTCACACGTATTGCACATTAAATAAAACAACATGCACTGAAATAAACATAGCCATACCTAATTGTAAAGCTCCTTTAATCTGATCCAACCCAGACTTCCTCTCAGCCTCATTACGGAATCTTCTTCTAATTGTAGGGAAAACTTTAGTTTCCCAGGCCTTAACCAACAGGGCATAATGATCCTCCTACAAAGACAGAACACCAAGAAGAAAGAACACTTAACAACAGCTGTATTTTCCTTCAGAAAGCAGAGAAAACTCTTGCATGGTGAAACTTAAAAGTCTGAATGACAAGATCTGTATTTACAGTACAAGTTATAGCAGGCAGAGTTTGCCATGTTCCTCACCCGGGGAATATCATCATCATCATCGTCATCACTTTCATCATCTGCAATAGGAGGGGGATGAGGATCGGGGCCTGATGTGATAAAATTCTCGTAGCTTAGCTCCATTTTATAGTGGCAAGATGTGTCACTGTCATATTCTGCCGAACACACATAAAAATAACGAGATCATAATGCACTGGAAGGTACACAAAAACATTCCATGATGTTTTTGAGATATATTGCAATCAGCCTGTGGAAACGTAATACATTTCGGCACAGTGTAACCAACTGGCTGATTCAATCAGCCATAACATCTTTGTGTATTCAAAGCCCTAACGAGATAATTTCTCATTGTAGTCGCATTGAGAATAATTTGTGCATCCATATAAAGGACAGTCAAAGTAAGTTTTTTTCAATTGCCTCGTCTAAAAATCAAATAAGCACCCATTTGACAATGCTTGTCGTACTGCAGTACCCAAGGACTGCAGCCAGGGTTAAATCCTATTTAATTGATTGTAATTTCTCCTAAAGGAGATTTAAAACAAAAAAATTAATCATCACTTTACGTTGTTGAGCCGTAGCAACAGCAGCAATTCTACAAGGAGGCCCGTGGGTCCCGGGATCAGAAGCTATGCTGGTGCCAGCATCGTTATCGCTGTCAGAAGCCATGGCAAAAGGCAACGCTTCAAAGTTGGCGCTTATTTCTTCAGCCAGGTCGATGCAGAGATCGGCGGCGTTCCTGTGAGCCTGTCCTTCCGCATAGGCAAACTGCCGAGATCCAAAGTTAGCGCGGACTTTGGTGTTCTGAAAGAAGATGCACATCAAAGCACTGAGCTGATCACATCTCCACGCCATGTGCTTTTTCCAGCATCACCAGCTATAAAACTGGATGCAGCAGGGAAAGTATTAAGCTTCTAAACACGAAGTTCGAACTTTCCTTTTTTTCTAGCTTCAAGAGACAGCATACTGAGCTGGGATACCTTGAAGCAGGGTCACTGCTGGGAAGGAACACTAATGGAAGGGTAGCTGGCACAGAATAATGCCATCCTATCCAGCCAGCTGCACATTAGTGTCCTTATGGGCAGGAAAAGTTCAAAATAATGACAAAATATGCATGCACCTGGGAAGGGCAACTACCATTCTACTTTTTTATAGAGAGGTAAGCAGGTTCAACACTTCTATATAATATTTTTAATATTTCTGAAATAATACATCTCAAGCAACATATTTCTGTTAAAAACTTGCCTTTTTCTGGATGTGGACAACTGGCCACATTCCACCAGAGACATCTTCTAAATACGGCCCAAGTCGCTGCCCACAATATGTAAAATAAACTCTGCCTTTAGCTGGCTGCCCTGGAGGGGGTGGAGTTCCTTCTGTTCTTTCCCAGCCAATTCCTGCTACATCACCTGTAGAAAAACATAATCGCCCCAAGAAGAATATGGATTTAATCTGTTTTCTTGTCCACTGTTTCCCTTACATTTAGGGGGACTTTCTGATTTGCCAGATAAGCAAGTTAGCTGTACTCTTACATACCAGGAGAAAGAGTCACGTCCAGTCTAACGCTCTTCCACTGCAGCAGGCTGGAGCCGTTGTAATGTACCGCTCGCCCGTTGCTACAAAGAAACACAAGGAGAAAATTAAAGACCGCACTGAAACAAAGTGGGAATGCTACCAGCTGAAGTCTAGGAAGCTGTGATGCTGACAAAAGGCAACTCAACTCTCCTTATTTTGATAAGGGGATAATCTAGTTCATCATTTTAACATTTACATTAAAACATACATGTTGCCTACTACATGCTCATGATACTCCTCCCTAGGGAGCACACAAATGTACTGAGCAAGAATGTGATGTTTGATGTACATCCCCAACATACTTGTGAAAAAGGCAGGTGCCCACTGGGTTTGTCCAAGCACCATCCCGTTTCTCGGCTTCTGTAGCAAACCCAAATGAAACAATTGGTCCAGTGTCATCATCTGTATCTCCATAGGAAACTATCTCAATTTCCCAGTAGAATGATGGTGCCTAGAAATAAAGATAATTTAGAAATATTTACAGACTTTAGGTAAAACAGAAAGTTTTCTTTTCTTGCACTATTGAACATTAAACGATACAAACTGTTGTACAGTTGTTGGGTTCTTACCTGTACTGGAACTGGTGAAGTGGCGTAGATAAACGTGCCCCGAGGAAGTCCCCCACCTGCGCTAGGATCAGCTAGAAAGGTCACAGCCGTGAGGTGCGATGAGAACATGCACGCCCGCACAGGGGGAAACACTCTTGATGGGCTCCAAGTGATTTCTTTGGGCTGCAAACAGGAACAGAATATTTTATTCTACCAAGTGCAGTTGAAGACATCCACTGAAACCCAATGACACACTCTTTTATGAAGCGTGCATTTCACACAACACATGCAACTCCCATAACTTCAATCACAACAAATCACATCCCGTTACAGAAATTCACATCACATGAGATGTTTAAATAAGAATCCAAGAAGTGTGGCCCCAGCACCACGGGCAGGCTGTCTGTACTCAGTGTCTGGTTTCACCTGCAGCAGCCTCAGCTCTGTGTCTGTGCTCACCTGCCTTCTGTCTGCTTGGAGAGGAGGAGGAGGAGGTCGAGCACAATCACGATACAACATTCGTAACCTTTCACACTGCATTTCTACAACAAGGAGCCTCTCCCCTGCAACAAACCAAACCAAGTCATGAGGTTCCAGGCAAATCTAGTTACTTCAGTGCAACAACACTATCTTAATACGGGTAAATAGAAACAAATATAACATTTGCATTTTCAGAGATCTGAACAAATAGTCTCACCTAATTGACAAAATTAGAGATAAAATCTAATGTATACAAGCAATAATTTTCCTTATGTTTAATTTATATTTCGTTAGCAAAGGCATTAAGCCATTGTTATGCTAATTATGCAGCTATGACAGGATGTGCTGTACTGTGCTAAGCTTTCAAACTCTAAGCAGCTGGTGGACAAAACACTGAAAGGATTCTAAAAGCTGTTATGTCTCTGAAATGAATACGCAAGAATGCATTGAAGACCTACCAGGGCTGCACTCCTGCGCTACCAAATTCAGAACTTCTACAGCAGCTGGACACTGTTGAATGAATTCTTCACAGAATGAGCTGTCTTCTAACAGCTGAGCCATCACCAGGCATGCTCTTAATCGAAAAAAAATATGTTTAAAGCATTATAAAAGTGTACACTGAAGTCAAAGTTGTCTTTACACATATTGAATTCAAGATTATTGTAAAAGCCAGCATGCTGACTGATCTGCCCCTTTAGCTGCTCAGCTGTCCATTGGAACTTCCACAACGGCAGCTTTACCTGCTTCACAGTATTTACTTATATGAAGCATTTGCTCAAGGCATTGCCAGCGTTACAGGAGGCACTTTATTCTTCGGTGCTCATTTTAACAACATCCAGACACTGAATGCACTTAAGGAAGCAAACAAGATTTTCTGCATTGTCCCCTGCTTTTGTATGTCAGTAGCAATTGAGGAAGAAAACAAGAAGCTGGGCAGTTTTACCGAACATCTGTGTATGGTATGAAAACAGAGTGGGGTGCTGCACAAACACCAAGGGCTCACCTGGTTCTGATTTCAGCGAGAAGCCGGACCACTGCCATTACTGGGGTTGAGCCATCTCCTGTTGCAGGAAGTGAGGTGTGAATAGAGAGACTTCCCTCCTGAGGGAGCAACATGGACTGGACTGCCTGTACTACCTTCTCAGTAATGGACAGTTTATGAAGAGGCAATGCCTGATGGTGGGGGGGCACGGTAAAAAGTTAAATTCAAGTAGTTAGTTTCTAAGAAACGAGGGTGTTTTATTACCTGGAGTTAATTCTTATTTTGTACTAGCACAAAATCAGCACCAAACACCAATTAAAAAAAAACCCAAACAAACAGAAACTAAAAAAAATACAACAAAACACCACAGTATGCAACCGAATATCTTTAAGCACCAAAAGATGAATACCCTTGTTACTTAAATGAGAACTTACATATAAATATTGTTAAGATACATTTAAAAAAATGAGGCCAGTTTTACAAACAATCTTCAAAGATGAAAGAGACTTTTTACATGCTGCAGATTAATTGCCAATATGCTATGACAAAAAAATAAATATCATACTTAATATTGGATTATTAAAACTACCGTACCTCAGATCTTGGAACATAGAGCCTAGATAATGGGATAGTTAATGTGTCTGATGCTTGTGAAGTCTTTCTATTGTCTATACTGGTGGGTGGAAATTTGACCGTTGCTATACCTTCTTGTTCATTAATAGATGCCACAACTCCAATGCTTCCTGCTATTCCTTTACCTAAAACCTACAACCAAAGAAGGGCTGCGTAAGATTTGAGGCTTTACAGAAAGAAACACTGAGTGCTTAACACCACACACCACCTCAATACACAATCCTAGGAAACAGGCAAAACATTGTCAGAAGGACCATTTCTCATAAGTGTGAATGGCGCTGAATTACCTGAACTTCAGAACCTATTTTAATGGTCTCCTTAAAGCCACCCAGAGCACAGAGGGCAGCTACTGCCTGTCGAGCGATCCTTTGAAGCTTTGCAAGCTTCCTTCCGCTGCTACTCCCATTCTCTAAAATACTCTCCGCATATTTCCCAAGTTGTGGAATGTACATCAGAGCCCGAGACAGAACCTGAAGACAGAAGCGAAAATACCAGGGAATAACTTCAAAGCACAATTCAGACAAAACCCAGTGCCCCAAGCCTCCAGCCCACACACAGTCTCAGAAGAATTATTTTTGTTTCTGAAGAGAATTATATAATTCAGAATATTCTAAGTTCTTTGATGTGTGAATGCCACCATAGCTGGCTGAATAGCAAAGGTAGAATAACTACCCAGGGAAGGGAAAAGAACTCCCTAAACAAACAGCATTATTAACTACTGAAAAGAATGGCAGGTGAATTACAGAATGACAACATGTTCTCTAATACCGGATAATTTTTTATTACATATTCCACCCTAAGACATCAGGTAGATACCACCTACTGAAAGGGCTGCTTCTATGTGGTTACACATCCCTGTTAGCAGCAGTAAATCACAAAGGAGTCGCTTAGGAAATTGTTAATTAAGCTCTCTTAACTACTCAATACATGCTTGGTGTAGAATTTGATACTTAATCTTCTGTTTTCTTACCTTTTCAGCAGTTGTTGTCCATATCTGAGCTGCATTTGATTCTGGTGCCATCAATAAGCTGTGGAGCAAAGCGATGACTTCTGCTGCCATGCTGTTTGCAACGTGACCACTAATGAAGGGCCTCACGGGATCCGTCCTGCACAGAACAAGAACGCAATTTGCCCATTAATTTCAAACTGAGAGAAAGAAAAGAAGCTTTACTTGTCAACAATGACACACACCACAAAAAGCGGAAATTTAGGAACACACAGATTGTTTTCTCTGGACTCTAACTACAGAATCAACGTGACTCACCTGGCAAGCTCAGAATTCCTCTCTCTGCAAATAGATGTTTGTGCCGTCTTCTTTTTGTCCCCCGTGGACAACCCACTCGTAGTTTCTGGATTGACAGTTTCTATGGGTGGCCCAACACTAACTATGAGACCAGACTGTGCCCACTTAGTTGCCTTTCGAAGAGCTGCAGCAGCTTCTTCTGTAATAACTTCACAGCAACCGCTCTGAAAATCAAATTGCCACACAGGACAAATACCAACGTTAGCTCTGCTTGGCCACATCCCATGATGTATTTAACTCTCCTCCCTCTGCATCTGTAAAAGTACTGAGAACACATCAGAACATCCTCCTCTGTATGCAGTACTCAGAGTCATAAGACAAATTCTTTTTGTTGTTTTTTCTTGTCTACAAAGAGATCAGAGGTCAATGTACATTTGTTGATTTTAATACGTCATTCTTAGCTTAACAGTACAGTTCTACTTCTCTTATGAAAATGCTGCACATGAGTATTTCTGGCGCAAATACTCAAGAACATGCACATCTAATTTAAATCCGTGATTTAAAATTCATACTATTGAGAGGCATTAAACACTTCAGGAAAGAGAATATTAAAGAGACTTAAACATGACCTACAATGGCTGGAGGAATGATCAGATGAAGTTACTTTTTATCATTTAACCCCTGTATTTACATTGATAACTACATAATGCTAACATTCCATATAAAGTCCTCTTTCTGAACAGTTCTGTAAATTAAACAACATTTAACAAAAGGAATTTAACATCAGTAAAAGCAAGAATTCTGACTGGCTATCAATTCTTAAGATGTTGAATAATTTTTCAGTTATTCCTTTTCTTACTTTTGTCATGTCTCGATCCATTTTCACCACTTTCTCCATGTTGGCTCCAGTTCCTAGTCGGAATGGACGACCTTCTGAGCTACTATTAAAGTGAAAATGAAATACATTAGCTTTGTAATAGCAAATTATTATCCAGCGTATGCATTATTAAAAGCAATGCTTTAAAAGCCGTTTTGCTTCGGTAGTTCTATTCCCTAGTCCACCATGGTCTGTAATACCATAACACAATACGTTCTATTTTTCCCATACGGCATCACTTAAGTAGCTAATTTTTCATGTGCTTGTTTTCAGAGAAATTAAGATGTTTTAATGTTCTTTTGCTAGCGGGCATGTAAGCTAATTCTGATCCAGTGAGTTAAGATTACCTTAGTAACGGCTGAAGGACTTCATGGGATGACTGGTCTTCCCGTTTATGAATAAAAATAGAAAGTTTACCATCCACTGCCTCGCTTTCTTCTCCAGGATCTTTATCGCCTTTTATGGAATTTTTAGGGCTGGCTTTTGCCAAAGCAGTATCCGGCTCAGAGGCAGTTGGAGAAAGAACTGTCTGGCATCCTTGAAGTTGAAAGGAAAAAAAATGAAACAAAACAAACACGCAATCATGAGCTCCATCAACAAACTTTCCCTTGAAACTAATGCTAACACACCCGAGATGCATCTAAAACGTCACTGTGACACACTAGTCTGAGAGCAGTGAAATTTAAGTTACAGAAATAGCCTGCCTTTCAACACTGATGCATCATATATCTTCTTCCTACTTGAGCTTTCTGTCAATACAAAACCTCTTTGCAGAAACATGACTTGCTTGGCAATTTCTCAAATTATCACGACACAAGGGAGACGTTGGTACCTGGCACTACGTAATCTGCCAGCTTGGCCAGCAGCAGAGATGCAATCTTGGAGGCTGGGTCACTGGGATCATCCTGTTCGCTGTTCAGAGAAGGAACCGAGTAACTCCAGGGAGGCAATTCCACATTTCCACAGTCCTCAACACTCATTAGAGGCAGCGCAGCACGACACAGCTGCAGGATTATAAGGACCAACTTTGGAGAAGGACGTTGATCCAAGAGAAGTGACAGAAGCTTGGACACGCAGGCTGGCTGGCTCAGGATTGCTTTACCTATGTGACTCCTGAAAGAGGAAAAAACACAAAACACAAACAGGTAACTGCTATTTGAAAAAGAAAAAAAAAAAAAGTTTGATGATGCTCTTGAAACTAAAACCAAACTAACTTACTACTTACAATATGTAATTAAAATTTCAGCATCTTACAACCTTATCTACAACAGTTCTTGGATAGACTGACAGCACTGATTAAACACTAAGGGTCAGCTTACAATCAAGTTCTAGAATGGTTTTGAAAGTTAGTTACCTCTGTCAAAAAAACCTCTCAAAACCTCTCAAAAGCCCCCACCTGCTTTCATATTTAGAAAAAAATACTCTAGAGACAAAGGCCTAGTACCTTGACAGGTCATTAAGAAGACTGAGAACATCTTGAAGTGCATCATTTCCTGCAGCCTGGTTACCACAGCACTCTGTGGCGCGAGCGAGGTGGTTGGTAAGAAGGCTGGAGACCTGACGGGCCAGGCCAGAGTGAACGGCTTCTGTCGAACCACCTTCAAAAGTCATGCAAGAACACAGTTGTAATTACCAAAAACGAATGTACACACCACCAAATCCCTTGCCCATAAAATGAGAACAGTAAAAAATACTTTCATTTTGCTATAGTAAAACTTTTAATATATAAATGTATTTAAAAATAAAACCTGATACAACAGCTACATCCCACTAGCTATGTGTCTAGATGTTTATGTGTGTTATGGGTGAATCACAGAAAAAATGGGTAAGTGATCTCTCAGGGTCTGCAGGTTCTCTGATTATGTTGAGACAGAACCAAATCCCAGACTTGAAATTATCTGCAATATTCTTCCATGAGGAAGAAAAAAAACTGAAAGTAAAAAAAACACACAAAGAAAATAAACTTATTTCTGTATCCACTTGTGTGTTGTAGATAACCCAAACAATACTGAAGCAATGGTGAGCAGATGCTCTATTTTAAATACATTTACACTGCTTCTCAAGCACTTGCACAATTCTGAAGCGCACAGCAGAAATACAGCTGCAGTGTTCCTACCTTCTTCTTTTTCCCATTCCACACAGCGGTTGGCGAGCACCTGGAATGCAGCCCAGGCCATGGTGGCCACCTTCTGTTTCTTAGTCTGTTTTTCATTCGAACTGGATTCTGTCTGGCTGCTTAAGCTGCAAAGCCGGTCCATAAGCTGCACCAGACCACTACGTACCAAACACTTCTCTTCGCTCCTGTATGAGAAGACAAATTCAGCTTTCGTTTAAGTAACTTTTTGGTCACTAACAACAGAAACAATGAAGATCCAGAACGTGCTGTTAACAGTTAATTACTTCACTTTGCAGAAAGATGGTTCTGTCTCTCCCTTGTCCTCCCCAGAGGAAATTCCATTTTCTGAGAAAACTTAACAGCAGGTTCTCAGACACTCCTCATTATGAAGAAAAGGAATATTATTATACTATATAAGGCTTCTCCCCAAGACAAACCCTAAAAAGGACAGCTGCAGATGCCCTCCTTTCCTTTCCAAAACACCGTCCTACCTCGTGTAAGGTATAGTGCATAAGAGGCCAATGCTATTCGCACAAGCAATGGGGTAGCGAGCGCACAGTGAGACCACAGACGTCATCGTCTCTCCAAAAGCTTCCTGGACTTGTTCCACCATCCCACCACAGGTGAGCTCTTCAATTCTGTTGGTAGACATTTGAAACAGTAGGCTTCTGAGGTTAAATAAAGTGAACAAACTTCCAAATAGAGCTTTAAAAAAATATATCAGCACATATTAAGAATTACTCAAGGAAGATTTAGAAGGAAAACTGCAAGTGACTTAATGTTTTAATATGAAACATATGTAAAGAAGATAGTATGGTAGTTTTACCACAGATGATTGAAATTTGCTTGCAAACAAAATACTGAGAAGATACTGAGCAAATATAGATGACACTACTTGTATCTGCTAAACCTGCCACTAACACATAACTAACATTAATTTAGAAATAGTGCGGAGAGTAAGACACAGTATATACATATTTGTGGACATGTCACTCCAGTATGAAAGCAAAGTTCACCTGCTGCCAAATAAAAGCATTTCTTAGCAGTCTCTGCCTTTTCATCCCACAAGTGCCAATCGAAGTGGTTGCTGTAAGCTTATTTCTGCAAACTTGAGCCCTCACAGGTAGCCAGTTCTTAGAGCTTTTCTTCACACAGAGCAGTTTATTATCTTCTACAGAGACTACAACATTTAATTATTCTCAGAGAAATAAACAAACCTTGGTCCTCCCTGAAGTACCATGGTCACCGGGCCCACGAGATGCGTCACACCGCCGACCCGGACAGCTGCCGTCAGCAGCTCCCGCATGTGCACCAGCGCTTGCTTCCTCGTGTTCCCCCGGCGCCACCTGGTCTGAGCAGCCAGCAGAAAACTGCTGCTGGACACCTACGAGGTTCCGTTCGCTTTTGTTAGCGGGACACAAGCAAGACACCTCCCTTCTTTGTGAAAGTTTCAATTTGAAAATAGAATGATGTAGCACGTTTTAAGGACATACCGCTTGGTCAGGATTTGTTCCAATGAAAGCGAACAGCTGCCCCAGTAAGACGCTGTACGTGGGTTTATCTCTGCTGTCCTCAATGGCCAGCGACTGCAGAAGTGTGAAAGAGCTACTTCTGTGGCTGGTTACATGGCGGCGCCTACGAGAATACAGGGTAATTAGACGCAGTAGAAGCAAGTTGATCCAATTAAAAAAAACACAAACAGTGCTATGCTTGCAAAGTTTATGAAGATTTTAACAACACAGGCCACATTATCGTAAAGCAGCCCAGTGGAATAAACCCCTGTATACCTCTGACTCGACCTGGCAAACTCGATGTCTTCATTACCAATCATTTCTAAATCGGATGGAGCTGACATGCTGCGCAGGAAGACGGGCTGGCGGACTGCATGAGATATCACTTTGGTTTCAGACGCTGATTTACAGGCTGCAATATTAGACAATGTGAAAGAATGTCACTCCTGGGGTAGGAGATTATTTACAAACTGGTTTTGAAATCACTGTGGACATTCCAGTGAAAGATACAACATAGGAGGGGGAAGATACCATCTAAGCAAGAACTTACAACTCCGTTCTGAGGACTTTCCTGTTTTCAGGTACTGTTTCAAATGAGTTTTGTTTTGATTAGGTTAAGCTTTTTTTTCCCCAATAATTCAGAAGGTTAAAGTTTAAATTCCACTTGTTACTCAGACCTTAATTTACGATCATTATGGCAATCAGAAAACAAAGGTTCAACTTCATTTAGTGTAAAAGGATTTATTTCAAAAAAGTAAAAAGGTTTAAGTGAAAGAGGAAAAATAAGAGAAAAAGAATAAAATATCTTTATAGTAAAAAAAAAGAAAAAAGAAAGTATAATGGTGGTAATGATATATGTACCTGGAGTCTCTGCGGGGGTACCAGATATACTCCTTGTGATACCAGACTGTGCTGCAATAGTGACGTGTAATAACAGCTCTGCTCTGTTCATCAAGCTCTTAACTAATGTTTTTGTTTTTGCTAAGGGATGACAGGTCTTCTGTATCAGTGAATTCACCTCTTGAAAAAACTTCTCCCTAAAATTATGGAAGAAAAATACAAGAAATAAACTCAATTATCTTTTAATGCCTTCTGCCATCAAGTGTTACTGTGAGAAAGGTTACTTTAAAGAAGACATATAGCACCAATTGATTCTATGCCAGCAGAGTAGAAAGCAGAAAAAATTAAAGAAATAAATGAGTGATTTGTTAGTAAGCACTAGTAGCTGCAGGTACTAATATTAATATATTTAGGACAAATGTTTCTAACAATTTAATCAAATATTGCTAGACAGACAGAAAAATTGAGTTTTAAAGTATTTGCATCCCTGGTTAAAGTTCATCTGAATGTTCCTGCTCCCAAAGATTGTTTCCTTACTGCAGGTCTACCAGTCTTTAATGGAATTAGACATAAGTTTGAGACATTAGTGCTAGCTTCTGCTTCACATCTTTAAGTGTCATAGGGTACAATGAGATTTAAGTGGCTACTTCAATAAGCATTTATGTTATGTGTGCAATTTTTACCCTGTATAGCTACTTTGGAACTCACTGAAATTCCACAGCTACAGCCGCCTGACCGGTGCAGTCCACAGCCAGCTACTCACCTTAACGCCAGGACCACGTTCTCCAGATCGCTTCCATCAAAACAAACTTCTTTCATGGAACACAGAAGTTCCAGTTCTTTCATCTTGCTCTAAACAAAGCAAAGGAGAAGGATGAACGTATATTGAGAGCAGCATGAGCACGCACAGCAGCCACAACGCTTACCTCGTTGAAGTGATAATCGTAAAAGAACGGGACGTTGTTCTCCAGCTTCCCATGCATGGCGTCATCCACCTCATTCTGCCATTTCTGCTCCAGCTCAGCCACACTCTAATAAAGACACAAAAAATAACACTGATTGCAGTTATTCATCTTAAGGAGTAGAAAAGATATTTAAGGAAGAAATCTGAGTACATTTTATATTTCTGTGTTTCTAAAATGCTGTTAATACACCTTTAGCCTTCTGGGTTTTTTTAGTGTAATTTTATTTTTACCTGCAATTGTCTCTCCATGGCATTTAGCTTCTTAAAGGTCTCTCCCATAATTTTACAAAGTAAATCATATTCTTCAGCATGTTCTTCTTGATACTGGAAGTTTATCAGGGACTGGAGTGCATCAACCAAATTCAAATGTTTAATCACACATGAAACTACCATCTCCTCCATTACTTCTGGCTGGATCACTTCCCTAGGGTCACAGGTAAAGCCAAATTGATTAAGCAAGAATAAGGGACAAACTTTGACAATTCATATTTACAATCCACTAGGTGTTGCATTCACAAACAAGTATTTACAGAATATTAAATGCATACCATCATACAAAACAGCCATGCTGCATCCTCACCACTGCTTCTATAGCACCAAACATATCAAACAATAAAAGTTAGAAAAATAAAGCAAACCAATGTCTACTTACTTTATACTAGGTCTAAATTGAGGCCGAGCACGTCCAGAAATTTCCCTGAGCTTTATCATGATTCCTGGAGGCAGCCTGATCCTTGGCAAATCAAAATAGTGTCCGACAGGAGGCACAAGAACATCCGAAGGATATGTAAACTCTCTGTCTTCATCTATGGTAAGAGGCAACGGAGAAGGACTTGGTGTAAGGGCTGGAGATATTACACCATTCGCTTCCACCTGCCACTGGCACCTGGAAAAAATAAAGGGGGAAAAAAGGATTTTTAAAATTATTTTTTTCCTAACTGCTCTTATTGAGAAAGACACATTAGTCAACAATGCCTTATAAAGAGAGACAACATATTAACATATTAAGTGTGGCCTGTACCAAACACAGCCCAATCCTTCTCTACTTATTCTAAAGAAAATCTCTGTTCTATAGAACATTTCCTTAGTTTGAGACAACCCAGAACTCCTGAACAACCTCTGTAGGAGAAATTATCAAAACCATCACTTTAAACCATGAGACTCAAGCACAACTACAAAAATCAACTTGTCTCAGAAAAAAATCCCACATAGGAACTCAGATTAATATCTATATTTTTTTACCTTTGTAATAGTTTAGATCTTAAGAGCTCTTGACAGGTTTCTTCATCTTTGGTAATTTCTGGTCCATTGTATAATATTCGCAGCATAGAACAAGCTAACACAGAAAGGCCAAGTGCCAGGTCAACTAAGAAGGGCAAACCTCCTGACACATCCTCTGAAGACTCCTGCAGTAGGAACAGCAATAAAGTTGCACTAACCAATCAACCATCAAGTCCTTCCCCAGTATATTTCAAGATGAGAGATTTTATATTTGTATATGTAAGAGATGTATCTACCATACGTCTCTTACACAGAGGTACATTGAAAAAAATGCTTTAACAATTTAAAGCACTATATAAGAACAACTCAAGACAAGAAACAAGATTTAAATGTTGTTTTCTGAACCAAGAAAGAAAAGGTAGAAGTTATTTTCGGTTCAGTCATTTTCTGGTCCGTGGATCTGCCATCTCACGGCCCCAGTCCCAGTTTCCCAGCAGCAGGATTCAAGTTTCCTTGTGTCCCCAGCGTCTCTCCCCTCTCTTCCTTACAGCCTGGAATCATCATCATGTCTTATTGCCAAAATAGATAACCTGTTACTGTTTCCAATTTCAGATGTTAACTTCCAACTTTGAAGTACATTTCGATTTGATGTGAAGTGCATAACGAGATAAATCAGAGTGGAACCTGTCCCACAGAATCAGTTGTGTGAGTACCTGTGCTCGGACAGTGCAAGCAAAGCCCCACATGGCTTTGTCTGGAGTGTTGTGCTCGCGGCCACTCCGCATTTCAAAGGAGAAGGTGACTGTATCTCCTTCCACCTTCACATTTTCACAGGAGGAGAGGAAAACAAACAAAGACAAAAAAAGAAGAAACATTTAAGAATTGAGGCAAACAAACAGGCTTTTCATAAAGGGTGCTTATTTTACAGATTAATCCTTTTAGTGACAGTTATCTAAGTATTATTTTTATCTCCAATTATATACTCTGATTGAGCTTCTTCCCTTTTTGTAAGGATCTCTTTCAGTGGACAATTTGATTTAATTTTGCTGCTGGCTAATTACAGTAAAACAAAAAAATGATCAGAGTTGTAGAAACAAAAGTAGAATGTATCAAGTCACTCTGTATTACTTGGCCTTGATTATCATCAAAACATTTTCATCATTTTTCTGCAAGACACCATGCAATAATCAACAGTTCCCTTCCTGGAGGAAGACAGACAAGCTCTTCAAGGAGAAGAATATAAGCACATTAATAGAAGAGTTTGCTAAAAGAATAGTGTAAAAGTCTGTGTCTGAAAAAAATCAGTGCAATTCCAGTAATTGTGAGCAATGGAGTGCTTGTCTGAATTGCTTTCCAGTTCATTACTTCTTGTTTTTCTTTTTGAAATTGCTTTTTCTTATGTATACAAGCCCCGTTTCCTGTGGGACAATGCAGCAGTATAAACACATAAGAAAAAAAAATATTGCATACAATCTGAAGGAACGCAGCACAAAATTCTTGAAGTACTGAAATTTCAAGAAGTTTGAGGGATTTTTTCTGTCTCTGCTTTACTGCCAAAAGCATCCAGTGTAATTCTAGAACCCAACACGAATGGCTGGAAAGTTATTATACATTTATGGCTTGTTATATTTGTGGACTACTGTTAAAAAAAAAAATGCAGTTATGACCTTAAGAAAATATGCACAGCCTCAGACTGTGCAAGAATTTCTCCTAGGAAGATATATTTATGAGAACAGTTGTGCCGTTAGAGACTCCAGGACCGAAACACACGGATAATGAATTCCAGTAAGACATAACAAAACAAGATCAGCTCAAAGAGGAAGCATCACACATAAAACATAAAGCTGAATTTCAAGTTATTCCCCAATGATTTAAGAGCCCACTTAAGCGATCTCATCATGGATAACCGAACACTTAAAAGCTTGGACTTCATTGCTATCGGGGTTCAAACAGACTCGACATGGTTTCCAAAGGGGATTTTTCTATGTGAAAGATTGTTGGATTATAATACTGTACCTTTACTAAGTCTTTCGGCCAACCAGTTCCTAAGACACTACGGCTGCCATATCCCAGTGTATTGCCTCCATACTCAGCAACCTTCCTACTGTTTGTGTTAGGACCAGCATAGATCACCAACTTCAAAACATAAAATACACTGTTAGACTGTAAGAGAAAAACAAGAAAATCTAATAATAATAATAATACTTAGCACTTACACCGCGCTTTATATTTTCAAAGCGCTTTATCAACATTAACAAATCCTCACACCAGCCCTGTGAGGCGAGTAGGCAAGTATTATTATCCCCATTTTACAGATGGGGAAACTGAGGCAGAGAGGAAATGGAGTGACTTGCCCCTGAGATCACACAGCAAGTCAGCAACGGAACTGGGAGCTGAAGTCAGGAGAAATCCCAACTTCCAGTCCTCTTTCTGAGCTAATGAGAACATACTGCCTCTCTACTAATAAATTGATTGATCATCCTCCCATCAAAGTTAATATTGTCAGTGACTTCAGTGGGAACATGACAAGGCCCGAAGTTTTATGGAGGAATTTAACCAGGAACAGGTGACATTAATATTAAAGACACTTATAAATAACTAATGGGAGTGAGAATCACAGGATCTCCTCTATGTCAAAGAATATATGGCAACAATTAGCACACAGTACAAGCAGTTCTCTGATTATACAAAGTGCTACTAGTTGTGTTCTTGAAATTGAAAATACTTGTAAACCCATGTAAACAAGCCATTTATCATCAGGGAAAATAAAAGCCACCTTCCAGTTCTACCCAGTTTAAACAGACTGTGCTGATCTACAAAGTAGGCAGCTCAATTACAATTTGAGAAATAAGGAAAACTGAACAGCAGCAAAACTGAGAAGGAAGTCAAATTTGGACAACCTGATCCATCCAGAAATGAACTTAATAACCTCTCTGCATCCCCGTACTTTACAGCCTTGAAGTAAGGAGATCATGACATTAAAGAGTACACTAACAAGCTCCTGTCCATAAAAACCTCCTGCATTATTCTGATCACTGGAAATAAGGTGCAATTAAACATACAGGGCAGAAAAGATGAAAACAGCAAGTGCTGCTGATGGAAATATATACAAAAGAAAGAATTTCTGAGTTGGTCCTTGCTTACCTTATCATAATCATATTGCGAAGAACATCTGTTGTCAAATCTAAGATATAAACAGCGGGCTCCTGGAATATGTACAGTTTCTTTAAATTTATAGTTATCCCTGACGGGATGAACTGTTTCAACAGTTTTCCCAGCAGCCCAGGGAGCAGGGATCTTCAAACCCGTAAGAAAACCTGGTTCTTCTTTCTCTTCCAGCATTCTGAAATTAGAGTGAAAAATCAGTCCTAAAATTAAATGCACAGATTTCTACTATATATTCAGACACCAAACTAGAAAGTACTTCAAATCACCTCTCAGTATTGATACATAGCAACACAAAGTATTGACCCCTCATGTTGGGCACAACTGTACTGAGGAAACACGCAGAACTTCAATTGTACAAACCCTGTACGTTAGAAATAACTGTGCCGATCTCTACCCTGTAAAATCTGAACCTTTCCCTGTGCTTTCCAGTTTCCAAATTATTGTAAACAACCTAAGTAGCACCACAAAATATAAATGGTACTACATATGCATTCTAATACACTTATTGGTAGCATAAAAAACCAACAACACAACAATTTCCCTCCTGGGACAGTGCCCAAAGCTGATTATACTGTCATAAAATAATATGTCTAATATTCCACTGAGGCTTATAATTTCAAGGAGGATCGAAAGAAAATTCTTCCTAGTTTTCATACATTATATTACACATTATCACAAGTTGTTTAATACCACAAATTCTGCAACACTGCAAATAGCTATGATAAGCATTTTTTTATTTAATTCAGCGGTGCGTTTCTGTTTCTAAGCAGAAACTGTGTAACTTGGAGCTGAGACTTGGGATTTAAATGCAGAACTTCAAATGGTTTTATTTCTCTATGGAAATGAAACCATTTAATATCTTTCCAATAGTTTTAATACTGTATCTCATGCTGCCAAAACAATTTACATTTACTCATGACAGCTCTCCTTAGCCTAAATTACTGTAAGAGAAGCATTTAGAATTAATTCCTAATGCTTGAGCTGAGGGAAAAAACAAAGCCAACCATATCCTGTGCAAACAACCTGAAGATATTAATCATTTAATTCCATATGCCAAAAAAATTTAGAACTAATTGCCTTTTGTAAAGGCTTATATACGTCAAAGACAGCCTCACAAACCATTATAGCTTGGCCTTAAAAAAGATTGCTGCAGCTATGGTCAAATTAACATTACAGCTAAGATATTTAATCCCATGAAAAGACTCAAATGTGAAGAAAATCACCTCTCATCAGGCAACAGCTTCCCTTTCTGTTCTGATGCACCACTGGGGGAACTGTTCAGTTCCGAGAAAACCGGAGACTGAGTTTTAAGCAGCAGAGCAGTCTGTGGCACAAAATGTAGTGTTAGAAATACACAAACAGTACATGATTTTATGAACTCATTATTGAACATATTAACAATCACACTGTATGCTGTTATTGACAACAAAGCATTACTCAGCAGCTGTTTTACCAAGTCAAACTTAATATTCAGCATTATCAGCTCCTGTAGCTGTTGAACAACTCTTGAACTATGATCTTGGATCACTTAATGCAGAAAGCTGACCAAGATCTGCAGCACTGTAGAACACGCCACATGTTTTTTTCTGTTGTAGAAAACCACTGACACAAAGATCATACCTGACTTGTGTAAAGAACCAGCTGCACCAACTGAGGCATCAAGGCATCAGCCATGGTCAGAGTTTGCAAATTCGGATGCATCAGGGATGTCAGCAGGACGGGAAGCAGATGACCAAGCATAGTAGCCTTTGTAATTTGTTCCAGGCCTTTTAATCTGTAAGAAGAGTCAAGGTTTACATAGTAACAACTATTTTCATAGAGTATCACTTCTAATTTTAGTCATCTGTTTAATCTTGTAACAGACTGCATAAGCAGGCAATTTAAAATTCAGCAGAGAACATTTGCATTTTAAAAAAACCCAAACAAACAAAAAAGCCAACAACCAAGAACTTAATATCTTGAAAATATGATTTCTCCAAAGTGTCTAGTCTTTGCTTTCAATTCTTACTAAACAACGATAGATAAGAAGACAGTACATCAAGAGTTTAATAATTACTTAGAAAATCATAAGCTCCCTTGGCCATGGGATGAAAGTCCACATCAAATACAAATGTATTTGTTCAGTATGTACGTCAGGCTGCCAGCACGTGTAGCTCAATGTATTTAAAAGAAGCTGTATCTATAAAAATATATTTGAACATGAAACCCTTCTGAAAACATCTCAAAGGAACTGCGTATTGTCAATAAACAAAACTAATCTTGCAGGCACAGAAAAGCATAGAAACTGAGACCTGAGACACAATTGGGAGAGGGAGGTCATTGTTTAACTAGAGAAAAGGTTCACAGCTGCTGTTTACATCCCATTCCCAACCTATATTTTTAAGCGGAGGAGAGACAAGGAAGGTCAAGGTGATGCTACCTGATGATAAATGCAGGATATTGTAACAGCACCCAAGACTTACCATGGATTAAGTATCTAATTCAGCTACTGGAGATGTAACAGTTAGGAATTTAAAAATAAAAAATTGCCCCGACTTGCAGGAATATTCCCGGCTGACTGAATACCATTTGTTTCCAGTTGCTCTGCTCAAAAACACCACTGTAACTGACTAAAAACTCACCAGTTCAAAGTTTCTTTATTATCAAGCTGGTAGTACTGACATGGAGAATCTGATTCTAAACTCTTCAAAAGACAAGCGCTAAGCAAACACTATAGCAAGAAATGGTTCACATACCTTTGAAGCTCCCATTTGAAGTTATAAAGAACAAGTCATGGCAACTGTGCTGGTACAATAATCCACAAAAAGCAAGTTTACTGTTTTCAACTTAACGTACACTTGTCTTACCTTTGCTCTCTATCAGAAATGTCACTGTTTATTAGTGCGGTAGTGACTTGTTGCAGCATTTCTAGGACTTCATCACATCCTGTCAGAATTTGTGTAGCAAGAGACAAAATGCTGGTCTTCAGCTCCTAGGTACAAAAAGAGTTATAGGATACTTGAATTCTTAGAGAATGCAAAAAAAAAGACAACAGAACAAAACGATGGATTTCCAAATAAAAATAATGATAATGTGACCTGGCAGGCCTGCAGCAGTAGATTCATCCAAGACTTAAATTTGATTAATGCTAAGCCCCAAAGTGCTGGGAGAAACTAGGTGCATGTTTTACAGGATGCACATCCAGTTTCTAGAGGGAAGGAATCCCCATGTCCAGCAGAGGCGAGAGCTGTTAGCCAGCCAAGGTACAGCATTGGTGACACAATGTTCTAGCAGGTATGAGGATCACTGTGGAGAGAGAAACTGAACAATGAAAACATGGGTGAATAGTGAGACAAGAGAAGTACTGCAATATTTAGCATTTACTCAATGAGCCTGAACAAATAACTTTCAACTTTAGCAGATTAAGAGCACACAAAGTCTCAAAGAGCAGCAGACAAAATCAGCTTAACAAACAATACCAGAAATCCAGAAGTCAATACCATTATAGAAAAATTGTTAGTTACAAAAACGACTATGGTAAGACAGCCTGCATGCTAGGACAAACCTGGCTTCTACATGTTCATTCAAGACTATTCAGACAATATTCCAGATGTGGTCTCACCAGGGCAGAGTAGAGGGGAAGGAGAACCTCTCTCTACCTACTAACCACCCCCTTTTAATCCACCGCAGGTACCACTGGCCTTCCTGGCCACAAGGGCCCAGTGCTGGCTCATGCTCATCCTGCTGTCCACCAGGAATCCCAGGTCCCTTTCCCCTACACTGCTCTCTAATAGGTCATTCCCCAACTTTTAATGGAACCTGGGGTTGTTCCTGCCCAGATGCAGGACTCTACACTTGCCCTTGTTATATTTCATTCAATTTTTCCCTGCCCAACTCTCCAGCCTGTCCAGGTCTCTGGATGGCAGCACAGTTTCCAGTGTCAGCCACTGCTCCCAGCTTGGTGTCATCAGCAAACTTGCTGATAATACACTCTATTCCCTCGTCCAAATCATTGATGAATATATTGAATAATATAGGCCCCAGTACTGACCCCTGAGGCACTCCACTAGATCCAGGCCTCAACTGGACTCTGCCCCATTGACCACGACTCTCTGGCTTCTTCCCTTCAGCCAGTTCGCAGTCCACCTCACTACCCGGTCATCCAGACCGCACTCCCTCAGTTTAGCTGTAAGGATGCTGTGGGAGACTGTGTCAAATGCCTTACTCAAGTCAAGGGAGACCACGTCCACCGCTCTGCCATCATCCATCCATCTTCTTATGTCCTCATAAAAGTCAATGAGGTTGGTCAAGCACGACTTCCCCTTGGTGAAGCCATGTTGACTGCCCCTAATGACCCTCTTATCCCTGATATGCCTTGAGATGGCACCAAGGAGAAGTCGTTCCATCTGTTTCCCAGGGATGGAGGTGAGGCTACCCAGGTCCTCCTTCTTGCCCTTTTTGAAGACTGGAGTGACATTTGCTTTCCTCCAATCCTCAGGCACCTCTCCCATTTCTCAAGACTTGGCAAGGATGATGGAGAGCACATGATATTTATGACTAGCACATAATAATTAAAATACATTTTAAACCTCATTATATGTATATTTATTAAGCGAAGCGTCTACTCTCACTGACAATATAGAACCCAATTTAGAAGACTGAACACAGAACAACCGCAGACTTTAGCTGGAAAACAGGTAAAAAGCCTGTCTACAGTAATTTAAGTATATTGAGAAGAAAGGAAGCAACAAAATAAGTAGAATGCACTGCAGAAATAAGAGGTGTCACAGGAACATTGACTGTAGAGAGTCATTCTAGAATAAAACTTGGTGTTTACCTGTACCTTCAATGTCTCTCCCTGCAAGGAGCTGTCACTGTCATCATTGTCATCGGGTTTAATCAAAATAGTGTTACTGAGGAGGTGGTTCTGTACAGCCATCAGATACCGCAAGCATGAAGATGCAGCCTTTAACATAAATAAGTACACTTTACATTATCTAAACCCTTTAATCAAGCTTGATTCAGGCAATCCTTGTATTTTGACATAAAAGAGGAAAAAAGTAGGGGGAGAGGACAAGTAAAACCAAAAAATTTTCCCTGAATAAAAGTGTTTTTGCTGATTTAGTGCAAGCTTCTTCATTTGTATCTAAGAGAACAACCTGGTTGCAAATAACTTGCAAAGCATATACAGAAGCAGGAACATTCTATTCATGTATGTAACATCATAATAACATGTAAGTACTGTAAGATGAATTAATTCTTACAAGATAATGCCACCAGAGAGTTAAATTTAATTCACATTCCCAAAGGTGATGGTTCCATTCTACTCCTTTCCCATCCTTCAGCAGCACAGGCCATGACTTTGTCCCCTTGCCCGTGTTTGTCTTTGCCATCAACCAGATCAGGGGCTGGCACTGCTGAAAACACCTGTGTGTACTTTTACCATTAAACTAAGTCGATTTTCACTCATTTTTCTCTGTAAATGATAATCCTTTCTGCCTGTACAAATCATTACACACAACTGTATGTTCTTTTTAAAGTTGTTGTAATGCTCTGAAGGCTGATACACACAAGTTTCCTTTATATTGAAGCAGCTACCACAGAAATGGGAAAATAATTCCACATATAAACCTGGTTTAGCTTTACCGTAAGATTTACTTTGCTGTAAGAAATCATTTATTCTTTCCCTGTACAGCATAAACAAAAGATATTTTTTTCCTCTATTTGTTAAGACACAATTATAGAAGTTTCACCGCTATATACTCAGGGAAGATGATGGATTTTAAGAGGAAAAGCAGCCAAAGGCAAATATACTTTTATCAAAATTCATTTCACTTACAGGCACAGTTGAAAGAAGCCTTTGAAAATCATCTTTAGATACAGTTTGGCACTTGGTGATTAAGACACAAGATTCTCGGACAACAATCTTGAGAATGTAGTGCAACAGCTCATCATTTAGTCTTCAAAAAATGCAGGAAAGATGTAAAATGTTAATAGTCTAATTATGGTGTATTTTGTATAGCTCATCTCAAAAGCCTCAGCAAGCTGTATCACAAATTATGTGAAACCAAAACAAATATCTGTTCAACTTCAGAGATTCAGACACAAAGAAAACAAAGCCTGAAATGTTTAACAACAATCAATACAATAAACCAGCAGCGATTTCTTGCACTGCGCTGATAGAACCTATGGCTCCCAAAAAAACCTCCTCCCAACTTGAACACACTACCTGAGACTGACAGTTTTAATGCTGAAAAGTCACCTAACGTAGTGATATGGAGAATAATGGTAGAATATCCTACTTAAGAATTATTATCCACGATTACTGTATACACAAGCCTAAGTTTGTGTACAGACGTCTCCAAAGCTTCCGCTAAAACATTCAACCTCTCTCTCCCTTGTCCCAACAAAATCCTACCCGCTATGGACACACAGTATTTGAGGTCACACTGGCTAGTAAGATAACAAGCCATTTCAGCAGAATTTTATGCAAGTTTACCTAAAGCAAATAACAGAAACACACATTATGAGCAGGGGGGAGGAGGACTGGACTGTGGCATTACCTATAATGATCATCATCTTCACTTCCAAATCTGTTATTCTGAAGCTGTTCAGCTAAATTAGTCAGGATAACATCGCGGAGTTGAGAGAGACCACTATTTCTCTCTCCTAAAATGGAAAGCAAAAGCATTTCACTGAATTAATTTCTTTTTATTTCCTCAGATACCTTGCTTAATATAGGCTACATTCCGGAAGTTACTATTTTTACAGTGTAACTGCTGACACTTCATACTGTTAAATCTTACTCTGCACATACCACTGTTTTAAATACCAAAGACTTTGACACATGAACACATTTCTATAAAGTAACGAAGTTCTGTGCATCAGCTGCTCCTGAGTCCAGACTCCCATTTCATGGCAAACACAAATAAATTACTCTTTTCACTGAGATCTAAAATGACCTCTGGTTACTGTGTAACTGCCATGGGTGACACTAATTGCTAAGCAGGTGTTCTAAAACACAACCTGGACAAGAAATATTAATACTGACAAAAGAGAATGTTAATTATTTTTAATTTCAAGCAGCTGCCTGATCTAGACGTATTTTCCTTTTCTACACCTAACATACGCTTGATTATGTAGCCATTCAGAAGGCAGCTTCAGAATACGAAGCATTTCATCATTTCCTAGAATAAGGTTTAGAGCAGATTAGTGCTCAGTATTCTGCACCTTTCTCCCTCCGGAGTTTGAGAAGTATTTCTACTTTTTTATTTCAATTAAAATAAACACTCTCTCAAACATCAGTAAGATATTCTCACCTTCGGTTAAGACCAATTTCAATAAATTATTGATTTCTGCTTCTCCAGGATACAGGATATTTAAACCAGAGCTAAAGGAAAAATAAAACCATGTATTACTTGAGAAATTTAAAAGGGAACAAAATAACTTCAATGAATATGTGAAAAATCTCAGGTTAGTATCTGATGTAACACTTAAAATGACTATGGAATAGCTTCTTCCAACTCAGAAAGGCACCCTCTGTATTTTAACATTTGTATTAGTCATACAACATACAGCTGCTTTCTCCAGAAATCTCTTGTAAGCAACTATAGTTTATTGTTTAGGTCCAAAAGCTTCTTCAAGAGCTATTTGCTTCCCTCTGAGTACCTCCATATTAATCACTCGTATATACAACAGCACCATCATTTTTCCAAGCAGCAGACAAATGTCAAGAAGAAATAGATGAGGGCTCAGAGAACAACTAGAACAACTCTGGTGATGGGGCAAGAGCTGTGGTTTGTGGTAAGAACAATGGAAAATGAGACAGTCATCAAGAAGTCACCACTGTTACAGTTTCATACCTGAAGACTGGCTCTTATAAAAGGTCTGTCTTAAACTATACAGAAGATTCTAGAACTGGCATTTCAGAATCAACACAGCAATAAATATCCCTCATGGAGACACTTTTCCCTCTCACTGCTGATGAACTTTGTCCTTCCTGCATGAATTACCACACCAAGACAGAAGCTCACAATAACTCAGGAGTACTTCGTGACTGTCAGAAGTGTTGAAACTATTATGCGGACTTTTTCTTCTTTTCTTTTTCCCTTTTCTTTTTAAATAACACTCAGAGAAAAGTGCTAAGTTTTTCAGCTTTGCACTGAGAGCGGAGACGACGGCAGCTTCCCTCCCCTGGCTCACGCTGACCAACTTGTGGTATAAACACTGGGAAAAGTTTCCATGCATCATAAGCCAAATTTGATGTTTCCATCGGTATCAGAATCCCCCGGTGACAAAACAGGAGGAAGCAGATATTATCTAATCCCCACCTTTGTTTTTTGGTTTTTTTTTCCACAAATCATTGGAGGATATAGGGTTAAACAAGGGAAAAAGCAGCAGCTGCCCACCCAGCTGAGAGGCTACACGTCCTTTTGTCAAAAAGCAAGACCTTGAAAATGCTACATAATCATACTAAAGATACTCTATTCTCCTTTACTCACAGAGCTGCACAGAGCCACTGAAATTTGGAACGTCGTGATTCACACGCAAAAAATGCAGGTTGATCTTCAGAAGATTTTGTTCTCAACCTTTGGAGCACTTCCCACTTGAAAGCAGATTCTATTTGTACTGTGGACCCTTGAGACAGCATTCCTCGTCCTTGAGGTTTACATTACCTCCTTTTCGTGATACACAACCACACTTTGCTCACCTCCCTGTACTTAGTCATTCTGCTATTTTGACAAGTAGGAGAAAGGGAATTACGCAGCATCAGGTTGAAGAGATGCAGGAGCTGATACGAGGTGGAGCTGAAGCGACCATCCTGTTTCAGTGTTTGACGAGCTGGTGTTCCAACCCAGACACGTAATGTCCACCCTGCTACCAATATACATTCCTGTTTGCTAAACATAAACGTGACTTTCTCAAGACAGCCTTACTACCCAATCCATGATTTTTCTGGACCTTTGATTTTACAGTATTCCTCAAGTATTGTTTATTTTGCTTCCTCTTTCATTCCTTTTGTTTAGGAGAATTTCAGTATTGTCACTTGAAACCCTGGTACAACAGTATCAGCTTCATCTATTCCAGACCACCAATAAACTATATGTGCTAAATACGGAAGTCATTTTAGCCATCACTAAAATAAGGAAAACTTTGCTTAAATTTATTTATAATAAGCATTTTAAAAATCCTAAAGAAAGCCAATAAAAGGTAACAAATGAAAAGTATGAGAAGTAAT
This sequence comes from Patagioenas fasciata, assembly GCF_037038585.1. Lineage (NCBI taxonomy): Eukaryota > Metazoa > Chordata > Aves > Columbiformes > Columbidae > Patagioenas > Patagioenas fasciata. Next base: position 5,179,063 of record NC_092536.1, read on the forward strand.
TATCTGTTATTTCACACTGACATCATGACAGACACATTGTATTTTCCTTCTTCCACAAATATAAAACATAATAATTTTATCATGTCAATCTAAATTTTATCATATTAATTTGACAGCAAACTGTGGAATACAATTGGAATGTTCATCTGTTACAACACTTTCAAATAATCTATAGTCTCAGTTAAGTTTAATTTGACAAAACAGCTATTTACCTAATAGCCAGACAAACCTCCTTCTGAATTTCAGAGCAAATCTGATCCCTTGGCGCCATCAGTAACTGCCAAAGTAACAAGCCAGACCTTCTGACAATATCTCTATTTCTTTCAGTTTGTGGGCTGAAGAAAAATTTAAAAACCACCTAAGAAAATTAAACACAACAACATTAAAAACTTAGGCACTGTTCACATTACCTTTTTTTCCGCAGTCAGTTTCTGCAATTATTTGTCTAGGTCACTAGGAATCTCAGAGTCAGAAACTAACTTTGGAAGTAACCTCTCTGGATTTTATTTTAACCTGTAAATATGTGGCAATTACATTTAAAAGAAATGGGTGTACAAGGTACTGCAAAGCCACTGCTAAGTCAATCTCCAATAAATCGAATGCAATAGAGAAAAAAAAAAAAAAAATAGCAAAATCAAGGGGTTGCCTGTATTTAAAACCACTGGGGTTTTTTTTAATGTTTATTTTGAAGTACACTTAAGATGGGCTTGTACCTGAAAGACAACAAGGATGCAGCGTATTATGCAAGTATCTCCATTCACCATAGCTTTTTCCATAATGTCACAAATACTGCTGAGATGATGCGCTTCAATCGGATGCTGCTTGCCCAAAAAATTTGTGATGGGAAGATTGTTGCTGGCTGCAAGCAGGTTGAGTTGGTGGATACACATGGCACCAACATGGTGCAGTAGCTGGTTAATAACCTCATTTGTGGTTGTTGCATCCCCTAGAAGAAAAGCAGTTCACACGCTGTCTACAAACACAGGCTATAGCATCAGCATTTGCTTCTAAAGTGCGATGTATCACCAACTCTAACTTCAGGACACCTGCCCACAGGATAAACAGAAGAATTACCCACATCACTTTAATATGCTAAAGGTAGCAAGAACCTGGAAACTTTGAAACACGTCTTGCTTTTTCCTTTCTTAAAGATAAACCATGACCAATATTTATAACTAACTTTTCAAGAATGAACTCCACATTTAATAGAAAGCTTCTTTATTTTTGTGCTATGATAATGGTACATTTTACGTCCACTTCGTACTAAATGCTGACTTGCAGGTTTACCTTTGGGCTCTGCAATGACATGACTCACTCCCAGCCTCTGGCAGACACAGTGGAACGCCTGGTTCCCAGGATTGCACCACTGATCAATGTAATCATTAGAGCACGTCCAGATCATGTTATTCATAGTATCATAACAGGCACCTAGGAAAAGCCAAATATTTTGCACATCAAATTTTAGATTGTTTGTTAGCAAACCAGACTAAATTGTTTTTAGAGCAGACATAAATCCAAATTATTTGCTTTATACAGCAAATTTAGTCACAATGCATTTGAATGAAAAACATTACAAGGAGATTTCTTAACAAAGGAATGAAGTGAATGCACATCCCTTTTGATGTTTCAAGTAAGCGTACAACAGCATCTATAGCAGGTAAACACTCTAGTGCTTGCCCTTTATAAGCACCTAACATATATAATTCCTCCACAAACTTATCACATGCTGCCACAATGCATAAACTAAAAATACGAAATTTCACCATAAACATGAAACCCCATCAACTGCAGAGTTGCTTATTGCAAATAAAATTATTTAGAATCTAAGGCTTGGATATGTCTAGTCCTGAAATATTCCCAGGAAAGAGATCTGCTCCTTACCAAGTCCTGGAACTAGAGCACCACGGCCAAGTGAACTTCCTGCAGCATCAATGAGATCTGCTCGGCTGGTGAACTGCCCGTCCGAAATGTTGAACACCAAGCTCGAAGCAAGAACTACATAGAAAAAAAAGTCTCCCATAAGTTCCTGAGAAGTTCATTGTATTTCAGAAAACCCAGGACTTAAAATCTGCCATGGACGTATCCAACTTACTTTTTAGAGATGACAAAGCACTTGTTCCTCCAAAGAGCGAGCGTGTGGCTGAACTGCCCGATCCCCCTGGGGGTGGGACCAACATCACCAGGTACGTCCCACACGTGTATATCGGAGTTTTCCTCAACATCTTCAGGGGGAGCCCACAGCTGGTGTTCGCAGCTGAAATATTGAACAGCAACACAGAACACAAACATGCATTAAAAACTCATAACAGCAGGCAGCAAACAAGGCCGATTTCCATTTAAGGCTTCAAATAAATCAATATGGAAATTAATTTAAGCTACATTTAGAAGTTGCCTTAAGGAGTTGTATATAGGGGTGGCCTCATAAACACAGACATTCAGTATCAATCCCCAGAAGGAAACAAACAGTTTCACAGGTTATTAAACTAAATTAAAAAAAAATAAACCCAGCAATCTCTAGTTTCCAAACTAGAAAAATCAGTAGCCTAAAATTGTGTTAAGAATTCTCTAGTGATAAATATATTGAAAGCCGTATCTTAAAGCCAAATAATCTTTTAACATAGAGAGATCATTTGAGATTCACTACGCATTTACTATTTTAAGTCCTCCTGCTCCACATGAAACGTATACAGTCATGATGATCCAGCTCCTGCCACAGCTGATCAACACTTTCCTGAGCACTGACTGAAGAATTATCCAAGAATAACCACTTCTTCTTCTTCTTCTGTAGCACTCTAGTTGTTAACTGGCAAAACACAGCATTTAAAATAGCTCTTTGAGCTAACTCTACCAGTGTCCCTGTAAGCACATCTATTTCCTGTACCATTTATTTTTATGGGAATACCTATAATTGTTTAAAATTGAAGACAGAAAACTCAGGTATATGTGAAGGAAGAAAATAAGTAATTCAGGATAAAATGAATGAAATCATAAGACAAATCTTACAAAGCTCCAGACCATCCTGAAAGCCATCAATGCTGGTCTTTCAAGATCCCCTAATTAACCCAGGCAGTTTCAGTAACCCCATAAAAGAACATCCAAACATTGTGCAAATTACCTCAAAAAAAGGCAAAATGATCTCCAATTTATAATATTTCATTTCCTTGTAAAACAATAGTTTCATTTTCTAAGCTCCCGACCATTTCTACATAACAATTAGAAGCCCCATTGAATGGCCAGCAGAGAAATGCAATTATCAGTTGGATCAAATGTGGCAGAAACCAGTTCTCTAATGGAATACATGGGGGAAAAAAAAGGTGCTACAAGTATTCTTCCCATTCTTTGTTCTTAAACTTTTCTCACAATCAATGCCTAATTTAGCAAAGGAAATTGTAAGCCAAGTATTAAGCAAATACTGCACATATATTTCAAACACTTATTTTGGAAAAAAACACAACTTTTTTTTTTTATATGTCCTACGAGGTTAGTAATTACTAGAATAGATACTTCATGTATTAAGAAACAAACCACAAAAAATTACTGTCAGTAAAACCTCTTCTGACCTGCTTGGTCCTCTTTGAGAGTATTGGAGATTGTGGAGCCTGTGAGAGCAGCCAGTGTTGCTGACGGGGAGGCTCTGTACCTGGACAGCCTACTCAGCAGCATCTCGTTTATGCTCTTTGCAGATTCACCCTCTTTTCGCATTAATATAATTCGTTCCTGTAGAGGATTTGCTATACATATGCCATTTTCAACCTATTCAAATGGAGAAGAAACATACTTTTAGATATTGAAATCCACAGGGGACAGATTAACCTTCACTGAACAGTAAAATTGAACAATACAATATATCAAGCAGGGGTACAAACCTAAACTTAAACCCTGCTGGCAGAATTTCTTACCAAAAAAAAGTATTATAAAAGCTAGACAGATGAGTATTTGTTTTCTTTGTGACTCCATGGTTCAGTGCAGTTATCTTCTACTTAGTCTGTCCTCAAAACCAGAACTGCTTGTCATAATCTCAAGTTTATTTATGGAAATCTAAAAAAACATTTAACCTCCCTGTATTCTTAACGATGTTTCACTGGCAAGTTTTGCAAAAAGACACCTTTAAAACACTTGCCAGCCAAAAGCTGTACTACTACAGCCTCGCACTTGCAGCTCCACCATCCCACCAAGCGCAGCTGTTGTGCAGCAGCTGCTGAGCAGATACACGGACATCGCGCCCAATGTACTCCAAAGCTAAATCCTCATACAATTGCAGTTATCAATACTAGAGGGCTGTATCTCCTGGCTCCCTTCCTTGACTTCCTACGTGTCGGGATGCTCTGATCTTGTGCCTGGTAGAAACAGTCCCTGAACACTAACCAACTATCTTGGGCCCCTTTACCTTCAAGCAGCCTTGCCCATGGGATTTCCCCCAGCAATTGCCTGAAAAGGCCAAAGTTTGCCTTGCTGAAATACAGGGTTGCAATTCTGCTTGCTATCCTGGTCCTGCCACAGGAGATCCTGAACTCCACCATCTCATGGTCGCTGCAGCCAAGGCAGCCCTCAACCTTTACCACTTCAACTAGACCCTCCTTGTTAGTGAGGATGAGGTCCAGCAGTGCACCTCTTCTAGTCGGCTCCTCCACCCTTTGCATCAGAAAGTGATCGTCAAGGCACTGGAGGAACCTCCTAGATTGTGGCTGGCCGGCTGAGTAGTCCTTCCAGCAAACATCAGGGAAGTTAAAATCCCCCACCACAACCAGGGCCTGTGACTGTGAGGCTGCTCTCAGCTGTTTGTAGAGGCCTCATCAACTTCCTCACCCTGATCTGGTGGCCTGTAATAGACACCCACAATAGTATCACCCTTGCCAGCCTGCCCCTTAACTTTCACCCATAGACTCTCAACTTGCTCCTCATCCGTGCCTGGACAATACTCAATACATTGTAGTTGCTCTCTCATATAAAGGGCAACTCCACCACTACGCCTGGCTGGCCTGTCTTTCCTGAAAAGGACATAGCCATCCATGACCACATTCCAGTCATGGGTGCTGTCCCACCCTGTCTCCATAATTGCCACTAGGTCATAATCTCCTGCCCTAACACAGGTTTCTAACTCCTCCTGCTTATTCCCCATGCTGCATGCATTGGTGTACGGGCATTTCAGAGAGCGAGCTGACCACACCGATTTCACCCCAGGGGTATGAGAGGCCTCCCAGCCTTCATGAACTCTAGAGTGATGCCCTAATAATGCAAGCCCAGCTAAATCCTCATCCCCCTTCAAGTCTAATTTAAAGCTCTCCAAACGAGCCCTGCTAATTCCCGTCCCAGCATCCTTTTAGGCTATAAAATGCAGTGTAGACAAAACAATTGTATTTAATTTGTGGGACCTGATTGGCTTTTAACACAATGAAGCAGATCCACAGTAAACAATGCTTTAAACCCTAATATATTGAATTACTGTCCCAGCATAAAACTTAATTGCTAATTACAATAAAATACATTTTGCATTACAAGACAATTCGTACTGCCCGAGTACGATAGTCGTATGTCCTCAGAAGACAGAAGTGAACAATACAGCTTTTGTTCTGTTAAAAGTGATTTCATAAACATGTTACAAACAACCATTCAGATTACACATATCAATATTCAAACTTATTGTTTTGATTTGAAAATGCTGCTATTTAATTAAGCAGTAGTCATCCTACCAACTCCAGATTCATAGAAAACACATAATTTGCTTACTATAAGTTCAAAAACATCCATAAAGACAGAGTGGCCTTTGGGGGTTTTTTCATTGAGGCTTGCAGGAGACCAAATCCAGTAGAAATATGTACCATCTGAAGAAAGATGCACGGTAGTCATGGTGCTGCCAACTGGGAAGTGATTTACTGGCATTGGGATTATTTGACAAACCTACGAGAACGAGAGCATCTTAACAGTTATTTTGAAGACTGTTCTTATGAGTATTAACAATGTACTCAAAAATAAAGAAATAATTTAAGATCAAGTGCAGTTAGTCTGTAAGAGGCTTATTAGTGGACGTAACGGTACTGTTACATTTATTTGTTACGAAGAGCTATTTTATAATGTTTGCCAAATGGATCTACTGTGTACAAAACAGCTTGTATATCTAAACATTTAACATTTCTAAAAATAAAAGGATCATCTCCTCTCTAACAACTGAGATCATACCTACAGTACCATAAGAAAAATACTCATGCTAAAGAGTTATCTACTTCCTGCAACACTACTTGAAACTTTGGAAGAAGAGGGGAATCCAAACATCCTCAGTTTCAGGAAACACACTGGAAATAAATGTGCAAATCCATACTGAAAACCATGGCAGAAACAAACCCAAACTAAACAAACTATCTATTTTCACAAAGGCTGACAGTTGTTTAGCTACAAAACACAATTTGATCGCAAATAGTACATGAATTTTGTTACAGTAGAAAAATGATGAGCTGTTTGGGAAGATTATTTTTCAGTTTAAGTCTAGCTCTGTTTTGCTGTTGTTTGTTTTACAATCCCATCATACAACACTCTAGCTCTGACAATACTATCATAATACAGTACAGTGTAAGTCTGCATGTGCGCATATATATATCTCTATATATCTATATACACACACACACACAAACATGTACAACAACAATCATAACTTACAAGTTCTATCCTGCAACACTTTCAATGGGGGTTTACAAAAAGGCAGCTTCACAAAGTAAAGAGAAGAAACTTCAAGGACAGAACTAATTCAAGCTAGAAATGATTGTGATTAACTAAGAACATTTTCTAACCCTACTGTAAGTCCGCAATGACTCATTCTTTTACCTGAAGGGTATGCTGATCCACAACCTGGAAAAGGGAGTGTGGCTTATTATCAAAAGAGACGGGCCGATGGAGAAGTTTGCCGTTGCCAAAAGCAACCCAGCCTGGCTCCAGCTCCTCGTTCCGGCAGTACACAAAACCTCTGTCAAAAGAGCAGTACGTTAAAACCCTGTGCTATTTTTGTGTTTTTCTAAGAACAACTCACAACCATACTCTTGAATGTTGACTAAACTTGAATTCAAGGCAGCAATTTCTATTATAAGCAATAAAGAAGCAAGAAGGTGCTGTGAGTCACTTCTGCACTAATCATTTCTGTAATGAATGACATAATTAGAGAACAAATACTTACAAATTCAGCAATTATACAGCTATAAAAAAAAGTCACAAAACTAGTCTGTAGTATATCCCTCTCGGCAAAGAATAAACCAACTTACTACACATTACAAAAAATCAAGTCTAAGATACTGGCTATTCTGCTACGATACTTCGCAGGAGGCTCGACTAAGTGGCCTCCAGAGGTCCCTTCGAAACTAAATTATTTTACAGTTCTAGAGAAAACATGCTCAAGAAGAATTTCAGATAACAAGGAATGGAAATGCATAACATGCTCTAGTCTTGTTTCAGCTAACATCCCAGACACATTTACCAAAACACTAACTTTTTTTTTTTAAAGCAGATCTGCACAACAGCAAATATTCAACTGTCACTTACCGCAAAGTACCGTGTAATCCCGATCCTAATTTGCTTATTCCCCTGCCCACTGAATTGGTTGTATAAAGATAGAGCCCATCTGCTGCGAGACAGCGCCCCAAGTCTGCGTCTGGACCGGGGAGAAAAGAGAGCGGAGCAGGGAGCTCCCGTCACACACCGCTGGAAATTCCCCAGGCTCATCCCACTCCCATAGCAGCCAAAACCAACAGATGCTCCCAACACGTCATTACCAACAGGTCAGAACCATTTTTTAAATACTGAGTTTATTATGTGGTGTTCTATGAGCTACTGTAACACAAAGTCCATTCATTTTACAGTTGGTTCTTTACTTTTTTTCCTTCCTAAAAAGCATTACAGTGGTGCCCAGATCACACCGAACTCACACCAATAGTTGGGCTATTTAAATATCCTGCTGCTGCCAAATAACAAGAATTAGGTGCTAGTTATTCAGCTTCTCTTTTGAGACAATATATGTCATTAGTGCTGTTTTTCCATGATTCAAATGTACATCATCCATCTCCAAATAATTTCATTTTCCCGAGTTGTGTCAGATTGCCTTATCTTACTGAAAAAAAAAAAAAAACAGGGAAAAGAAACTGCCGTAACAGTTGTGTCTCATTTCAGTGTTAAAGGCCTGTCTTTGGGTATTATAGCCCAAGTTGCTGTAAAAACAACACCAAAACCAACCAAACAAAAACACAAACAAAAAAACCCAAAACAAACCAAACCACAACACCACAATGAGTTGGATATTTCTAAAGCAAGTGAACTCTCCCATTAAGCGGAAAAATAGTAAGCAAAAACGTAGTAAAAATGGAGAATTCATTCATGGAAAGAAATACAAGAGAAAGAATAAAAAAAAACCTATATAAAACAGACACAAAACTAAAATAAGAAAAAAAAAAGCCATGAACTTGTACTTCTAAAAATAAATGTGCTCCGCCAATGATAGCTACTGAATACAGTGATACTGCACAGAACAAAAATTACGTTTACTGAAAGACTAATGAGTGGATAATACCCAAACTTAGTTTGAGCCTGTGCAGAATTCCCACTGAAGTCAGGCAGGGTCACTATATGCTGTGACTGTTTCCCTCAGCCTCACTAGTGGGCACTTTAAAGTATCATCTGGTTGTCGGCCAACAAAAGGCACGCTTTCCTGAACCCCATTATCTTGCATTTTTGAAATAATAATATGCCATACTATCCTTAACATACCAGACCTAAGATTTACCCTCATACTTTTAATACAAAACAGGCTACTTTTTTCTATCTGATCCCTAAATCAACTTAAAAAACCTCCAAACATGTACATATCTAGATAGATTAGCTTAATGAGAATAGATACGAAACAGCAAACAACGAAAACAATGTAATACTCTAGTATATTAGGTCCATGTTTTGGAAATTTCAGTTCTGAATGTGCAGACTAAGACAAAGTGCCCAGACAGTTGCTGCCCCCTCCCAGGCTTTGAGATGCTCCTGGGATGCCCAACTCTCCCTCCAGATGGTCCTTCCAAACCCTTCAGCTTTCTGTTATGTGGTACGTTCTGTACTTGCTTTTACGTTACTTCCAACAGAAAAGGAGAAGCCCTTTCCAACTTCGAAGCTCTAAATTACTTTTTAAACAATTATCACCACAAGAAGCATCTTCTCCTCCCTGCTAATACTGACAACCATGAAATAATTCACCTTTATTTTCACTGCTGGAACTAGTGTTGGCATCAGGCGCAGGTAACATGTCTTCAAAGCCCCAAGACACTATGTGCTTTCCTCCGAGCAAACAAGAGGGTGATCCAGGTCCTCCCTCCAAAAGCAATAACCTTTAAGCAGAAAATAAAGATGCATAGCGAACAGTGGCAGCAAAAAATAGCTATCTCAAAAATTAAGGTGAAGATATATTAAGTAACTATTCTAGCAGAGTTCTTAAGCCACTTTAAGGAATCATCAATATTTAATAAAAAAAAAAAAATTAACACCCAGAAACCAATTAGTGGATCCTTTTAGATTTTGCTTTCTAATGTCTTGCTTCTGCAATTGACTACATTTCAATCTTTCAATAATTCTAAAGCCTTTTAATCACACTGAAGGACATTAATCTGTAAGTGCACTTACACATGTTCAGAGCTGAGGTAAAAGTGCTACAACTAGAAAAGTCACTACAAACCTGTATAACACATCAGCCACAGGCAAGGATCCTAGATCAGTCTGTTTCTGTAATAGATGCACTGTATGAACAAAGGTTTTCAGCGACCCTCTAAAAGGATAAGAAAAACATGAATTAAAGATGTCTATTGAAACAAGACAGAACGCACACAGACAACAGCATCTATGTAGAATATCCAGTACCATAAAGACAGACTATCCAAGACATGGCATCAAGCTTCTTTTCTAATTTGCATTTCTTTTCTGATTGATTTCCATTCTTTTGTGGAGGCAGTGAAAAGAGGAAGAGAGAGGAACATAAAGGAAGGAAGCTGGCCAAGTGCCAGGTTGAATCACGCTGGTTTTCTGGCACGGGATGGAGCACCAGGCAGGTAGGGAGGTCAGCAACATTCACAACCGGTACAGTGAAGGCAAACAAGGACTTGATAAAACACCTCAATCTTGCATCTACTACAGATATCAACCTTCAATATTTCTTGTAGCTGATTAATCATATTTAGATATTCAAATACAATCTGTGGGTCTCCCTGGGGCTGAGCCAAAGTGTTAGTAAGAGCTGCTGCAGACATAGCTAGAGATGGCTTTCTTGACTGAAATAGAAAAGACCAAACTAATTAATTAATCATCAAGAGTCTGAATACTTTGGCTTCCAAATGCAAATTTGGAAGCTTTTCCCCTTCCGAAGTGACGCATTTAAATGTATATAATAACTAAATACTTCTGAAAACAAAATTAAACTGAAGTAGAAGTTGTTTCTAATCTTGCCTAAAAGTCTGTTGCTTTAAAATTTTGTTGTGGTATTTACAAACAGAGTTTATAATTCTAATTATAATTCTTGTTCATTCAGAAGCTGAATACTTTTTTGTAGTATCTATTAAATCCATATGTTAATTTAGTCAAAACCATCTGTTTTTTGTAGAAATGAAGAGACACAAAGGTCTTAAAAAAATATGCTTTAGAGTTTGTTTTAAAGGTGAGGGTATGCAGAAGAAGTCACTTTCTGAAAGATGCGGTGGCTTTATTTCCAAGTATAATAGCCTAGCTAAATATGAGAATCCTGACAGCGTCTCAGACATGACAACAGTCAGTTATGAATTGATCTCTTCAGAACCATGACTGATCCATCGAAGAGATCCCTTCCACGTGCTCTGCTGAATGCAGCCTCGGGCTTTCTGTCACACACGGGCAGTCTTGGCTCCTTCGCTTTCCAACAGCATCTCCTCCGCTTTCCAACAGCACCTCCTCCTCCACGCCCCAAACCCTGTTCTTCCCCTGCCATTTTCAGCTGTATGCTCTCACTGGTAAACCTCAGCCTGGAAAAAATTGACACTAAATACTTCAAAGCACCTCCATTAATTATTTAAGGCAATATCCACCCTGATGTTTTATTCTTAGTAATATGAAGCACCCAAGATTGCAACTAGGAATCTCAATAATAGTCTCATTTTGAAGGCTTTTTCTTCTTAATGGTAGCCAATGCATGACTTACAAATTTAAAGGAAAATGCAAGGCTTTCATAGTTGAACAAAGCACATCAAGGTATTACAACTCTGTAAGCAATGCCAAAACAGATTTGCAAAAAATGTATAAGATCAACCTTCATTTCAAAAGCTGTATTTGAAATTTAGCTCTTTTACAAATTCAGCTGCAAAAGAACATCCCATACTTCCTGAAAATTGACATCTGGAGAAAAAAATAGATGAGATCGTGTTTATGAAATCAAATTTATCTGAGCTATGTTCGAGTACATTGCCTTTCAGATAAGGCATTTGTCAGTGCAGAAGAGTTTGCCACATACAGTAGATTTCTCATTGACTTCATTAGAACAAGTACACTAGAAATTAAGTGGTTTTCATTTGCATAAACCTTTTTCTAAAGCAAACCATGACATCTCCTAAGAACTTCAACATCTTAAATCAGAGTAAAACCTGACAGACAAGACTGCAATCTGAGAAAAATTAAAGCCAAGATTTTCAGAAGGCAACTAGTGACTTCAGACCCACATTTATATGGCTTTGCAGAAGCTAAGTTTTGTATACTCCTCTCCATCTCCCCAAGCCCCATTCCCACAAAACAGTAAGTTTTTATTTAAAGCTACTATGGTCATTACATCCCCAAGCACCTGATGCTGTGCTAAACCACGCAGGGCATGGGACAGTTCAGCCTACACTAGTTGAACTCCTCCCTGGCAATGAAATAAAATAAATGCCTCCAGATGTTTCACAGGTCACACTGAAATGAAATGAATTGCCCTGAAACTTGGCAGTAATGTCTTCTACAGCCAAATAAAGGTTCATAAGCGACAGGATAAAAGGGTCACTACAAAGAGAAAAGTGAGACAATTTTCCTCCATGATAAAATCATTTGGAACCGTTCCTGGAACAGAACACTGCAGCAGAAGCGGCAGTATGCACAGGAGGGCATTTCTAACCTAGATCCTTCTGTTTTTACATATGCTAAACAGATGCAAAAAATAAACGCTTAGCTTATCAGTTTCAACCTTCCCAAACCAATATTTAAACATTAGAAAGAAAAAGACTAATGTCAATCAAAAATTAGTAGCAACAGTGCAGTCACACTGTTTTTGACTCTTACGTTTAAACAGAAACACTTGCTACCAGCATCAGTCACAACACGTCACTTCAGTAGCTTCCTTACCTTGCACAAGCCAAGGCAACTAGGGCAGCAGCAGCATTTTCTTTTTGCTTATACGGAATGAGTTGGCCTGAAGCAGAAGTGTCCTCCAGCCAGGAGCACAGCAAAGACTCGATCCCATTGAGACAGTCAGCCGGCTCCTTAGTCAAACTCAACGGCTGGCAGTCCCGAAGGCAATTCAATAGCACCTCAGCGGTTATGTTACAGAGAGAAGGGTCTGTTCTACTTTGAGACTGAATGAGGGGAAAGACCAACAGAAGCCCCATTCGGGAAGTAAACGGCGCTTGTTCGGGCTGCTGCAATAAGCCCTGACGTTTCAGCAAAGCCAGGGCTTCTTCATCGCCCGAGCTCTCCCTGTCGTGCTGCTCCTCCAGGGCCAGCTGGCGCTGGGCGTTCCAGAGCCCGCGCAGGGCGTTCAGCCGGTACTCCAGCAGCCGCGCGTAGGCATTGCTCTGGTTCCCGCACACCGACCGTAAGCGCTCAGCCAGCTCCGTCGGGTTCTTGGTCTCAAAGGTCAGTATCTGAAAGGAGAGGAAAAGGTGGTATTTATACCGGTCTTCTTTTCCTTAAGGGAAAAAAAAAGTTAACACGCCTGCGGTGTGATTTCAGTGGCTGGACTGGATGAGCTTTGAAGGTTCCTTCCAACCCAAACTATTCTATACTTCTACACCAGCTGTCCTCCACCACAGACTGTGTGATACCTCTTTTTAAATTTCTGGACATGAATAAACTTACAGTGGAGGTCAATGAGCACACAAGCGGTATGGAGACTGTTATTGCTGAGTAAGCATTGATACCGAACCTGGGCTTGGGGGTTGCCAACAGAGATTTTTTTTAATCTTTCAATCGTGATGTTAAGACAACAATAATATAGGTTGCAAATAAAAATATATATTAAATAGTATCTTTGAAAATAAAGACTTGCCTTCCCCGGAGCATTTTTTCTTTGTAATCAAGGCAATCTTGCTAAGAACTTCAAAAGGACTGAGGAGGTGGAAAGTCCCACGGGCTGAGTTTAGAGCCCTTCTATGGAAACTAACAGGTCAACAATATTTTGTAATAAGAATCTATATGATCTCATTTTACAGCTTTTCAAACACCAAACCAACAAGTCCTCTAAAATGAAGAGTTCTGTTATATGCTCTCCCTCCCCTGTTTTTTTTCCCTCCTCAATTTTATCATATTGCACTTAGCTACATCTTTCTCAAAATATTTCCAGTTGCTGCCATAGTTTTAAAACCTAAAAGTCTCATCATCATCACTTCAGACAGAAGAAAGAGGCCTTTTTGGCACTTCTAAGTAAAACTGGAGACAAAGCTGGAACAACAGAAAACAAGTAAACCATGACAGAAAGAAACCTTTATGGGTTAGCACCCAGCCCGCTACTTGAAAGAATTCACAATTTTAAGTAATTTACAGACAACTTTTCTCCCTATAGCACACAACAACAGTTGAGATCAGCAAAGCCATTTGAGCTATGGCAACCCCATGGAAAGCAAAGAGCCAAACGTCTTCTGATCTTTGGATCTGCTGTCCAAAGGGCTTCTGCCCGCACGCCACATCACCCCAGCTCACCAGCCCCAAACACTCTGGCCCAGCTTTATGCTGCCAGCCTGTCTTTCCTCTCTTCTAATTAAAAATAAAAAGGTAAGGGGAATGTGAGCATTTACGAGATGCAATGGGTAATTTCATACAGGGTTGTTTGTTTTGGTTTGGTTGGGTTTTTTTGTTTGTTTGTTTTTAATGGTAGGCAGTAGTCATACAGAATATGAAATAGATGTTTATGTCTAACTGTAGAATTTTGAACAGCTTGATAAAACGCTTCGGGACAAATCTGCCATTTCTACAAACACTATTACGAAAGTCAATGAAACAGCTTTTCAGCAGAGCACTTATCAGAGTAATGAAAAGTTCACTTTAAAGTAATTCACATAATAATTACACTTGAATAGATGTTAGTATTGAGCTCCTTAAAACTCAAGAATCTCTTTTAATTAATTTATTCAAAGAGATTAAGAACATTAAACCCTAAATCACATATTATACACTTACAACAACTACTTCATATTAATTTGTGTTGTGTTGTCTCCAAAATAAGTTTTTTTTCCTACTATAGATGCCATCTAGAACCTTCTAAACCAGCATGCTTTTGACTTCCTTGAACTAAATACATGATGGATCCACAACTAAGCGATAACAAGCTACAGAAATTGAGGAAAAATAGAATTAGTGTTTTCACCTTAAGAGTTAGATGCTGAAGAAAACAGGTCTATGGTCCTTGGTTATGTGAATAGCCAACACACCCCAACAGAGGAGCTGAGCTGTGCTTAGTTGGCTTTCCCTTTGACATTATAATAACCACAACTGCCATGGGGGGACAGGAGGAGCTGCCTGTGGTCTACGCCCCTTCCCAGAAACAGTGGAACCCCGCAGTCCATGTCAGATAATACTTAAAAAAGTTGTGCCCACCTCAATTATACCACTATGTTAACTCATAAACCTTGTACAACCTCATGTGGACTTCGAACTAAATCTGTACCCCGCGTGTAAAAAGAAGCAGAAGGTTTAAATACTCAAGTATTCCCCAAACACATGCAAATTGCTTTATTTTAGCCAAATTGTAAATGCAACCAAAGACTGAGTTCCAGTTGCAAACAATACATGTTTTTCAGTTTCCTTCAAGTTTCCTCCAAGTCCTTACGCCAGATTGTTGGTTTAGAGCAGTTCCCTGATGCAGAACAGCAGGTCGAATGGAAGAGAAAGAAGAAAATGCACGATCAAAGACAGACGTGAACAAGGACTTCGTGCAGCAGCTCTCCCAGGGTGCTACTGAAATTACAGTCTTGGGCTGAATTTGCTGGTTTCACTGATGCATTTTCATACTGATAAGCAATGAAGCTGCTCACAAAGGTGTACTTTTTCCTGAAGTTGCGTATTGCAAGCAAAAACCTTTAAATCTCCAAAATAGCATTTAATTCTTACTCTATATAATTAAATTCGCTGAAATTCACACATAAAGAGAACAACTTCTTGAAGATGGTGGTACATTTACCAAGAACAATTAGATACGTAATACCCCCCTGAGTATTAATTAAGTATTATTCCCATCTCACAGGAGGAATAAACCATACAGAAAACCAGAAACAATCTCAAAATCATAAGGTAACTTTAACAGTGGGATTAAAAAAATTAACTACATTACTTTCAACACCACGTTACAGCTATAAGGTCGCTCCTCTTGTACCATACAGTTAACATACAGGGAGTGCCGCTTGTTTACTTGGTTCTATTGTCTCTAGAAATACAAATAAAATCATGTTAAAAGACTGATTTACACGATTTATAGATTGTTCTATAAAAGAAATACCAGAATTGACAGTTTTAGGGTATCCTGAAAGCTGAAATACACATCAACATTTAAACTGCTCCCAACAACAACACTGTACACATGCTCCCAGTCCTCCAGTTCTATTGCTCTGCTGGGTGACAGCATTTCTGCTGATGGCGGTTTCTGAAGACACACAGCAGGAAGCTGTCTTAGCGCAAACTCTGCCTTGATTTCTTCTAAAACATGTTTCTAAACCCTCTATAAGGCTTTTTGTTTGATACGCCTGTGTGTTCGTAAAATACATAAACACGTGCAAACACGTTCATCCTGATGCTCGAGATATTGAAGTTTTATAGACTCCTAGGGGCTGCTGCAAACTGTACATTATGTTTTTAATGTTGCAGTTGAAAACTACAAGTTTCAAAATTAAGACTTTTTCTCTGCTCCATGAAATTTTAACCGTATCACCTTGTTCAAAGCCTCTACTGATTCATAATCCTGTATGGAGCAGCACAGCTTTTTAACAGCTCAGCTGAAAGCATGAACTATTTTCCCTTGTGAAAGCAATAGAAACCTAATTACTTGCTCAGAAATAAGTGCTGAGAAACCTGTATCTTTTACAGCACACACAATACTGTAACAAACAATTTTTTTGTAACTGTAAAAATTTACCGAATAACCTTGATGCCTGAGATGAATTACAGAGTACAGGCAAGCTGTAAACACACACAAAAATGCTATAAAAGAAAGTACCATTTACTTGTGAATTTATTAAAATATTTCTTTGGCTGTTATTTAAGTAGTAGATAAATATGTCTGAAAGAGGTAAAGAAAAATATTTGTCATTTAAACATCTGGGAGTGCAGATCACTGAACTGATGAGCTGCAACTGATAATAAGAATTGTATTCGGGAAACACATTTGCAAAATTATCCTTTAGAAGAAGCTTTCTAGTATTCTCTACCAGGATAACTAAAGCACCACTTTAAAAAGCCAAGAGGCATGGTAGTCCATATTACAGAAGTTTAATAAATTAAAACAGGTCATTTTATGACAACTGATGATAACAACAGCAACTCTGCTGGACATTAAATCACACAATATTGGTGGTTTAGACAATTATCTAATGGAAGTGAGCTTAGAAGGAAGGCAACCAAGATTTCAGAGTCCTCTCTGGAGAGACTTAGAGTGATGCCTGACAGAATCCCATCAACCCCTGTGCAAACACAACCACCAGGGCTCACATTTGTAAGCTTTTCTTCCTACTCAGAATAAACGTCAAGAACCAGCTTCATCTGCTCTGACTCTGAAAGCTGGAAACACCCTCCAAGGGGAACACCGGAGTATTTGAAGCAGAAGAGGATGCAGAAGGCAGGAGCAGGGAAGTTACAAGGCTGACATACATGGTGGGATCAGCAGTTCCCAAGCCAGAGGTCATCACCTCGAGAGGGGTCAAACACTTAGTAAAAAGTCAATTGTTTATGCTGGCATTAGGGATTTTTATCTTGACAGAGGTGAAGCTTGTAGATGGAAGTAAGGTCACAACCAGAAAGATTTGGGAAGCATTGACCTAGATAATTACAGCATTCAGGGAAAAGTGACAACATGTTTCTGCTAGTCTGAGGAAAATGGGTGAAAGTTTCAAGTTTAGCAGATACCTTCACATCTAAATAATTCTGAGAGAAAACACAAGTTAGTTACAGGATTGGGACATCCTGTTAAAACAGTGCTGGGTTTCAATTATCCAACTTCTCCCTAGAGGGCTAGCTAAGACCATCCTGGGGGGAAGAGGAAAGGAAATGACCTTTATTGTTATCATTATTTTTCTTTTTTACACTTAGAGTTGATTAAAAATACCTATTTGCTGCGCAGATGACAGTTGCTCAGTGGCATCTCATACTCTGTCCTCCAATAACAGAACTTGACAAGAGTCAAAACATCAGATGGGGACAGATATAAACATGATCCAGACAGCTACTGAGGAAGGAGCTACACTTCTAGCTTGATGCTAAAAATACATTAGAGAAAAGTTTTAAAAATCACGTATTTAGAACTTTTCTAGGCCATGCAGGTGAGCAGTAAGAACAGATATCCAAATGACTATTATCTCTGTTCAGCTGTTATGTAAAACAGAGTGTTTATGAGTTAAGCAAAGTGACACAGAAGATTGTTCCACTTTACACTGTGACTATATATTGAAGATTTGTCTTTCTTCCCACTTACTTCCTTGTGGAAAAAGTATCTGAGCCTATCAATAGTCGGCTGAAAAACTGCGGATGCTGCAAATTTAAAATTAATGAAAATACCAGCCACAAATCTGAAGATCAGAAAGGAAGCCTCCTCAAATGGAAGAATGACAACGGTCCCAGATGCTGACCCAACTAAACCGCCTAAAAACAAGTGAAAGCTTTTTTTGCCATCAGACGGTCACATAATTGTCCATGTGAACAATCACTGTTCAGTAATGTCTGTCTCATTACATTACCAAGGGTTAACACATCAACTTATAATGCTGGTACTCTCCTAAGTCTCAGCAGATTGACTCTGGCATTCTGGGAGACTAAAATTTGGTTTAAGAGACCTCTGCCTTCAGACATAGCTCTGGCCCATCTGCCAGGGGTTACTGTCTCTGCAACAGAGATGTAGGACTGGGAGGATTCCGAAGTGCTGCAGCTCATCTTCCATCCACTGGCCCTCCTGTGCAGTCACTGCCAGCCAGGGCAAAGACCGGACTGAGAGTCATGGCAACATCTTCAGCTGTTACTCACATGAGGTTGTCTCCAAGAAGCAATAGACTTTGCACTTTGAAAGTCATTTCTCTGTATGAAAGGCTTTAAAATAAGAGTGCAAAGGCTTGCATAATTGCTGACTAATGTAGGTGTCTTTTGACTAGATTTTATTGGGAAACCCATACCAGGAGAAGCGTTTATATGCTCAAAACTACAAAATTATATCTTTTTTTTCTTTTTGGAAATACATATTCTCTCTAAATATGCTGATGGACAGTCTAAGGAGTTGGCATACATCATTTATATCACACAAAAGTAAAAACAAACCCCCCACACTCTTTAAGTTTAAATATACTCCTAGAACAAGTCACTTTCATGGGAAACAGAATATCAACACTTTCAGAACCTACCATTAAGGGGGAAAAAAATATATACATACATATAAATACATACATGTTGTATGGGAGTCAGAATTAAAAAAAAAAAAATTTATAAGTCTTTCTTGGCATAATACCAGTACTGTAACACTTTTTTCTCTGTTTTTCCTTTTATAAATAGACAAAACCTTTTAACAGAAGGACAAAGGAAATGCATCCAAAACCACTGACATTATTCACCAATAAACTCTTTAAAGAGATATTTAAACAAAACAAATCAGAATGACACTTTCCCCTCCCCCCAAAAAAATCCATTTAAGTATATTCCATTTTTTAATCAAGCACGTCATATCAGAAATTCAGTCAGGGTCCTGACCACCATTGATGAGGCACAAGAAGTGTGTTTAAGAAGTTTACTAATCAAAGCAGCAGTTGCAGCATCTCCCACCCTTGTCCAATAACATATCCCAAGAGATTTCTATTTGGACCATTTTCAAATATATTTATTACATTGCAACAAGGAGTAGAAATGGTGCAAACGAGCTATTCAGTGTATTAAGTTGATTGCGTGGCCACACTTCAATAAGATGCAGGCAGCTATTTCCACAAAATGGCTCCTCAAAGCCATTCCAGTTTACCAAGGTAGCTCTTTATTTAAAACAATATTAAAAAGCCAGAGAAAACTATGAACTAATTAATTTACAACACTTCAAATTTCACTTCTTCTTAACCTGCGCCCCTCAAGACCAAAAACTATAAACCATTTTACAAATGAGACCTAATAAAATAAGTCATTAGCTGTCATCAATTCTTTCAGTGTAAGGAAATGCTTTCATATTCTGTGACTGAAGATCATAGATCAAAATGAGCAGCACAGCAAAAAGTCTCATTTATTTATTTATTTTAAAGTTTCACACTTTGAACACACACAACAGAAAAATATCTCTGGAACAGGAAGAATGTTGTGAATCAGTGGCACTGAATTGCTGACACATTCATTATAAAAGTGTCATAAAGGACAAGACACAGAAACACTAATTCCACTCCTATCTCCCCCAAACAATTATAGTTTCATAAACATTCCTATCACCAACAAAAAATTCTCAAAAACTAAAGTGTTTGTCAAGTGAAGCTGTGTGTCAAGTTTCATGCTGGGACATATTTCTGGTCTCGTTTACAAGATCTTAAAAATAAGGCTTGTTTTACTCTTGGGGTCTTTTATTTTTTAAATGATATCCTCCTTTATTATGATACGACACAAACAATGCTGTGGGGGCAGGTATTTTTCTAACACAGTTATTAGACTCAATGCTGCTTCTATGTAATGGAATTGAAATATTTTCTTGAATACAAACAGCATTGAATGCCAGAGTGGACTACGATCTCAAGGGAGAATCATCCCACATTTATACACATAGAAGTAAGTCATACACTTCAAAAGTCCCTCTTTTCCTGCTCATGTGATATTTGCCAACATCCATTTCATGGAAGCAGCTACTGTTCCCATCCCCACCCCCTGTGTCACACCACTCAAAAAAGGAAACGCACATTCAGCAAAAAAAAAAAAAAAAAAAAATCTTTCCTTAGATAAGGCTGTGGGAAGTTTTCATAACCACCATAAAGACTTCACGTCGCTAGGTGAACAATAACGCTGTCAGAACCTCAAACCTGGCTTCTGGGTTCTCCTCAGCAACACCCCAGCCAGTAGCCAAAGCCTCACTAAAGGGTTTTGCGGCCTAAACGCTGGTGACCTAACATAGCACAGAGATAAAGCTCCTGCTGAACCAGCCCCTCTCAGCTCCTCTGACAAAGCCCCTGTGTCATCGCAAGCCACATTGCTGGAGAAGAGGGCGGGGTGAAAGAAGAGAAGGGAGGCACACAGGGAAAAAAAAAAAATGCAGACTACAAAATAGATGCAACCTACAATCTGTGACATTCAGTCCTTCAGCATCTCCTCACAAGATAAAGCAGTTGTACCAGCCACCTGCAGTCAAAGCCACCAGCAGACTGGAGAAGGTAAAAAGCTGGAAGGGAAATCTCAGCTGCCCTCCAAGTTCCTTAATAATGGTCACTGTCCACAGCCTAAATAAAACACCCAGGAAACCCAGGGCCCTGAGCATCTTATTGTAAGGTTGATTAACTACAAGCCATCTAAAAGTACCAGCAAAAAGATACAAAACCGTAAAAAATAAATTAGCCAAAGGCCACACTGAGTGTGGTTCGGATTTCCTAACCCCACTGATGCAAAACAAGGAGGTAGCACCAACACTTCACCCTCCATCTTCACCAGGGCCTCACCACCCTCCTGCCCAGCTCCACTTTCATTATTATACCAAATAAATCAGATTAACTTAAAACAAGTAGGCTGCCTCAGTACCAGCTGGCTCCACACCCCACATCGTTCCCCCTCCATCTGCAATCCACCGTTCTCCATCCCGGTGCCCCATCCTCCCCCAGTCATTCTCCCTGCACCCCCCAATAACACCATCCTCATCTTCTCCCCAGGCCCCACCGCCACTGTCCCCCCCCGAGGACACCCCCCTCGCCATCCCCTCATCCCGGCCCTCCCCTCAGCCCAGGGGTCCCGCTCACCTCCAGCTCGGTGTCCCCGGGCTCGGCGACTCCAATGATCTCGCTGGGCAGCTCGGCCAGGTCGGTGACCCGGATCAGCCCGTCGTGCAGGAAGATGGTCTCCTCCTTCACCGACAGCCACTGGGCCGAGTCGGTGGCCGCCGTGGCCGAGGCACCCGCCGGGGACCCCATGGCGCGGCCGGCGGGGGGGCTCCGCAGGGCTGAGGCGAGGCGGGTCCCGCTAGCCCCCCATGGCGGGGGCAGGGCGGAGGCAGCGGGGTCCCCAGCGGCCTGGGTACCGGACAGCCGGAGCGCGGTGGGGAGCAGCGACGAACGGCGCGTTGCCACCGCGGCGCCAGCGGATCGGGGGCCTCCGGGAGCCGCCGTGCCCGCCCGCAGCCACCACGTCCCGCTCCCTCCTCACACACACAGGTGACAGCGCGACGCCATGTTGGGGGCTGAGGCGGGCCCGGCATGCACCGCGCGAGGAACAATACACCCTCCCCCCCTCCCAGCCCCGCAGGGCCCCGCCCCCCGCCGGGCCCGCCCCCCGGCGCCCCACGGTGCCGCCCCCGGAGACCCAGCCCCGCACCGAGGGGCAGCGTCTCAGCTGGTCAGCTGTGGTACCCGTGGGGCAGTTCCCCTCAGCGCTTCAGACATGCACGGAGGGGCGGTTTCCCCAGGGTCTGAGCCGCGGTCCCCGTGGGGGCTGTTCCCCTCAGCGCTTCTGCCCCGCACCGAGGGGCGATCGCCTCAGCCTCTGAGCCGCGGTTCCCGCCTGTGCCGCTCCCCTCAGCGCCTCGTCCCCTCCCGCAATGGCCGCTCCACTCAGCGCCTTCCTTCACCCAAAGGCGCCTTTCCTCAGCCCGTCGCCCGTGAGCTGCTCCCTGAGCGCCTTGCCCCGACGGTGAGGCTGTTCCTCGCATAATCTCCCATTTCAGCCTCACCTTGACTAGCCAGGGTCTCTCTGAAACGACCCGTTTTTTTTCCCTAAGGACCTCAGGTTCCCCAAAGGGTAGTTTCTCGCCCTGCTGGCACCTCTGGCCATCCCTTTTTTGGCAGCCCCATTCTCCTTCCAGAGTGACCTCTCGTTCTCCCTTCCCCTCCCTTGTCACTCTTCCAACACCTCCTCGAAGGGATCCTGTCACCTCCCAGCAAGCCTTTTCCCGAAGGACTTGTGAGCGAGCAGGTATGTCCCTTAAAATCCAGCCTACAGAGTTAGCCGTGTCATGGGGATGCCAGAGCGCATGAGGCAAAAGGTTCACAACACCACAGTGTGTGTGGAAAAAAAGGAGATCCAAAGAAAAATTGACCCTTCTGCCTCTCAGTCTCTTTTGGGTACCATTGTGTAACCTTCCCAGTTTCCATCAGTCTAATTTCACACCTGGGTGCCTCAGCCCTGCACCCGAGCCTGTTCAGAGAGGCACAAAGTGTCACAGACAGCTGTACCTGGTTGTTCAGCAAAGTACGTGCTTGTGAGACAAATCATGTTAACGACAAAGACATGATGATAAATGTTAAATACTTTTAGTTTATAATTAACTGTGGGGATTCCCATTGTAAGTGGCTGCTTTTCATTAACCGATGGCTGTACACGGCAGAACAGAGACGGAGTGCTACAGATTTATTTACCTGTTTGATCAAATTGAATTGTTTAATACATTAGTGCATTATGACAAATGTGCTGTGGTATTGGAGGAAAAGTGTATTCAAAGCTGTAGTAAAATGAGATCTACTGCCAATGCTTTATGTCCTATTAAATCTGGTAGGGAAGAAGCACTTTTTACAAGTAATGGACCACCACTCAATTTAGGACCCACACAAAGCATCTTTGTATCATGGATTCAGCAGCGTGAGAATTCACACACTTGCGTAGTTTGTCTTTGAGGCCAGTTCAGACAATACAGGGTTCAGGTAAGTTTATACAAGTGGTTTGTTACGGGTCTGTATGGTAGCTCAGTAGGCTATATTTGGTAGCACATCACTGCCGTTGGACAGCAGAAGAGTCTCCAGGCTTGGTTTGATTATAGAAATAGATATTATTTGCCTCTGTGCTAGAGTGTCATTTTTGCATAGGGAAAGTACAGAGAGTTGGTATCAAAGGTTTTTGTTAGGGAGAGACTGTTCATGGGCATCTGTTATTTTTGGTCAAGACATGACACAGAACAATGGCTGCAGATGGACGTACCCATAGATATGAAATCCACTCCAATCCTCCTGTGTGAGCCCTGCTAATGCTCATAAGAGAGGGAAAGCTGAAATTTGAAGATTTGATGGCAGGTGGGATGTGGCAGCTGAGTTCTGGCAGTTGAGATAAGCTGCGCTCACGAGGTCTACTTGGAGGAATGGGAAGACTGCTGAGGTTAGATTAGTCACAGTATTTCATTGCAAGATAGTGACTGGTGTTACTGTTTTATTACCAGAGTAGGAGTTTTCCATTGTTTTCATTCATTCACATGAGACAGGAATAGAGGAAAATAAACAAAACGTGTATACATTTTAGAGGGAATAACCCTGAAAAAAAAACCGTCTTTAAATTTTTGTAGTACTATCATCCTACTAGTTGAACGTCTTCCACAAAATCAATACAAATAGCAGAGCTGGAAGCAAAATGGGATGTTCACAAGCAACACTCATGCCAGGAAGGCTTGTCAACAGAAGGGATTTGCAGTGTTTTGCAGAGGTGGCTGGGTTTTGGATCTATCTGTTGTTCTCCAAAGGACTGTTTCACAGGCTGGGTAACCCCCAGGCTGAAAATTCTTTGTCTCCAGCTCTCACGTGCCCTTTCCAGGGCCTTCTGGACAGCTTTATCCCAGAGGAATATGGTTGTCACAGTAGCTCCCAGATGGAGAATCAGGGTGGGATAGAGCTGTCAATTCAATCCACTAATTGCTTTGAAATACAAACCAAGGCCTTGTGTTTAAACAAGGAGCTGACTCGGAGCCGGAGGAGAGGCATGTGTAACTGCGGGTGCGTTCACACCAGGCGGAGCACGGAAAGATGTGTGTGGCTGAACTGTATACTGGCCAGAGGCTGCACTTTGTCATTTGGCTGGGGGCTGGTGAACGATTTCTCACAGCGAGATCCTGATACGTGTGGTTTTGTGTGGTGAGTAACCTGAGCTGTCCCTGAGCGGAAAGCAGACCACTTAACTGGGAACTGGAAATGGTGCAGGCGGTTTAGAAATCCCTTTTAGCTGGAGTTCTGTGAAGGCATCCCAAGCCAAACACTGGGGATGTTTACCATTTTATAGTTATTTATTTGCTTATTTGGATTTCTTCTGAATTGTATTGATTTGACAATTCGAAGTTTAAAATCAGTTATTGAATTAATCTAATGCCATAAAACTGAGAAATGTGTCCTGTCCTACCTCAGTGCAGGCAAATAAAATAATTACTAGTAAATGTAAGATTTACTAAATTATTTTAGTTGCCCGCCATTCAGTAATTATCAGTACGTTATACAGTCTAAGTTTACATAGCATGGAATGCTGACATAGCTTTCTACATTAAAAGTTCAGTATTGTGGCCCTGTAATGAATTCAGCAAGTATAATGCAGCTTTTCTGGCATCTGCTGCAGAAGATGTATAATATAATGAAAAAAAAAATATTTTTGTTCCGCACATCACCATGAAATGTCAGGCACAGTAACTTCAATGTAGTATTCAGAGGTGTACTGCAGTAACTGCAAAGAAGTCTTGTACTACTTTATGGGAGATGTTGTGGCTTAAAAACCAGACTAGAATGACTTTTTGACATAAGTCATCAAGGTGAAGAAATAAAATCCTTAACTTGTAAATATGCTTGTAGACAAAACCAGTCTTGCTTTAATTCTTTTGGAACAGGTGGGGGGCTGCTGCTGTGGCTGCGGTCGTGTCCGCCTCTGGAGACCCGATTCTGGAATGAGTTTCATTACGTGCAGGTCCTGTAGCTGAATGGGCCCTTGTGCATCTCTGTGCATCATAGTTACTGAGATTTACCCAAAGATGTTCATGGTCTATGGGCAAAAATTCAGTCCCATGAGGTGAAAATGGAAATTCACCATTCTTGCCTCAAAATTACTTCTTATTTGCCTATTAGGTGATGGAATTTAAAGGACCATTGTCTCACTCTCCAGTTTAATTTTGTATTAACAGCTATAACATATGGTGGAAACTCTTTGCTGTATATCTTTCTGGTAATGTAGAAATGGCAGTTTCAGTTTTAATGACCATTGTGGCACTAAGAAACAGAAGAAAGAGTTTCTATTTTTATGTGATCTGCAATAACAAGATTTCCATACCCAGAAACCTGTCTCCTCTGCCTAGTAGAGTTATTTAGTGAGCTTGAATGCCATCCTTAATAAGGCCACGATGCAAGGAATACTGGCATTTCTTGGCACACTAACTATGATTAAAAATACGGTTTCTTCGTTTTTCTTCAATTAAAACTTAGGAAGAACTGAGGTGAAAAAAATCAGAGAAAAAACAAACTAAGCAGTGAAAGAAAAAAAAAAATCAAACTTCAGAAATATATTTTAGTTGCAAAGGAAAAATATTCACATTTTTCTCAGTTTGATATATTAGCAATAATCTCTGAAGAAGGCTCTGACTGATATCAAGGTAGGCTTGAGGAAGGAAGAACAAATAATAAGAGATTTTTATTAAAATGAATAAGGACAATTTTATTATAGGAAACATGAGTATGAATCACCTACCTCGCAAACATAGCCTTAGTTAAATTGCACATGAAAGAAATGTAAATTATAGAATCATAATAAAAGTGCTGGAATGTTTTCTTAGAGGCAACCTGATCCAGTGCTGTGATACGAGGTGTAACTACGCTACTTGTGACACATACTTGTCCCATCTCTTCCATTACTGAATTGTCATTACAGTTAGAGAGTTTCCTAATACTTAATTGAACTTGTGTTACTGTAATTTAAGGCTTTTCATTTTTTTCAGCTGTGGTAGGCAGAGAGAACAGTTTCTTCCCTTCCTCTTATGTGCAGCATTTTTCATGTGCGAAGGCTGTGACCATAACTCCTCTCCGTCATCTCTGCACTAAATAATCCCTGTCCTTTCAGACTTTCTCTGTAGGCCACGTATTCCGGAAGCCTGAACATTCTTCTGTTCTTTGGGGTTTCCTCCAACTTGTCCACATCTCCCTTGAGCTGCTGGTACTTTAGATGAAGCCTTAAAAGTGTGAAATGGTTTGGGCAGATTTCTGTTTTTTCGATGCAATACTCCTGGTAAGTGTCTCAGCATCATCTTTGCTTTCTCTGCAGCTGTATGGCATTGTTGACTCATACTGGGCTTGTAAATGAAATAACAACTTATGCTTAAATTCTGTTTGCAGTATTTCACATGCAGAAACAAAGCAAGTTGGCACTTAGCATTACTCTTAATAATCTCGTGCCTCATTATCTTATTCAAGAACTTATCGCAAGAAGCCTTTTATGGAGGGAAATATTTAAATACTGCGCATCAGTGAGGAAGAGTGGCTGGGAGCTGAGCACACCCCTTAGTGGTTGTCCTGAATTTCTGAATCTCTAATGTCTCAGAAGGCTCATTATTAATATCCAAAAATAGGTAGGTTTTAAATACAGCTATTCTGTACTGTTTTAAAATTCAACCTCCCTGAAAAGCGGTGCAGTAAAATGAGGAAAAAAATAAACGCAAAAAAGTCTGCTAAAATATTCTACTCAGTATTGTCAAAGTATAAATGTAACAAGGTGGATTTTTATAATTAATAGAAATTATTACGAGGTCTACTTTAGAAAGTGTTTCTTGGGGTTTGTAATGTTAAATTGACAAAATCTCTAGCAGTACATCATACAGAAAATAAGAATTATTAATCCCTGGATCACACTGCTGTCCCAGTGCAGGGTCCCGATGTGTGAAGAGGCAAACAGGACGTCGACTCCTCTGAGAGGTGGGTGCGGTGATCCACCAGGGCTGCTGTCTGATTCATTAAACTCCCTGAAAAATTAATTCAGCGCTGATTGAAGCATGTTGTCAAACCTGCCACCAGGGTTCCCGGGGGAGGATGAGGATGTTCACATCACCAAAGGAAACGTGAAGTGTGGGGATAGGAGCTGTAGCTGCATCGCGAGGCAGGGAAGCGTCTTATCTTCAATTTGCAGGTGCTGAGAAGGGGAAGAGCTGGCTGGGGATGGATCACCAATGCTCTGCTGGGAGAAATCTGTCCCTGGTTAACCAGCCAGCTGGTTAACTAGCTGACTAGCTTCACAGGGTGGGTGGGGAGGTGAAGTTCGTATTCCTTTATATTGAAAAAGAACTGGTAAGGAACAAGATCTGTATTTCACAAAACTTATATCATAGCATCACAGAATGGTTTGAGTTGAAGGGACCTTCAAAGCTCATCCAGTACCATCCCTGCCATGAGCAGGGACATCTTCACCAGCTCAGGTTGCTCAGAGCCCCATCCAGCCTGGCCTGGGATGTCTCCAGGGATGGGGCATCCACCACCTCTCTGGGCAACCTGGGCCAGGCTCTCACCACCCTCAGTGGAAAACATTTGTGGAAAGAAATGAACTCTGTCTCCCCATCAGGATGGCCCTTCACAGACATTGTCTCAAAGTTGACTGAGAACTGAGCGGAGTTTTACAGAATATTTATCAAAAATGTTTAATCCCAATCTGAATAAAAAGCTGAAATTTTGGCATTTGTGATATAACATTTCAGGGGAAAAAGTATGTTTCAGGACAATTAACTTATTTCAGTTTTCTTTTTATTCCAATTTTACTTTATATTGTGTAAGATTTTTATTTAATACATATGTCGTATTGTTTTAGTTTATTTTTATATGATATAATTTCATCATAATTTTGATGCTGAATAAAATTAATATTGAAATGAAAACTCCAGAAATCTGTTTTAACATGGTACTTAATTTTTTCAAAATGGGGTTAAGTATGATTCATTCACAGAATGAGTTGATTTCAATTACTGGCAAATTTTCTGCCAGCTGTACATTTTCTTAAAATCTCCCATATCTTTAAAACTGGCTTATGGACAGTCCGTATAGTGTTGCAGAAAAAATATTGTTGTGACATCTACGGGAGTTTATATTTTATTTATAATTTCTTTATCCTTATTTATATCATTATTGGCAATAGAGAAGATTTTAAAATTATACTATATATATTCTAGTGCCTTTTTACAGTCGCCCATGCTGATTTGGCAATATTGGGAATAAAACCCACAACTCATTCCATGTTATTCATCCAAAAATGACTTACCTTTTGTAAGCCCATCTCCAAGTAAGGATAACTGGCGAGGGTGTTACGAAAGAGAGAACAGTCACGAGAGTCTGAAACGACAGGACACCAAAGAAAACAGCCAAAGCAGGATTTGAAATGAGAATTTTGAATGAGGTGGCTTTTGAACTTTTATTATCTTTGTCTTTTACTTGAAATTCACAAATCAGTTCCAAGATCCTGTGAAGTCTTAATTAGCAGGTTTTCGCAGGCGTTGCAGCACTAACTACCCTTTCTTGCAAGAAAAGGAAGCCAGGTCAGTGCATCCCTGGTCTGAGAAAATGCTGTAGTCTGTACTGATTTTCTCTTCAGCGATGACAGACATTCAAAACAAACTTAAATCTGAGAGCCACTAATTGAGAACTGAAACCATGCAGTGCAAGTTGGAACGCCTTTTTCTCCGGGGAGAGCAATTTTGCTCTCTGTGTGGGGTTGTTTTGCAGCTATAAGTGGCCACATCTCCAAAGGTGCTCTTCCCGTAGTGCCTACCGCCCCTTCCTTGCTTTCTTGAAGTATTTCTCCTGTTCTTTTCAGTATCTCTTTCCTCTAATTTCCAGCCAATAATCTACTTTTAAAGGAAGAGTGAGAACTCTTATACAATGAAGTCGCAACTTGATGGAATAAAAATAGGAGGAAGACAAACAGAAGAGCGTGTAGATGTCTGCTGTGGTTTGTTAGTGAAGGGATGGTGCTGATTTCTGTGAGAGTTGCAATCTTCCCATGCTCACTATGACTCACCTGCCTTTCCCTCTGTTCCTTACAGCCAGATGGCATAAACCAGTGAAGGCCAAATAATTCACAATTCCACAGACCGGCCCCCGATAAAGCCAGGACGGTTGAAGATCTTTTCATGTTGCTACAGGTAGGATGGTGTCTTAACTTGAAATATCATAGAGTTGAGTTTATGAATGCTGCAGTGGAATGTCAAGTGCTAATGAAATCCTGATCTTGACAGATAAAAGACTTTCCTGGAATTGTTTTAGAAACCCTTGATTTCATGCTTAACAACATTGCAGTGTTTCTTTAAAAAGAACAACATCACAAGTAGCCTACAGATAAACCACGAGGAACAGTTAATTGCCCTTCAACTAAAATAACACCTCGAGCAATCATTCAACAGGAGGACTGAGAGCAGCGCTGTCTGTCAGTCACCCAAAACCAACCGGGTGTTTGGAGGATGGTACCAACATTGCCGCCTTCGTTAGAGTGTAGGTTCACAAATAGCATCAGCCCAGGTTTCACGTGCAGTACAGCGACCACATGACGTATATTATGCATATTCCTCCCTTCTTCCAGATTGTTGTCATATGGCTGATGATTGAGCATGACAAACACATAAAAAAGCCAGTTTTTAGGCTTGATTATCCAGTTTCCGCAGGCTTGGTGTGGTGACCAGTTGAATGACGTGAGGAGTTGCAGCTTGAGGTGACAGGATGGGGAGAAGGATAGAAATTCTAATGAGTGTTCTTATCAGTCCCCAGGACACAGCTGCTCAGCTGGGGACACTTCTCAGGTACTTGTGAAATCGGCTGTTATTTCAAGTAAGCCCAAGTCACATAATTTGTGATGTTATTTGTATTTTTTTTCTTTTTTTATTTTTTTTTTCAATTGAAGCTGTTAGCCCGTTTGGAGATTAATGGGTTGCCTGTTGATGAAGTCTTGTTTATTTACAAAGCATGAAAAGTCTTCTTTCCTAGACTGCTGGCTTAAGTAAACCACAGATTTTTGTTCACAGTGCTTTGACCCAAGCCACTATTTTGACCAAAAAAGAAAAGGTTCTCTTGCATCAGCAGCCTCAAAATGCAGTTTTCTTTCTTCTCCCTGTGTCCCCACTATGTGCATGTGTGGTTGTTGGTTTTTTTTTCTCTCACACAAATACAAAGCTCCAGATTTCAAACGCCCTTTTTGCACTTTCTCTGTCAGTCCACAGGGAAACCATGCAGATAGCGGACAATGTACAGAAGCTTTGCCATGTGCCTGTCATTTAAGTAATAGTTGCTGTTGTTTCAGTTCCCTGATTCTAGAAGGGCATTTGTTTATTTTTTGTGCTTATTTTAAGGAACAATTACAGTCACCCACTGTTTTCTATGAAATTCCATGACATAGATCTTCATTTCAGCTTAGCAAGACATTCACATCAGTAATTTTAATACTGATTTTACCTAAACATCTCCAGTGCAACATTTTGAGGGTGCATCATTCTTTTTAGAGCCTTCATATTTCCTTGGTCTGAAAAATAACCTTCCTCCCTTGTATATCAAGGACTTGCTGCCTAGGACTGGTTTTGTCCATTTTATCTTTATGTTTCATTTCCTCATGTGAAAATGAGCATTTTGAACAATATGACACCATGCATAGCACATGGTGTTATCTGAAAGCCTTAAATTTAAAAACAATTACATCCTAAGTGCATCCGTCAAGAGAATGGAAAATCTCTTTATCAGGTAGGACTGACAAAATGGATGAAGATGGAATTGCTTCTGGTTTAGTCTCCTATTTTCTTCATGAGGTTTAAATCCTTTCCTTTTGCAACCTGATGTGGTTCTCTGCATCCCACTGACTTACTCCAGTGGATTGAATAAATCATTTTACCTTTGTGTACGGTTTCTCGGTGTTATAATGGCAGTTTTTACCTCTGTTGGGTGTCACGCGGCCAATGTGCTCAGTGAATGTAAAGTATGAGAAGCTGTTTATTATGATCATTAAAAAAAATCAGCAGACAAAGGGCTAGAAACGCTAATTGGACAAAATGTGGAAACACAGAATGTCACCAGAGACTCTAAATCTTTTAGCTGTACTGTCCTGTACAAATATAATGGACTGAGTTCTGCAAAAAAATGACATTACACCTGATAAATAGGACTATGAAAACGTTTATTCTTCATGCCACCTGTGCCAGAACACGACACGATGTTCCTATTTTTTAGTATTAAATGTTGATATGATCTCAGTAGAGAAAGAATAGAATAATGGATAAGGTTCCCTCCCAAGTGTCATGCAAGGATAGGCATTTTATTCTTTTATGTATGTTAGAGCATTGTCATAAATTGTATGTCTGCAGTCGTTTAAAACACTTCTTCAGACCCGATAGGAGAAAGTATTAGTGCTGTTCTGCAGGTATGTGAGCACTGAGCTCACTGAAATTAACTTACTTGCTCAGGACCACAAGGAAAATCAATATAGCTGAGAAAAAAATTGGATTTCTTCAATCTCAACTGATATTTTGAATACCTTGCTTCCTCTCTTCTTATCATTATTACTACTAACAAGCATTTATGTTTGGTATGATGGGAAGCATGGGTAGGTCATGGAAGTTACTGGCTGTGTGTACAATCCACCATGTAAAGTTGTTTCCCCTGAGAAAGATAAACCTTGAATTAATGGGGATAAAACTAGGATAAAATGAGCAAAAAAAGGCAGTCACCTGACAAAAATGTTTCCTGACTCTTCATCTGTGAGAGGGTTGAAACTAGACTGGTCTGAAAAAAAAAACCCCAAAACAATAAACTATGAAAAAGCAACTAATCAAGTAAGAAATGTCATGGTTGCTCATTGGCAAGCAAGTTAAATTCCACATACAACCATCATGGACCAGCCCTGCATGACTCAGTGCAAAGGTCGATTACAGCCAGTGGGACCGGCTTGCTTTGTTCTGATCAACAAGGAAAAAACCCAGCAAGAACTATTATGAACAAGATTTAACATTTAATTGCTCTGATTGTGCAAACAATGAGTTGTCAAGTGCTTAGCGCGGACTGTAATGCAGGAGAACTGCAGAAATCAAATGACCAGGTAAATAGTTCCCCTCTTCCTGGATCCTCACATTCCCACACAGGTCAATGGGACCTTCAGCGCTGTCCCCAAACCAGAACAGGAGCAGGAGCTCTCGATCCTGGACCCACATGATTACATCATTTACGTGACCCGCTACTTCAGGACATTAATAATGGAAGAAAGTGCCGTGGACTTTACAAGACTCCTCTGTAGTTCCACATCTCTTGGACTAAACCATCCAGATGTCCATCTTGTAACATCAACAGCTGATAAAACCGAAGAAGCCACTGATATTTGTAGGGTGGTAAGCTGCTGAATCCCCTGAGAATGGTGTGAGCTCTTATGTTAGTGGGACTTAAGAGCCTCAGTAACAGCCTTCATGGTGGGCCAGGGCAGAACTCTGCTGTCCAGTTTCAAACTGGGCAGGGTAATTTCTTGCCTGAAGTTTTAAGCACTGGGTAGAAAACTGTAAAAACCAGTTTAAAATGAGAAGGGAATCGGCATTTGGAGAAGAGTAGAAGCAATTATATTGCATTTTCTAGAAGGAGGCTGCCTAGGCCAGCTCTTGTCCATGATTGGTTTGTCAGCTGATCTTGGCTACATTTTCTGTGAGGCTAAAGCCTTCCTCCAGGTGGTGAACATAAAGAAACTGTCCCCAAATTCTATTTATTCTAGATTGAGCTTGTGGAGAGATCCAGAATGCCTTTTTGCAGAAGTGAGGCTGGGTATCCCAGTGGCAACAGTTGTGTGAACCACGACGAGAGGGAAAGCAGAGACCAGATGGAAAGATGCTGGAGGAAAAGGTTCAGCTATCCCTGTACGCCAACACACATCCTATAGGTATCCTATAGCACAGGTGAACTGCATAGCTCATCACTGGACATTAGGTGACTTCACAGAGGCAGCCAATAGGTTAAAATAGGTGTCTGTAGGTAATGAAGTGTTGCATCTTCTCACCAGTTCCCTGAGAAAGCCAACGTCCCTCTCTCTTTCCTCTCAAAAGGATGCTTTATTATAATTACATATCACTTTATTAGGCAGCTGAAGCAAAGAGCACATTTGATGCTAATGAAGTGCTGCTGTGGTTGAGTCTGTCACTATTTTTGGACCTGCACATCTCCAACACTTTTCATTGGGTGATGGAGGCTTTGGATGTCTCTGGCTTCTTCTGCGGGGGATGCTCAGCAAAAAGCAGTGACTCAGCGAGGCAGGACTGCAGAACTGTTTACATGCTTGGAATGAGAAAAGCTGCGGGACAGCGAAAACGCACACAAAAGCTCTTTATGTGGCGGAAGGATTTTTCAGGTAGCGGACAGTATTATCTAGATTGAAAAAGCCTTCTGAATATTCACTTTGTTTCTGTGATGGTCATCTGGACAGTCCTTGTTTTTCCTCTTTTCCATCCCCCACCCCAGAGTATTTCAGAAAAAAAGCCAGATTTCACAGGCTTAAGGAAAATATTTTAGAAGTTAAGTGAGAGACAAATCACAGCTGTCCACTGGCTGCCTTATGAAAGATGAAGGTTTTGCCGTCTCCATTTTCTGCAGCAAAGCCCTAGGAGCTGCTTGGCACGACTGAGTGTTAAAATTTGCCTTAGCAGCTAGCTCCCCCAGCAGCAGGCCTGCTCCCACCCCAGCATTCATCTGGTCCCACAGTGACTCAGCTCAGGGATCTAAACCAGCAGGAAAATATTCATTCCTCTCCCTCCCTTTGCAGGGCTGTGTCACTGGTCACCACCTGGTCAGACAGGTGACAGGACCGTGGGGAGGGACGCGAGAACATTCCTTCTGTGTTATCAAATCACTTCCTGACAAAACACAGGGAGACAAACCCTCCCAGTAAACAAGGTGAATAGTTCCAAGTATCATGTCACATCTTCTGATACACAAATGAGTAATCAATAATTATAGAAAACACCATTGTATCTAAATGCCCAGTTATTCTTAGACCGGCCCGGATTTGTTACTACAACTTCCCTGTTCCCAGAAGGGAACAACTGAAGCACTAGAGCCTCTTGAGTGTCCTCTTACCCTCTGTGTGACGCAGTCTATCTGCCGACTTTACAACACCACATGCTGCTACAAACTACTTTGATCAAGAGGTTTACTTGCCAGTTTTGGACTTTTCCCATTTAAATGTTCCCACATACAATTTTTACTTTAAGTGAGCTTTCTCAGCATATTGGGTTAAGGTGTTTGGTAGCGTCAGTGAACTTCTCTTAGTACTAGCAGTGAGATGCACGCAACACTTGTATGAGCTGAGTTGATTTATGCAAACAGGCCAGTTCATCACTGCAGTAAAATCTCACATCAACTTAATAAACCTCTGATTATACCAATTATCCACCAAACTGTATACAACAGAAGATGTAACTCATCCCAGATGTAGTTCTGATGGCAGGGAAAATTACAGCAGCTCCACAGAGCAGAACCAAGCTTAGAGCAACACAGAGATGCACCAGCAGGGCAGAAGTTGAGTGTTTGGATGAAGCTTGCTCACTGACTCCCTCTGCTGAACCACACTAATATTTCATGTTATCAATAGGAAGATGGAAGAGTAACCAGTGCGATATATGTACTTCCACACCCTAATGCTTGCCAGTTTCACTTATAAAGGTGGCCATAGTCTCTTGGGACAGGTATTCTGCAGGTGCTTGAGGTTTTGCATTGGCTCTGGAGCACACGAAGCCCAATTCCTCCTTCACCACAAATAAGATGTTGCAGTTTCTGCCTCAGTGAGGGACTTGTTACTCCTTTTTCTAGCCCATTTTCCTGCCGCTTGTATGAATTTGATGAAATCTCTACTCCCCATCAAGTTTGACCCCATTGGCTACTTCCAGTTAAGAATTAATGGGAAGACAGATGGTGCAGTTATATAAGCCTCGTTTCCTGCCTAAGTCTGGCTAAGAAAGAGCTCAAGCATGCCAGAGTTGTTAATATGTACATCCTCGGTTTTTGTAAGAGCAGAGCTATCGCTACCCAAGCATCCTCTTCCAGATACCTGGTAACTGACCTCTACAGATAAAGAAAACAGACAGGACTGGCTCTCTCAACTCACTTTCTGCCAGTCTTTCATATAAAAAAATTGTTGAGACTCTAGAAAACTCCCACGATAAAAAAAATACTTGCCTTGCACAGAAACAGTTTGGTTTTTAACTCAATTCTGAGCCTACAGAATTAAAAATCATTGCTTTTTGATCTAAGCAGGTGGTATTATTCCTGACTTAAGTGTTACATCTCTCAAGGATAAACAAAGAACAGGGAAAAGAATATGAGATTTGGGAGGGGACATACATTCCAAATGTTGTTATGGTTCCAGGGATGCTATTACCTTGCCAAACTCCAAACTCTAGAGTATTCCCAGTGTTTCCGCTTCAAAATACAAGGCGTAGCTCCTGAAAGGCTTCTAAAAAGGTACTATATTTGCTGAGGCTTATGTGGTGATTGATGGATCAAAGCTCTTCGTCAGAAAAACCATGTCAGTGCAGCTGTACACAAGCTTTAAAATGCTGATGAGTTTCCTAGCAGTGGTTTGTTGCCAAGATCTGGTTCTTCACAAAAGATACCTAGAACATTGGTTTCAACAGTAACCATGCAGAGAAATAAGCCAGCGCAGACATGGGGCTGGATTTTATTCTGCAATGTATCCTGACAGTCAATCCAGGATTTTTATCTGCTATTCCCAAGAGAAAATATTCTTTCCCCCCCCCTCCCCAGCTCAGTTAAGAAAGCTGAATTCCTGTTTATACTGAAGTTAAAAAAAACCCAACAATCACAAACTCAAACCAATGAAATAAAACCTCTACACCCAGAATTCTAGTAATCTGCGTGTATCCCCTCAGAATTTCATGCCACGGTTTTCCCATCCATTAAATAAGACGCATTGCAAGACTTGTGCAACACGTTCTGTTACAGACTGCAATGAAGACACCAGAAATCCTTTCTTTTTTCCCTTCAAATTTAATGTGGTGCTTTCAGAACAGTTAGAACACCAGTTTGTGAGGATAGACTCCATTTGAGAGAGAGAATGTAGAACGCAGGTACCCACGGAGCTGGGGCACCTTCTTGATCCGTGCAAGGATCTGCGAATCCACTGCCTTCTGGTCTGTCTTACGTTGCTCCGTTAACTCGTATTTCTATAAAGCACAAAGAATAATGTTAAAATCCTGCAGAGTGACTTCAGGTTCATCTACAGAGATGAGAAAATTTAGAGCAAACCCCGAGTTCTGGCATTTTCAGGAAACCTTTTCTCTATTGGTTCTAAGTATGGGAAAGGTGGTACAAGCCTGGAGGTGGCCAAGAAAACTGAAGCTGCTGCTGGGCTTATGTTGCAGATATCAGAGCCAGCAGCACGCTGTTGGCAGGATCAAACCAGTAAAGGTGTTTCTCAGTCAAAAAAAAGACATTTACCTGGAATAATCACTGCTATTGTTCTGCTAATGGACAAGGAGAAAAGAATCCCCAAATTTAAAACGGCTTTACCTCAATGCTGCTATATTAATTAATTTTAATGGCATTACCTCACTTTCTTGAGGACCACTTAAAATTCAATTGTCCATTTGTTTCATGGTATTTCCCCCTTTCCAGCCTGGCTATAGGTAACGAGAACATTCAGAAAGAATGAACAATCATGTTCCTTACCTCTTTTTCGGTGTCAAAGATCTCGCCTTCCTGGTGCTTGGGCTTACGCAGCCTCTTCTTCTTAAAGTAGGCATCAGTGAGATGCTTGGGAATTTTCACTCCAGAGATATCAAGCTTTGTGGATGTAGCAATAACAAATTTCTGATGGGCCCTACGCAGAGGGACACGATTGACAGCCAAGGGTCCTGAAGGCAGAGGAAGGACAGAAGAAGTTAGCTTGCTGAGGCAAGAACCTCTGCTTTTAAGTTGATTTTTTGTAGTGCAGTCGATTAGTTTCTTCAGAGATGCCTACAGCTAAAATCTGACCAACAAAGCCTTTCCCGCAGCGTCTGGAAAAGCCAAAAAATACTTCCTGATGTCTTCTGGGCTATTGGAACTTAATTATCCCCCCACCACCTCCCTGGAAAGTCACAAAACATGATTCTGCATAGTTACATGAACATGCAATGCACCAAACCATCCACATGCAGATCTGTAGCAGTACCAACCCAAGACAGACTTGAACTTAAAACCCCCGAACCAAAAAACCCATCATACTTCAGTAAAGTTTTTTACCTGTAACAAGCAAAAGGCCAGTTCCGAGCTGCTTCAAGAAGACGACACGCTGAAAAGAGATGTGACATTAGTCCTCAGGTTGCAGTAGTGCAATATGGCAACTGAAGCGGCACCATGCCTGTTTTACTGGTACCACTTGGCCTGTTTTACTGGTACAAGCATTGACAAAGCCTCCTGGCTTAGGCACAACTGTGCAACTGGAGAAGTGACCACTGCATGAGCCAAAATACCAGACAGAGTTACCACATCTGCGACAAATCATGACCCTTCACCATTTGAGGCTGTGCAAAGCCAATAAGTATTAATTTTTTTTTTTTAAATCTTTGCCTAGTCTAGAGGTTGGTGAGACAGCCATCCCACCCAAATTCTTTGTACAAGTTAAAGGCAAGAACTAGGCAAAACCCAGAAGGGCACCACAATGTACCACAGGGTCAGAGCCATCCCCTGGTTTCATTTTTCCCTTGTGGTCAAGATTTCCTTCCCTGAACAGCATCCCTTTCAGTAACGTGACACTGGAGTCAAAGGATTCAAGTAAACATCATTAAGATGAACAAAACAGCTTAATGTAACAATCAAGTGTTACCTCGATAATTAGATTAATAATGAAAATGTAGCATAAGAAAGTTTTGGCCTCATTGCAACAGCAATAAACTGGCATCTGGTTTGCCATTCTGCAGCACAAGGTTTGCACAACATGAATCTACGCACTTCTCTGCAATACAGGAAAACTCTCTTAATTTTGTCTAAGCAACTGGACTAGCCTGTTTTATTTTCAGCTCTGTGCAGAAGAATATTAGTTTAAAGACTGTTTCCTCTAAAAGCAGGATAAGAGAAAGCATTTACACAGAATTCACAATGTGCAGATTCATATCTCATGGCTGAGCAGAGTCCCATGACACCAGTTCAGGAAACTTCTGCTCCCTCCAAACAGTTTCAGCACAGAAATGCTGCAAAAGCACCTTGAGAGTCCACGTCCCCTGTTACCTTGCCTCTGTGACGCCCTGTCAGCAGGATCAGGACGGTTCCTGGGGTGATGGAGGCTCGCAGCCGCCTCTTGTGCTGGCAGAAGGGCTTTTTGCCGTGACTCAAAAGCTTTCGAGGAACATCTTCAGTGGGATAGTATCTGGGCTAGAAAAACAGAAGCAAAACATTGGATCACCCTGTATTCCATGAGACAGAAAGCTTTTGCTACAGTTTAAACTCATGCTTTCATAAGGATTTTTTTATGCTGCAACTTACATTTCAGGAACACACTGAGTATTTTCTGTACAATTACACAACAATAAAAGGGGAGACCAGCTCTGTATTTCTGCACATGATCCCAGTTCAGCACAGCAACACAAATGGCAGAGGACAACCCACTTTTGCCCCAACCAAGGGGCGCATCAGGTCATCAAAAGTTACATGCAACAGCATCAAACTGCCAGCGCCTGAGTTCTTTTTCTCACCATTTTGCGGATTTTAACCACACGGCTGCCTCCATTCTTGTCCCCACCAACTGGCTTGGTGATGGTTGCACGTGGCTTTTCCTTCTTTTTCTTTTCTATCTGTAGGCAAAGAAAATGGAAAACAGATGAAATTTCAAACCAAAAGTCACCACAAAAAACATGAGTGTTTAAACGCAGTAGTTATTGTCCTACCTTTGTTTCTGGAGCAGTGTACTTGCGCTTGTAGAGTGCTTTTCTGGCATACATGGCTGACCGGGAATACCTCCCGATCCCCCGCGCCAGGACAGGGTTGCGGCTGGCATGATGCTTCTTCACCTTCTTCTTCTTCTCACCCGCATCCTTCTGGGTTGCCTTTGGCGCAGCCGGCGCCTTCTCACCCGTCTTCTTCTTGGGCTTTTTCTCACCAGCTGCCTTCTCGCCCGCCATCTGTGGAGCCAAATAAACCAGAAATTAGGACGTATTACAAGGTGTGCAGAGGAGTACCTAAGCTGCAGAAACTAAGTAAACTGGAATTTTATTCTTCGCACCATTGTAAGAACTGCAGAGTGAGACGCCGTTCTGCTTGCTGCACACCCACCCGTCACACCAAATGCTCCTCAATGTTACAGCTCCAAGTTCACCAAACGCATCTGAGCCCTTCTTGGCCAGAAGCCCAAGAGAACGCGAGCAGACGCCAAGACCAAAGCCACCCTCTTGTCCCCAGGGGGTTCACAGCCATCCCATGCTCGGGACAATCCCCAGCCCCGCTGGAACTGCCGGGCCCCGCCACACCGCGGGGCTCCGCTGGCTCTCCCCGGGCTACCGCTCAGCCCTGCGGAGGTCTCCAACTTTAGCCCCAATTCCTGCTCCTCAGTTGGGCCCCGGCGCGTCCCGGGAGGCGCTGGCGCGGCCGGTGAGGCCCAGTCCGACCCCGCAGCCAACTGCGGCCTGGCCCAGCCGGAGGCGGCTTAAACTCCTGCTCCACCCTCGCCCCATATCGGCCCCTGGGGCCCATCGCCGCCTCCCCGGGGGCTCCGGGCCGGGCCCGTGAGCCCAGCACAGCCACCGAGGGCAGATGGCGGCGGATGGCGCCCGCTGGTTCCCAGCCCTGCCCGCCGCCGCTCCGCCATTCTTACCTTCCGGGGAGGGAAAGGGACCTACATCCGGGTACAAGTGGCCTAAAGAGAGCACGGCGTCTGACGTCACCGCGCTGGCCGCCGAGCACGCTGGGACTTGTAGTCCGGGCGAGTCAGCCTCTGTCCCCGCCAGTCCCGGGTCACCGGGGAGGTGGCAACACCGGACACCCGCGTTCCACCTCGGGGGAGGCTGCGTGGCGACCAGCGGCTCTAGGAGCGGGGATTGCAGCCCTGCCTGAGCCTCTCTCTAGCTCAGGCACGGCCGAGGTAACGCTCCACGCGACCCCATCCCCGTCCAGCTTCACGGGACGAGGCTCCGCTTCTCCCGTGGCAGCTGCCACCGAGCCCGCTCGCTCCCGTGCACCCTTCCTTGGGAGGCGGGGGCGGGCTGGCGGCGCAGCCCGATGACGCACGGGAGAGTGACGCAGGGCGGGCCGCGCCGCGCTCCGTGTGCCTGCGGGGCCCGAGGCCGCCGTTGTTCAGGCTCCCT
Organism: Patagioenas fasciata; assembly: GCF_037038585.1. Lineage (NCBI taxonomy): Eukaryota > Metazoa > Chordata > Aves > Columbiformes > Columbidae > Patagioenas > Patagioenas fasciata. Next base: position 5,219,696 of record NC_092536.1, read on the forward strand.
CAGGGCGCCCGTCAGCCCGCGGCCCGCGCCGGGGGGACCCCATGTGAGAGGCGGCCGTCGAGGGGGGCGGCCGGGCGCACCGCGACCCGCCGGGGCCACGGGAGAAAATGACATCGCGGAGGTGAGGCGGGAGCGAGCGGTGTGTGTGGGGGGGCGGGGGGCAGGGACCGTCTGTCCCCGGGGCGCGCAGGGCTCGGGCCCGTCAGCGCCCGCTCCTCATGACCAGCTGGCCGGGCAGGGCCTCCCGCGGCTGTGGCGCAGGGGAAGCGCCCTCCCCGCTCCCCGCAGCCGCGTCCCGGCCCTGCTCCCCGCCCGCCCCAGGGGCGCGATGTTCCTGCTCCCAGCGCCGTGGGGCTGCGGCTCCAGTCGGGGCCTGCCTCATTCTGCTCCCCGACAGTATTGGGGGTGGTGAGAGCCTGGCCCAGGGTGCCCAGAGAGGTGGTGGATGCCCCATCCTTGGAGACATCCCAGGCCAGGCTGGATGGGGCTCTGAGCAACCTGAGCTGGTGAAGATGCCCCTGCTCATGGCAGGGGTGGCACTGGGTGAGCTGGGAAGGTCCCTTCAACCCAAACCATACTGTGATTCTGTGTTCCTTGTGCCTTGTCTTACTTTCCCAGCTAAGCAGACCCTCACCCAGCCAGCACTAGCGAGGATGCGCTTCCCTGTGGGGCTGGGGCCGGTGGGTAGGGGGCTGGTCGGCCTCGGGCTCTGCTGACCCCTGTGCAGGGGCCAGAGCTGCCACAGCAAAATTGGCTTTAGTGGAGGTTTCAAGTGAGTCCCCCCACACCTGCAGGTGTGTTTGAACCACAGCTGAGACATGAATTTTATCCATCTGGCAGCCCACCCAGTTCTCAGTCCAGAATCTGAGGCCGGGGAGGGTTGTGCTGCTGTCATTAGCCCAGCGCTGGGGATGTTACTGAAACTAAAACAGGAGCCAAGTTTAAAATGAGTGTTCATAAGCTGACCTGTCCTGCACTCTCTATTACCAGCATTTGATCTAATTTGAAAACCTTGTGGCACTGCAAAATCAGCATGACAAACAGTTAAATCTGGTTTATTTGTTGTAGCTTCTCGCTGTCCTTGGTGTATTGTGGTGTTTGCCTTATTTTAGCCATCCTTTTTGGGCTGAGAGCTTGATGTTAATGTTAGACTTCAGAGGAGTTACTGTCATAAAAAGGAAAAAGATATTTATATTCTTATCCAACGTACCTATTCTGACATTCAGTACATCTCTGATATCTATTAAAGTATAAACTTTTCAGCATTGGGCTGTCCTCTTTCTTGTTCTGCTTAAGATGGTGAAATTAGATGGGTTGGTTTCCAGTCCATGGCCATTTATAATTAGATTTGCAGTCTTCTAAAGTTTGTGAAGGATCTCTGGGGTGTGTTGGGTTTTCTGAATGTCCCTACTCACACAGCAGAACAAAATGCAAGTGACCTTTTCAAAACACTTGCAAACTTGAGAGGAGTGATCTTCTTATTCTGCTTAGAAGTTTAAATTGTAACTTGTGAAGGAGAATGAAAAAAAAGATGAGAAATATAAACTGTTGAGTAATTAGCTACCAGTCACCGCCTCCCTGAATGCTATAGTTGTGACAGCTGAGACTCAGAACTGATTTAATCTCTCCTGCTCTTGAAAAGGTGATTAGGAAAGCCCAATCATGACCTGAAAAATTGTATTGATTTTTTTTTTTTGTCTTCAGTTTGGTAGGAGAGAAATATGCTGGCAATGAGGGACTTATAAAACACAGACCCTGCTGATCTTTAAAAAAAGAATTGTAGCAAGGCTGTATTTCCTACCACGTTTTAGTTTTTAACAAAAGCTTTCCTGCTCAGCTGATATCCCTTTAGTTTTGTTAATCAGACCCTCACTGTTTCACTGGTTACCTCTCTGCCAGCATTTTAGTCTTACCGAAAACTAATAAGGGGTTTGGAGTGATGTGCTGCTGAACCCCCACGTAAGCATTGCTGCGAGGAGTGTTCTGGCCACAGTGAGGGCAGTGAGTTTAATTAGAGTGTGACTTTCTTGATTGTGTTTATTGACTGCGATGTCCTTTGCTTGGGATGGCCTCTGCACCTGCTTGTCATAGAGGTTGGAGAAGGAAAGCAGAAAAAAGCCTCTAAAATGCATTCCATCTCTATAAAAGGAAGTGTAGGAGAAAGTTCCCTGTGGGGCTTGTGTTACTGGTGTCGTGGTCCCCGCCGCGCTCTGCTCCGCTTTTGGAAGGGATGGAGCCCCCGAGGTTCAAACGCACGCGTGTGATGGCAGGACTTCAAATGAAGCGTCTCCGTCGCCGGGCCGGAACCGCTGCACAGAGATCCCAAACACCCCCATTTTTCTATTTGGAGCGGCTGACAAATGCAGCTTCCCACTCAAAGCCAAAAATACGGAGCTGAGAGAGCAGGAGAACAAGTTACCATTAGAAAAAAAAAGTTACATAAAGTGCAATAAACTCCATGGTTCTCCCAGATGCAGCTTTTCTTTTACTACACTTACTTACTTTTTGCCATCTTCAGTAGGAGAGTGGGGGTGAGACTTGTTTTTAAACAATCTATCATCTTTTTCACCTGTCTTAAGTGCAACTTATTTGTACTCCCTTCTGCTCATTAAATAATTATGTTTCTGTTACTTTCCATCTTTTAACAGCTAGTGTACAGTTACTTCCAGATAGGTTAGGGCAAGACACAGAATGTATTATTTTAATACACAGAATGTATTATTTTAATTAAAACTTATAGAATGTCACCATATGATAAATTTGTAGGACTGATACAAATAATTCCTCCTTTGTATGTTTATACACTTCTGGGTATAAACTCAAAAACTTGCAAAGAGGTCTCTTGAGCCCAGTATGTATTTGAAAAGCTTATAAACTGTTCAAAGTGTTGCTGCACTTCTTCTTTTCTCCTAATGGAGGTGAAAGTGTGGTAAATCTATTATGAGCTTCTGCAAAGCCACCTGTCATTTTCTGAAATATATTATTCAGTGTTCAGTTCACCCCAGGTGCCAGTGCTTGTGCAGTTTCTTTTATGGGACTGCATCAAACCAGAACTTTCCTTGACCTTTGAGCAGTCATTAGATGTAGCATTATTTTTTGATTCATTCCCATTTGCTGTGATACCTTGGAAGTATTTTTTAATATATTTCTTTATGACCTATGCTGCACAGGTTTGATTTTGAGTTGTTATTGTTCAGTTAAAGGTATGCTGCTATTCACTAGATTTTCTTGGCGCAAGCAGAATATCCTTAACTGAAAAAAAAAGGCAAGATTAACAAGAAGAATCCTTTACTTCTGGAATGGAATTGCTACATAAATAATCCTAATTTCCATTTGAATGACTTGCTAGAGGTTTGGATACTCTGAAGTCTCCAAAACTCTCCAGACTGTTTCCATGAGAATCGGTGCCTGCAGGGAACAGCCCGGGTAAGGCTTTGGGAGGAATATTGACAGTTTTCAGTATAGAAGGAATTGTTGAAACAATCGAAGTAATAACCCTAAATTTAGACACGCGTTCACATATTTTGCCATTTTAGCAATTTAGCATGAAAATGCTGACTGTAGGAGGAATGATCAGGAATGCTATGCAATTTTTATTAGCTATAGCGCTCTTGGATCTGTAATGAGATGGGCTGCAGAGCCTTTTGCTGTAATGTTTTGCTTCACTTTGGAAAAACCAAGAACCTCCTGTACAAAGCGGAGCAGCCCATGTTCTTTCTGCAGATATGGATCTACATTTTCCCTTGTGCCCTGCCTTGTGTCTGATTTACGGCAACTCTGAGAAATAAAAGCCATCTTTTAATTGCTAAAGCCAAGCCTGACAAAGGCAATGAAACGGTTCTCAGTCGCTGTGTTCACATCTCTGTCCCTGGGCTGCGTGGTACTTGGGTTTTATTTTAAGTTTGTCTTCTGAAATCGTGCCTCATTAAAAACTCCTTTCATCCAGAACACACAGGTGTGGTTCTGCGGGAGTGCAATAAAAATCCTCCATGATAGATAAGAGCAAACACAGATGTGTTAACGGAACAGCTAAGAATAATTCTCTTAAAAGTGAATGCCATAGGAGGGGACCCGGAGCTGCTCTGATAAGGACCATATAGAGCTCTCCTTTGGCAGGGCACTGCTGGCGTTCAGAAGGTTGTTTGTGGGTGGTGAATATCAATATGAGATTCCTCGGGGTTTGTATTTAAGCGAGATATATTCGAGCCAGAGACGTTGCCGTGGTAGGTAGGAGACACAGCGTTGCTCCTGTGTTGGGCAGCGCTCAGCACCACCATCCCTTGTGGAAGAAGACAGGACAACTGAATAGGTTGTCCACACGTGGTGGTCAGCCCGAGCCCTAAAGCATGAGGTTTTCTTAAATCTTTAACTTTTCAAGTGTTGTCAAGTGTCATTTCAATGTTTTGTTGTATTTTTCCTGATTGTATCTCTGTTTCTTTGTCTGTCCTGTCTTCCAGGAGTAACGAAAATGAACGACTTGTGATCTCTATTTAGGTTGCAGGCCTTTCTTTGATGTCATTTTAATCCAAACAGTCTGAATATGTATAGATATATCTCCTTTACTTACAAAGCATCTCTTGCCAATATGTAAAATTGCAGTGTAATATGAAATGAACAATTTATACTTTCTGCTAAGATAGATATTAATTGAGGAACAGAATTCAGTACTTCCTGGTTTTGAAGTGGTGGGGTTGTTTTGTTTAGTCTTATCATGTCGGTTAACTCTGAAAGCTGGAAGATCTTCTATTTATTTGTTACCACTCTTTTATTTCTAACCTTTTATAGATGGTTTCATCCAAATATTACTGGGGTAGAGGCAGAAAACCTGCTGTTAACAAGAGGAGTTGATGGCAGCTTTTTGGCACGGCCCAGCAAAAGTAACCCAGGAGACTTCACCCTCTCCGTTAGGTAAGTTGAACTGTTTTTTTTGTCTTTCTCCCCAGATTGGTCAGAGTCTGCATTTGATGCTGTTCTATGGGGAAGGAGTGGAAATTAACTACTTGGAAGAGGTGGAAGAATGCATGGATCACTTTTTAGTCTGTTGTTCACTTTTTTCCTCTCTTTTCCTCCCATTTTCAGAGAAGAGGTTCTTAAACACTTTTACCCAACTTGGAGAAACTATGGGTTGGAGGGTGGCCAATTCTGATTCTGCAAAGAGACAGCAAAAGTTAAGGGGATGCAGAAGTAGATGGATAACAGCATTACTTTTAGCCCTTTAAAAATCTATTTGATAACTATCTGAAAGTAGCAGAGATGATGTGAATTACTGACCAAACACATGCGAGAAAATACTGTCTAGATTGTCTTCTTACAGGAAAAGTCAGCAAGTTTTGAAGGGCAACTGCTTCCAAAATAGGCTTTTTGTGACACTTATCCCCTGACACTGTGTATAGTGATGGGGATGGGGAAAGGAGGAAGCAGGAGGAAGTAGATAAAGGAAAAGGGAAAAGTGGGATTGGTGATAAGAAGAATGCTGCTGGGATGCCTTTGAGATAAGGGGCCTTGTTGAACAAACGGGAACTCTTTCAGAGAGCTGTTCTTCCTTAATACTGCGGGAGCAAATGTCTTAGAGCAGGCAAAGGCAACTCTTTACTGAAGGAGAGATCGTAGCGATCAGTGTGAAATTCTAGGGAAAGGAGCAAACAAGCTCTGAGGGGTGTCTTGAGAATTCCGAATTCTTTTCTCCTCACCCTTTGTGCTTGTGTGTGCAATTCTTGGAGGGATTTCTTGGGAGATTGTGAGGCCACAGAGCTTACACTGGCTTCAAGGATCCCTTCGTTACAGAACTAAGTTTTTTCCTATTTTTCCTGACTGTTGGGCAGCCGCTTCCCCTTCTCTGAGCCACCGAAATGTGGCTGAAACACAATTCAGGGGTGCCCTAGCTTAGCTATTCTGCAATTTTTCAGTTGGAAAATGATACAAATATCAGTATTCTGTAACTCAGACAACAGAACACTAAATATAAAAGTGATTGATTGGAAATCAGCTGATTTGTGTGTCGTGTTTTTTTTTTCTCTTGCTTTTTTTCAAATATTAGACGAACTGGAGCTGTCACCCACATCAAGATCCAGAACACAGGAGACTACTATGATCTCTATGGAGGAGAGAAGTTTGCTACATTGGCTGAGTTAGTCCAGTATTATATGGAACATCATGGACAGCTCAAGGAAAAGAATGGAGATGTTATAGAGTTGAAATATCCACTCAACTGCGCTGATCCTACATCTGAAAGGTCAGAGAAATAGTGATGAAACATGCACTTCTTAATAAATATGGTTTTTATCCCTATTAACACTACAATCAGCTTTCATTTGATGAATGCGTGGCCGCTGTCTTGTACTAAAAGTGCTCCCACTCATTTCAGTGAGGTTACTTGGAAAGTAATCTAATAAATGTGATTAAAGGTAAAACAATCTAAGCCCCAGAATCTGTTTTCTTTAGCATTCTTCCTGGTGCGATACAGTACTAAAAAACAGGGCATAGTTCCCTTTATTTTTACTGGGAGAATGTTTTGTTATAGAAGTTCCCCTAAAGCTTCCTGCAGCTGTTATTAGTGTAAGAAATTCCCAAGGATATTTCTGGACATAACTTTTTACAATTTTTGCAGCAGTGGGCAGGGGTGTAAGAAAGTAAATGACATGCGATCCAAATCAAAGCTTCATTTGAGGCTTATGTGAATGGCAAATATTGGTGCTTATGGAAGTACTCGCTTCAGAGTGTTTCTGTAATGTACAAGTACACTTCCAAGGCTTGGTTTGGTTTTTATTTTTATAAACTGTGAGGCTTTCTGTCGACCTGGATGTTGTTGTTCAGTGTAAATAAGCATTTTACTTTATTATGAATATTTAGAACAAGCGGATTTAGCCGTGGTTGGAATGACAAGTAGAGTACCTGTCTGCATCTTTATTTAAAGGTGGTTTCATGGGCATCTCTCTGGAAGAGAAGCTGAAAAACTATTGACAGAAAAAGGAAAACATGGAAGCTTTCTTGTGCGCGAGAGTCAAAGCCACCCTGGGGACTTTGTTCTGTCTGTCCGGACAGGAGATGATAAAGGAGAGAGTAATGATGGGAAATCTAAAGTGACACACGTCATGATTCACTGCCAGGTACGATGAAGCGCGAGCAACTTTAACAGGGCAGTGGGTTTATTGTAGCGGGAGGAATGTCTTGCACGTCACTACAGAGCTGAACACGTTCCCCCTTTCCTTGTGGTGCTCCATGTGCTGTGTATCATCTGTTTGATCGATTTGACTAATTTAATAGCATCAAAATTCTATTAGTGTTTTATTTTTCTTGCCTGCTTGCCTGACTGAATCGTGTCACTATCCTGTCAAGCACCGTCTAATAGATTCGCTTTGAATTGCATCAGAAATCTGTCTCAAACCCTCTGCTGTTGGAGCCTTTCATGCTCATGAATCTCCTTAAGGGAGTTGCAGCCTCCTGGATAAAATATAATAATATGAGTAATTGGACAAACAGATCCATCTGAGTCTAACTGTTTCTCCTGTCGTATTATGAACTTGCATGTGATAGATGATCAATTTTCTGTGAAAATTTTGAGTATTGAATCCAAGGAACACTTCTAAATCTAAAGCTTGAATTTAATATAGGGTAGTTCTTCACCAAAGTATTATTAAATTATAGTATTTTGATATTTTCTTATCTGCCCATGGGTTGCTATTAAGAAAAAAAATCACAGATTTTGTAATTTTTTGGTGTTATCTTGAAATACAGTGCAGCAACTTAATTGTTTAAAACCAGCTAAAATGCAATAATAGAAACCGTTTGAAGATAGAAATGGCCCCCCAAGACTGTAAAAACAATCAGATTGTTTTGTTTTGTTTTCAAGAAAACTGCTTTCGTGTGTAGTTACCTACTAGTAGCACTTATGACATTGAGGAAAATAACTCAGCAGTGCTTCCTTAAAATAGGGATGGTGCCAGCCAATACCAGTCTTTCAGGACCCAGTGATATGTTTTTAGGTATTTGAACTCATTTCCAAAGCTGGATTCTAATCATGCAGCTCAGGTAGCCTGCTCAAGCTCAGTTTAGACGGAATCAGCTTTCCTGAAAAATAATGATTTTCAATTGGATGACAAAAAGGATAATGTCCTCCATACTGTGTATGTGTTTCTTCTTATTAAGGTTCTACCATCCCTTAGCAGAAGGATTTTATGAGATTCTTCTGCACATGGTTTTAAAGAGAATTTCTCCTTTGTATCTTAGCCTAAAGATTATATTAGTGTAGACTTCGTTGTATGAAGTGTGTTTATTTTAATGAGCACCTGTCTTTCAAGGATCTAAAATACGATGTTGGTGGAGGCGAGAAATTTGACTCTCTGACAGATCTAGTGGAACATTATAAGAAGAACCCAATGGTAGAAACTTTGGGCACAGTATTGCAACTCAAGCAGGTGAGTGAATGGACAAGACACCACTAAGCTTTGTCACCTTCAGCATATGTTGTTGAAATGCAGGATTTTCCATATGTTCTGCAAGACATCATTTTTTTCTTCTTTCCCAATGGGAAAATTAAGAGCTATAACTGGATGATGAAGTCGGTGATTTAAATGGGAACAATTTTTATATGCCTGCGAAGGGATGGACTCTTGTGTCTCTGCATGCAGAACTTCTTGTTGCATCGTGGTCCATAGGGATTGCAGGACTAGTCCAGAAATGAGACAACTTAATGTATTAAAGAACAACTGTGAGATTTTATCTCAAAGCAGTTGTTCCCTGCCCTCTTCCTCTCTACCCTCACTGCCCTTCATTGTACGAATTGTAAAGTTTTGAAGTCCAAATAGATGCCTGGATCTTAGCATTGCCTCTATAAAATACACTTTGTGTATGGGATTTGTGATTTAACCACCTTCTTGTCATTTGTTATACCTTTGTTTAATATTTTTATATTTTTTAGCCTCTGAATACTACCCGTATTAATGCTGCGGAGATTGAGAGCAGAGTGCGAGAGCTAAGCAAGCTAGCAGAGACTACAGATAAAGTCAAGCAGGGCTTCTGGGAAGAATTTGAGGTACTTCATTACATTCCAAGTGTTCTGGTATTAGTTCTCCACACTACTAAAATGTTAGATTTGTTACTGCCTTCCTGACATTTCCTCATCTCCCTCTCCGTCACTTCAGATCCCTGTTCTTGTTCCCATCTCCTCTGTCAGGTACAGCACATGGTAAAGTTTTACCAGTTTCACTCTCGTGTCTGCTGGCAAAATGATCAGCTTAAACTGTTAATTTCTGAAATAGAGCAAATTAAGTATGGGTGTTAACCAACGCATTCCGGCCTGGGTCCTAACCCTTCTCTGACAACTGGGATCACTTAGTAACTTGTATGCGTATGGTGGTCAAAAGCTCAGAAGTGTTTTAAATCTAGTGGACTGGTTTATACCGCACGTGAAGAAAACCACAGTGGAGTCTGGAACTCTACCAGCAGATGGCAACAGCAAACTGGAGAGTCCTGATCTGTAATAGAACTGCTGGGTTTGGCTGTGAATGTTCTTTTGAGAAACTTCTTGAATAGTGATGGCTTTGCAAGGCACCCAGTCTTGAAGAAACTCTTTTTTGATCAGACATACTCATTAATGGAATGTACTGTCCAGTCTGCTCTGAGATTATTGTCAGGAGGAGAAAAATAAATCCATGAAAAGCAAAAGAGTCTTACCAAAGAGGTAACACATTTCACTATGAATGTGGATGGAATATAAGCAGGTGAGGTATTGGCAGTGGGGAAATCATAAAATGAGGATTAAGCTTCATCCTCTCTTCCCAGGCTTGGGGACGGTCCCTGACCCAGCACTTCTGGATGCTCAGGGTCCCACGTGGAGGGGAAGGAAGGCAGAAGAGGCCACTCTGGCCATTACTGAGGACATGGGACTCTGTTTTGCTCTGACAGTAGAGTGGGGAACAGTTCTCATCTATCGCTTGGGAACCTGCCTGGAGGTCTGGCCTCAACCTTTGGATTGCTCCTCTTGCAAAGTTCAATATGCAAACTTTGATATGGGGCCTGACGAGGCAGGAGGATCAACCACACTGTGTATGAGCCAGACTTGCATACGAGAATTAACTGTGTTTTCCAAAGACTGATTAGTGGTGTGCTTTATCGTATCACGGCACAGTCACATGGGTTGTGCCTGTGATCAGTGTCTCTTATAGCCTGAGCCTACAATTTTTGATGCTGATGGTGGTGAGAGCCTGGCCTAGTTTGGCCAGAGAGGTGGTGGATGCACCATCCCTGGAGACATCCCAGGCCAGGCTGGACGGGGCTCTGAGCAACCTGAGCTGGTGAAGGTGAGCAGGGGTGACACTGGATGAGCTAGGAAGGTCCCTTCAACCAAAACCGTTCTGTGATTCTATGATTTGCAAGTTAGCCAAGCAAGGAGTGTCTGTTGGCTTCCCTGGAGACTCCAAGCATCCCTTACTCTTATTTAGAGGATATAAAAAGGAAAAGGTGTACCCTATTGGCTTGCCTTTCTTGTAAATAATACTGGCTTACTAGAAGCTATAGGAATGTGGTTTTTTATTTCTTGAGGGAAGCACTCTTATGCAGTGTGTTTAGGAATGGATTGTTGATTTGTCAAAATATGACTAAACTGTTACTTACAACTTCTTTTCTGACCTCTGGTCTGGTTGAATAAACTTGTCTTGTAAAGGGTTTCTCAGCTGGTCCTTAGAGGCAAGGTGTTTTCCTGTCTTGTGACTTGCCTGAAGAAGATGGTTTGCTAGCAATCCGGAAGTCTTACAGAAAAAGTAAATGTAAGAAATGAAAGATTTTACCTGTGAGACATTCCACTTCTCTTTCCCCTTTACTGCTGTTTGTGAGGTCAGCGCTAAACCTTACTTTTTCCACCGTGCTTTTGGAAATGAAGCAATCTCGTAACAGTTTTAGCATCATGCTTTTTCATTCACCTCAGGTAAGCTACAGCTGTCAGTCTTGGCGGCAGGAGGGCAAACTCCAGGTTGCCTGTGGATCTCTGCCTGGGCTGGTTGTGATTTGGCAGCCCAGATGGTGCTTATAAATTACTTGTCTTCAGGTGCATTTAAGAACATACCTCTTGTCCCATGAACCACTAGACAGAGATGTTGACAGTCCTCGTAATGTTTTTGCGTCTGCAAAATGGCTGTTTGGTGAGCTTAATGCTTGGATGTTGTTGTGAAATTTGGGGCTGTGTTTCAGATTTATTATTGTGTTGTGTACATCTCTTAATGGGCTTGTTAGAAGTTGCTGCTTATTGTGGGTCTCTCCTCAGAGATGCTCAAAGCAATAATAATTAACTGTATGAAGTGAAAATGTGTTTGAAGCTACAGTTTCCACGCGCTTAATTGTTTCCATTTTTTTAACCTGCTCGCAAAATTTAGCCTTTTGGTTCTTTTGCTTGGCATTTTACTTGGCTGAGACTCAGAAGTCTTAATATTATATAAAGGTGCTCTGAGCTAATGGCACTTGAAAGGCTCTTTGCAGTGTGGCGAGAGGTGAGCTGGCTGCAAAGTGCTGTTCTGCCCGTTGCTTGTAGCAGCGAGCGATGCTTTATGGGGATCTGCTTTCTGTCTTCGCTTCAGAAGCATAAAGCCTCACAGCTCTCCTGAATTGCTTTTGTTCTTTGGTTTCTCTGTCTTTAGGATGAGGCAAATTGTCCAAGGTCACCAGGTGCGGCACTGACAGAGACTGAAATAGAAGTGAACAAATGCACCCGAGGTGCTTGAGCTTTAAAGTAAAAATCTCTGCAAGAGTGTTGAGGGTGGTAATAACATGGGGAGCAGCTTCCAAAGCCTGAGTGTACCTTTTAGTCAGACCAGTGCTGCTTTGGGGATTAAAACTTGCAACAAAGACAGAGATTCTGGTCCCTCCAGCTTCGTTGCAAGGAGGGAGATTTGCTACCGAGCAGCATGGCTGTGAAATTCGGGATTGCTGTAGTCCCTGTTGTATTAATTATGAACCAGGCACTGTGACATTAGCTCATTGCCAACAGGAGAAATCCCTGTGCAGTTTTATTGTTTCTGTCCTGGGATGATTTATGGATAATCCAGTTTGTAGCTACCTACTGCCCCCCTTCTTCCCCCAATGGGCAATGTGAGAGAGTCTGAGCAAAAACTGGATTAGTGCAACAGCCTGGTGTTGGTAGGAGAGAATAATTAGAGCATTTAAACAATGGTACGTGGCTGTGGTGGTGGGCTGCACATTGGGATTTTACCTGGCTCATCCACACCTGTGGAAATACTGTAGCATTCCCAAACGGATTTTCATTATGGAGAAATAGACGAAAATATATTCCTAATATTCTGCTGCTGACTGCTGAAGGACGTTTCACTGTGCTTGAGGCTTAAATGCAGCTCCATGTGCTGCTTTGGGTACCTTATTGATACTGAACCTAATGCCAGTTCAGTGGAAATTTAACTCCTTGCCTACCTGATTCAGCAAAAAGGAAAAATGCGCTAGTACTGTGAACTTTTACGCTTGATGAGAAAAACCTAGTGATGGTGATTGCCACAGACAAAATGTTGTTGTGCTCCAGTGTAGCCAGTTGCGTTTTCCTTTTACAGTGTTTTACAGCTGAAAGCTTTAAGGCACCAACTTGCGTCTGCTTGTTCAGAACAGTATCATGAGGACTTGCTGGTTATAGTTTGTGGTTTAAAGAAGATTTGAATTCATAGATATTTGTAATTATCAGGTGGATAATAGCTTACCTTGTCACTCATGCTCGTGTGTTTCTTGTGTACCTTGGCAGCAATAAAGGATGAAGTCTGAATGGAGAAATCCAGTACCTTCCCCTTTCTCTGACTCTCTGGCATGATGATGAAGTATTATCATTTCTGGGAGGAAAGTATTTCTATAATGATGGTGAAACGGTCCATACTGCTTTTATTAAAACAAGTTATTTGTGCTGTTTTCATTTAGACTTTACAACAGCAAGAATGCAAACTTCTCTATAGTCGAAAAGAAGGTCAGCGTCAAGAAAACAAAAACAAAAATAGATACAAAAACATTTTACCCTGTAAGTATTGATTTCTTTCATTATAATGTAAGCCTGCTACTTTTCTATGCTTTGTTTTCTTAGCTCATAAATACAGGGTTAATTAATCAGCACTGTGCCTTTCCTCTCTTTAGTGTTAATTTCCCCTCTTGTGTTGTCAGTATTAGCCCATGCAATTTCCAATTTGTGTTCAAATATTTGCGCTTTGTAGATACCGATATTTCGATGCCCAAATATTGGTTTTATCTTCAGCTTTCATTTAGAAGCGTCACATCCCTGAACTGTTATTTGCCAAAATGGAATGCTTATATTTAAGAGGATTAATTTGCTGTACAAAACTGCATGGTGCAAATTCAGCAGCCGTTTGCTTTGACTTAGTGTTTGTCCATGTACACGAGTTACTGGGTGCACGAGCCCTTATTTTGGTCGAGCTTGATATGAATTTGCCACTTGTTTTAAGAAATAGCAAAAGAGTTTGACTGAGTTTGACAGCTTAATAGCTTCTGGTAGCAGTAAGAAACGTACCTGTCTGTGGGATATTTAAAACAGCTGTGTAGTCACAACTGTGGAATGCAAGCACTTAACATACATATCTTTTCTTCCAGTTGATCATACCAGAGTTGTTCTACATGATGGTGATCCGAACGAACCTGTTTCAGACTATATCAATGCTAATATTATTATGGTAAGTGTTCTCCTGCCTCCAAGAATCTTGTTGGCACAGCCCATGTCTCTTCTTTAACATGCTCACCTAAATCTTGTAACCATTTGTCACCCTTGGATTTTTCTCTAGCCTGAGTTTGAAACAAAGTGCAACAACTCAAAGCCAAAAAAAAGCTACATTGCTACTCAAGGTTGCCTCCAGAACACAGTGAATGATTTTTGGAGGATGGTGTTCCAGGAGAATTCTCGAGTTATCGTTATGACAACAAAAGAAGTTGAAAGAGGAAAGGTAAAAAACAGGCTCTCAAACTGGCCTTAGGAAAGGTCATGACATTTGAATTAAAGTAGGGACTAAAACTGACTTGGTTATTTTGATTTCTGTGCTGAAATTTGCCGTGCCACCAAATTTGATCTTTGGAGACCTGGCAGGTGCTGAGTGTCCTTTTTTATTGGTGCATGTTGGAACTGAGGGTACAGTCCTATGATATCAGCAGGTGTCCCTTTTATAAGGGTCGACTCATTAAATTTTAGCTCCTGATAGTGAATCAGAAACGAAAGCTTCAGAAATGTGTTTGTTAACCAGTTTATGAACCAGCCTTTGTTCTTACTGGTTTTTGGTTTTTTCAATCTTGCAGAGTAAGTGCGTCAAGTACTGGCCTGATGAATATTCCCTAAAGGAGTACGGCGTTATGCGTGTTAGGAATGTTAAGGAGAGTGCGGCACACGATTACACACTAAGAGAACTTAAGCTTTCTAAAGTTGGGCAAGTGAGTATGTTAGTAGCACTGTCCTTTTAATTTAGGCTGCAGATCACACACACAAAAATACACAATTAGGCTGTTTCTTTGGAATCAATAAAAGCACTAAGAGACGAATAAACTGAGCCCTGACTCTTCCTTTGAAGCTCCAGGTTTAGTTCCATACATCTTTGTCCTTGGGATAAGTGAAGATTCTTATACCTAAGCACATTTTGGGAGATGTGTGGCTGCAGAGCTCTGAGGAAACCTGGAAGGAGGGAATGTGCTTTTTGGAAATGACATTTCAGTCTAGCTATGCATGTGCTCTCTTTCATGGAGATAGCTGCACTAGGAAAAAATGGTTTTGTGTGGGTCCAGTGTGTAGGAAGAACGTGTAAGGGAGGAATACAAGAAATGAGGAAGGAAACAGTGAACTAGTGTGGAAACAGCCCTTTCTTGTTAAGGAGCAATTTGGATCAGGGTACAAAAAAACTTGTGTAAGAAGGAAATAAGCAGGATGTGTTAGACTGGTGTGTCCGTGGGATGGAGCTGAGTGGGACGAGGTGTGTGAGGGAACTGCCGCTGGGTGTGAATGTGACAGATGAAGGTCCCTCGCTGTTGGTCGCCCTCAGACAGAACTTTGCCGTGGCTTCTAAAGGCGAGGATGGAAATGTTGGAAACAACTGCATGGGGGAGAGGGAGCTGAGGAGGCAGGAGGTGGGATTGATTTGTTGGACCAGGAAGAGGCTTGTGCCCTCCTTTGAGAGCTGTGGTACCATGGATACTGAGCAGCAGGTTGGATAAGCCACCTTCTGATCTGACGCAGCTTTGCCACATGAATGCTTTCAGCTGGATTTTGATCTGAAGGATTATGTTTTCACGTGTTGGCTACTTCCTTGCAGGGGAACACGGAGAGAACAGTCTGGCAATATCACTTCAGAACTTGGCCTGATCATGGAGTCCCCAGTGACCCTGGGGGGGTACTCGACTTCCTCGAGGAGGTGCACCATAAACAGGAGAGCATTTCTGATGCGGGACCCGTTGTGGTCCACTGCAGGTATGCTGATGCACTGGGCCTCCCCTGCTATCACTCTCTGTGTCTTTCTTTTTAAATTTAGTTAATTTTTTTGGTGAAAAGCTTTAAAAGAAGACAACTTTTCCCGAGAGCAGCTCAGACTTTGATCTGTCAAGGTGTTTGTGCCTTCTGTTTTGCAAAATGAGGTATTCTAGCTAGGTGTCAAATGATTACCTTCAAAGCAGTCTGTCTTTCAGAGCGTGCAGCTCTGTATGAATAAAAATTTAATGATTTCTGATGCTGTATGAGAAGGTGGTACCAGTCTTGGCTAGATAAATTTTGGCTGCTGGATCATGGAAATTCTAGTATCCTGTCCCACCTCCCGTCAGTGCTCTCGCCTCAGTCTTGGTTTATAAATGAAATACTTTTTATAAGGCAAGGAAATGTTAAATCTGACCTTGTAGTTTCTTTCCGATTCAAGGATGTTAATAAACGCTGAGGTGTTTTATGACTTCTGTCTCTTCCATGTTAAATTGTTTAGCTCTCTAGTTACTTTTGGCTGTGGGGCTTGGTTTGACTCTGGCTGTAATTTGGAAGTCTAATGTCTGTTAGTTTAGGCTCTTACTTGGACTGGTGTTTTGGTGTCTGTTCAGAAAGAGCAGAACAATTAACTCTTTGGTTTTTTTTCCCCTTTTTGCAGTGCTGGGATTGGGCGAACAGGAACTTTCATTGTGATTGATATTCTTATTGACATCATCAGAGAAAAAGGTAGGTTCCCCTCCCTTTTATTTTCCTGTGGAACGTTGACAGATACATCCCAGTAAAACAATGGGAGTGGTGATCGAATAGGGGGTTCCAGTGATGCTACAAACCAGATGTGTGTGTTTGGCATAGGAGGGACTTGCTCATTGCTCTTTAATCAAAGTGCTGAAACCCTGTGCAAGTGAATAATGAAAACTTTCAGCTGAGGATTAACCAGGAGTCTGGTTATGTTGTTCTTATTTTTATCATTCATTTTTCTGGTTTTGTTTTTAAATCACTCATGAGCGTGTGGCTGTTGATGTACTCATGCCCACTGAATTTGGGTAACTTGTTTTTGGAGAACGGTATTGTATTTATGTATAAACTGCCATAAACACTAACTCAGCATGGATGCTACAGTTCTACAGATCTACGTGTCAATAGTCAAGGATGAATCCTCCACGTTAAATGTTAGCAATCTTACTGCTGTTTTCTGCTGGAAGATGAGGCCCATCTCTCCTCCACAGACAAAGTTTATTTCACTGCTCTTAACATTATGATGATTCTTCTTGCTAGGTGTGGACTGTGATATCGATGTTCCAAAGACCATCCAGATGGTGAGATCACAGCGATCAGGAATGGTTCAGACAGAAGCACAGTACAGGTTTATTTACATGGCTGTACAGCACTACATTGAAACGCTACAGCGCAGAATTGAAGAGGAGCAGGTATATTTGTCCTGGAGTATAAAATATGACATAGGAACACTTTGTTGTTGAAACAGGGAGTGGAGTTGCTCGTTTGCTGCCTGTTACTTTTGGAGACCTGACTGTATAACCAATGCATCGGGAAAAGGCTGGCTCTGTAACCTGTTAACCTTGTTCAGAGAAGCCAGCCTGTATTTCAGTTCATTATACTTATGAATTAATTAAACTATTAGGTGAGATTAGCCACTTGCAGAGGAAGAAAACCATCAGTCTGAGAGGCTTCTCCATATGATTGCAGCTAGTGCTGCTTTACCTTCTGTGAGGACGCTTGCATGTATGGGATCCTGTCCCCCAGGCCCTGCTCCCCAGATCTCAGATTTCCTGTTAATATTATCTGTTTTTCTGTGCAAAAAGAAAAAAAATTTAAGACTTTGTTAATTAAGACAGAACCTTGTCTTCTGGTGAACTTTAAAGATATTTCCAATCTGTTAACTCTATTTCTAAAGTATGATAATAGATTTGAATGGTACTAGCTCTAATATGTACAGTGTCCATCAAAAAGCAACTAGAGGAGTGATTTGATGTGATAAAAGCTTTGGAATATGTGGTGACAACCACAAGACCTTCACCTCATTCTTCCTAAGTACTTCACTGCACTCAAATCCTGCAGTATTTTACAGAAATCACCTTGTTTTGTAACAAAGAGCTGATGTTCTACTCACTGTTGCTTTAATTCTCTGCTCTAACCTCTGGTCACCTGGGATTTTTATCTTTTTGTTTTGGAATTTCAGTATCTTTCCTTCTGCAGCTGGCTTGCTGTGCAGGAGATAAACCCACCCAACAGCTCAGGCAGATGTGGGAGCTGTGTGCTCAGTGCAGTGCTGGGGGTAAAATATTATCCCTGTTTTGGGATGGAATGTGCCAGCTCGGGCTTGGCACTCTCGTCTGGCTCCTTGGGAGTGTGGCAGAGCTTATTTCGTATTTGCTTACATGATGTAGATGTGCTGTTCAGCAGAGAGGATGGAGACTTTATTCCTCTCCCCAGGACAGCTGTTGTGTGCTCTGATGGTGATTAGACACAGAGCGAAGAACAAGAAATCCCTCAGGTGTAGTTTTTGTTCCTGGCTTTGTTGTTTTACTTCGCTTTCGAGCTGCCTCATGTCTCTGTGTGTGTAATTATGCAAGCCTTGTATTCTTGGCCCATGGAATATGGTCTCCTCCTGTTGCTGCCATTTCTGAAGTACATCTGCAGCTCTCTCTTGATCGTTACAATGGGAGTTGAACAGTATTTGGCTATGGAGTGGTGCACCGTATTTCTCCTATAGTGATGAGGCTCTCAGTGAGTTGTGTTTCATCTTCTATTCCATTACTAGCTCAGAAGGCACAAGTATAAACGTTTAAGAAACTGGCAATAGATCATTGATTTACCTCAGGAGGTCTTGACCTAGAGCTGGGGGTAGTGGCAGCTACAGGAATAAAACAATACAGAACTTCTCAGGTTAGAGAGGGCTTGTGTGTTGCGTGTTGCTTTGCTTTGTTTTTTTCCTTCCTTGTGGAAAGGTGTTTATTCTCTTACATCTAGGAAACAAGTAGTTCTTACATTTCTGCTACTCTGAATTAAAAAGGATAATTACAGTGAATGAAGCAGAATGAAGAGAAGCCAGATATCTACTTTTCCTTGGCTTGCTTTATCTGTTTCAGTCAGCTTAAGTAATAGAAGAACTGACTGATCATTTTTAAATTGCTTTTACTGTACAGTACATCTGTAACTTGAACTGCCATTCATCGCACAGTTTTGTAGGTGGGGCTGGTAGAAATCAAGCTCTAGTTTGAGACTTCAGGATATCATTGGCAGGGGAAGAGTTTGTACCCATAACACTGTAGAATACTGCAGAGTTTGAACCTTTGCATTTTATTTAAATCTTAATTTTCAGCTTTAACCTTGCAGGCAATTGATCTGGGCTGCTGGTCTATTTGAAAGTAATTTGTCAGAAGTAAGTAGGAGGCTGAAAGGAGAGAAGTTGAGTGAAATAGCGGAACGATTTGAGCAGGTCTGGAAAGGCCATTCTGGAAAAACTTCAACCTACATTGCTCTGCAGAGCGTTCTTAATGGCAGCTCAGCAGCCAGATCTCCCCAGAGGCTCCGACAGCCTCTGTTGTGGGTTTGATTCAGGCCAGTTATTTAGTACTTGTTCAAGCATTTAATAAACAAACAAACAAAACACCAAAACAACAACAAACCCAGTAGCCTGTAAAATTTTGAATTGAGGCTTTAATTTATGAGTAGGTTTCAACGTATGCGTCTTGTGAGTGTTTACCTTGAAAATGGAGAAAGCCACATCTCCATTCTTTCCGAGCTTTTGCTTTTTGGAGCCTTCTGTATCTTCAGATATGCCAGCACAATTGGCTGCAGCTTGTAACATATGCCACAGAATACAAATAACAGCTTGGCTTCTTTTTATATCAAACCTAATGGGCTAAGATGTTATTTTATTAGAGATCTTGCAAACAACATTGTTACTCATTTGGCCACATCTCCGAGCTGGAAATAAGGTCAGTGGGAAGCCCACTGGCTGGTACTGTCTGTTAAAGATATGAAAGAATGAAGTGTGGTTTCTTCTGCCAAGTAAGAAGTGGATTTTGTACAAGTGCTGGTTTGTAAGGTTGGTACATTCTGCTGGAGATGGTGGTGGAAAGAGGAATATTGAAAATCGAGGCTTTTCAGGTCCTGTAACAAGTATCTAAAGCCAACCTTTAGGTCTTATTCATGTTGTGTGTCGTATCTACAGAAATAAGCTCTCTTCTGTTCATGGACAAACCTTTCTTCTAAAAACATACACAGCTAATTATACATGAAGTTTCTGCCCTACTTCAAGGATTAGTTTCTATGAGTAATTTAAAACCTGGCTTTTTGTTGTGTTTTGCTTCACAGAAGAGTAAGAGAAAAGGTCATGAATACACAAACATTAAATATTCTTTATCGGACCAGACAAGTGGGGATCAGAGCCCTCTTCCACCCTGTACCCCAACCCCAACGTGCCCAGAGTAAGTTCGCTTCTGTTATTAGTGTGGAAGTTCTGAACTGTGCTAACTAATCTTCAGGGACCTCCAATGAGAAGATTGCCCTGTGCTTCGCTCTTAAATTAAATTGTGTACAAGTGTGGTTTTCTCACGCTAGATTGTTTGGACTGAAAATATTTATTCTGTTTCAGAATGAGAGAAGATAGTGCTAGAGTATATGAAAATGTGGGGCTGATGCAACAGCAGAAGAGTTTCAGATGAGAAGATGTACAGAGACTTCCATGTAGAGGCAGGTGTGTATGTTCAGGAGTGAGTGTGCACATCCAGCCTGAGCTGTGGGCTCTGGAGGAAATGTACTTAAAACCCAACAAAGAGAACTACAGGAATGACTTTCTAATGCCCAAAGTGCGTGTTATTTGTCCTCCTTAGGGCATTTAAATTCCAGAAGCTACTTTTGAGTGAGTTGCATCTAGTCTACCAAAGCAAGCGGACTATCAGCTTGGTAGATTGGCCTTTGTTCCCTTGCCCTAACTCAACAGCAACATAAACTGGAAGTCTTTGTTATTCAGGAGGCTGAAATTCTGCATGCTAGCAAAAGATGTGTAGCAACTACAGTCTTTTGTAAGTGATCTTTGCTCCTGGTTGCTGATAAGGATTTGTGATTTGAAGAACACTTAATCTGGTGCTCAGTCTCCAGGTTACTGCTGAGCCTGTGTGGGGTGAGCAGTTGGTGTAGTATTGTCATAAATTAAATCCTTGCTTTTGTGGAGAGACAAATCTGTAGATTCTCTTTGTTGTGTTTTGAATATGTTATAATTCGGTTCTTGCAATCAGGCAACTGAATATGTATCTATTGATTATTAGCTAATAAATTTACCTGATACTTTGGTTAATGAGCTGTGAATACAGCACAGGAAGAATACCTTTGAATTTAAGGTGTCTTTAGTCATTAATTTCTTTTGTCGTCTTTCCCTCTGTGTTTTTAAAGACCTCAGAAATCCGATTTTCCCTTTTCCATTTGGTAATTTTAAGTACATTTCATCCATTTAGTCCAGGAACCTTCTCCAAGTTCATATACAGCTTCATCTACTGCCAAAGTACCACGCAGCATATAAGATTGGAGAGTTTTGGTTGAGTTTAGGGCTTTCTTGAATCAGAATTATGCACTTCTGTATAATATCAGAATAAGAAATAATAACTCTTATTTTCTTCTCTCTTCCTTTCCCAGAAATGAATATGGTTTTTAAAAAGGTCAAGAAAGAAATCGAAGAAGTTTCACGGAACTGTGAACTCTGAGGGCTTGGTACCTTTTTATTTACGGTTTTAATTCTTCAACAGTAGGCAAAACTTCAGACCACCTAAAGATTGTTTATATCTCTTCTCTCCGATACCTGATTTCCAATTGCTCATTTTCCAAATAAAAGGAAATCCTTTCTACAACGTAGACAACTACTTTGTAGAGTCAGTCTTGAATCCAGCAAACTGTTGGACTGTCATCCGTTTGTTTTTTAAATAGTATTTTTTGTTTTACAGTATGGTTATTACTTGGGGTATTTTTTTCTTTATTTGAGCAGTTGTGGGTTTTTTGGGTTTTTTTTGGGAAGTGGGTGGTGGGAGAGCAATGAAATGGATAAATCCGTTACACTAATGTAAAATACTGATGGGAACAATACTTGATTGTTTGGAAACAGTGGATCACCAGCGTGAATAGAATCAGCTACATGATAAAATTAGTCCTAATACATTTCAAACTCAGACTGAGTTCCATAGCGGTGAGTAGTGATTGATATGAAGGTGCTTTTTGTGATAACCGATGGCTTTGATTATGACTTAGCTGAGTGGCTGGATGGGCTATTTTTGAGTAATTATGCAAGGCAGCCTTTACATCAAATGAAATTTCTTTTACATGATCTCTACCTAAAATAGAAATTTACTGTATCTCTCAAAAGACACGGTGGCCTCGCGCTTTGGGAGGACACTGGCTGTGCATTTGTCTGTGTTCGTCTGTTCAGCAAGAGGTAGAACTTGTAGAATTAAGGTATTTTAACAAGTTGCATGATGACACCTTGACCACGTATTAAAATCAGTGAACCAACCCCCTGTGCAGGTCGTTCCCTTACTTAGTGTGGGGAAAAGCCTCTTCCCTTCTGGGGAGGGGGCAGCTTTGAGCCTTCTGGTTTTTGAGTAAGGCCTTATGCTAAATTCAAGTTGTGTCAAGGAAAGCAGCGCGTGGGAGCTCGCTATCCACTCAAATTGCCTTGGTTGGAAGGGGCAGCGAGGCCAGCAGGCGTGTTCTGATTCGTTTGGTCAGGCAGAAGTTAATTACCGTTCTACCTGAAGTGCCTTTCAGAGCTGCATTCAATTTGCTGTCCCTATTTGGTTGAAAAAAAATCACACTCAGCTGAAACCACTTCTGCTTGGTGTCAGTGAGACAAAGTCCTTTTCTAGAGACTCTAGAGCAAAGAACTGCTGTTAAGCTACCAGTTAATTGTTATTTTGTCACTTTGCTGTGTCCCGTTATCCGGAGCAGGAGCTCCCTGGAAGCATTAGCAGCCGCACGTGTGCATTAATGGCAGAATCGGTCCCTGCGGGGGGTACCAGTGTGTCTTACCAACAGCTTTCCCTGTGTTTCTGGGGAAATCCTGTGACTTAAATGATGTTAAGGAATTATTGTCATTTTTATACGGTGGGTGCAGATGGTGAACGCTGTGTTAAATCGCTGTACGTGAAGGTGCAGGGCAAACGGAATCGCGTTACTGGCCTTACTAGTGAAGTTATGCTAAAGCCTGGGATGTAATTAATGCAGCCTGTGCAAGGTTAAGTGGGAGATTACATTACCTTTTCCTGGGAGTGCTTTGAAAAATCAAATATTTGAACACATTGTTTGAACTGAATGAAGGTGCTTCTTTAATGTTAAGCAGAATTTTGTTAATTTGCCTATTGTCCTTTTTGTCCTTTGAGGCTTTGGGTTTGGTTTTGTTTTGTTTTCTTCTGGAACTCCTGTCACCAGCATACCATAATACCTGTTTTAATGTCATAGCCTTATACTCTAATCATAAGTACTTGTGACCTTTCTAGATCTAAAATTTCTAGTCACCATGAGAGAGCAATCTATTAATTTGGTAGTGAGATGCCCTTTCCTGTGTAGCCTCATCTGGGTGTTCCTGATCCGGCAGGGGGATTGGACTGGATGAGCTTTCGAGGTCCCTTCCAATCCCTAGCATTCTATGATTCTCCATCGCCTGCTTCCCCTCCTGTCCCTATTAACAGTTTCGTCCTGCGGAACAGGGATCAGTTATAAGTGCTGGTATTTGTATAGAGCAAGTGACAGCAATTAAATATTTGTCTAAAAGGTTGTGCAGAGTTGGACAGATTCTACACTTCATAGGTTAGAGCAAGGTGGGACGCGTGGTCAGTTCTGGAGCCGTTCACTGCATTGAAAAGGCACAGGAAGGGTCAAGAGAAATGAGAGAAGGATCCTGAACCAATCTGAACTCTGTGAACTCAATTAATGTGATGTGTCTTAAAAGATTGACCTGTGTAAGCAGCAATCAGCTACATGGCCAACATAAAGTTGCCTTCATGACCTCATCTGAGCTGTTTAGAACTTGCCGCTGTAGGGTTTTATTTTTATTCTTTTTTCTTGTAACCAGGGAATTCTCACTGCAGAATGTGTATTAATCCTTGGGGGGGAAATGATGGAAGAACGTTGATGAATCTGAAAGGTTGTGAATAAAAACTCCTCTCTTACGTGGAGCGTTAGGCCGTGTTTAATACCCAAGGGGAGACCTTGGGAAATAAAACCCATCTGCCCTTCATGTGCCAGCAAGAGAGGGATGATTCTTAAAGTGTTTTTAAACATTCTTTTAAGCAATGGCTGGGGTTAATGCCGGCTGAAGCAAGAAAGACAAATGTCCTTTGGATCGGGGGAGATGAGTGCGGGTTTCATGTCTTTCTAGTGAGTTTTTAGAGAATAAATCTTGAGCGTTGATTTACAAGCGTTTGCCGTATCGATGGCGTGGAAAAGGGACGCGGTTCTCAAGTGTTCTGCTGTGGGACTTTTATACCAGAAGGGAAACTTTCACCCAGCTGCTGAGGCACAATGTTTTACGCCAGTGTGAATTTGCTGCAGACTTCATTTACCGAATGTTTTGTAGCATACGCTTGAATTTCAACTAACTGTTGGTAGGGCTGATTGGTTCTCCTATTAATCCTGACCAAACTTTACTTTTTCCTCTGAAGATGTGTGTTTGAAACACAATTAACTAGGATACGGCTAACGAAGTTATAAAACCTGTTTCCTTTTTTGTTGTAGGGATGGGAAAAATCACAGCTGGTACTAGGATGTGTTGTCAGGTTTTGATTTTCTACCCATAACTTCATTGCTTCGAATTAGTTTTTAATTTCTCCCTTTTAAATAGTGAAACGTAATTAATAATTTCATGCCTGTTTATTTATGACATTATTGTGATTTTTGTTTGTTTTTATTACAGTACTAAAGACTAATGAAAAAGGATCTTCTTATTAGGTGGAGTAGACCTTGCATTTATTTTTTTTCCTGCAATGTATGAAGTATTGTACCAGAGTATTAAATGAAATGTAATATTTTATTGAAAAAAAAACTCTGTCCTTTAAAAGGAATACATTTAGGATGTCATCAATTTGATGTGAATCATGTAAATGTTGATAATGCGCTGTTTATTATACATCTAGTGTTTCAAAAGACTCACTTATTGCCTTTTGCCCACATACGTTCTGTAGACCATTTGCAATTGTCAAAATGTGACATTAAAATAATAGTTCATGTATAGAAATAGTGGTGGTTGTCCGTTGTGTTCTGTGCTGGTATTTATGGGTCTTAGTTCAGCTGCTCTGCTGGCTGCATTGTGATTTTTATTGCTGCGAAGCTACTTTATCAGAAATGAAAGCGGGAATCTGTGAACATCAGAACTTAAAGAAAAATAAGAAATTAAAAATAATAATAAAAAGAAATAAAAACCGTTTTCTTAAGGTGTTTTGTCAGTAAGTCTGTTGTCCAGCCAGAGATGGTGTGTGGGCTCTGATCTGCGGGTCTGGAGTTGGTGCTGAGCTGCAGCCCGTGGGATCAGATGCTGTTGAGCGAGCAGCCCTTCCCAAGAGCCCGCGGAGCAAAACGCGTGTTAAACATGATGTAAATTCGATGTATGTGAGCTTTTACCTTGATGGTGTTCGCACCCTCCGCAGCTGCTTCCCCTGGCTCCTGTCCCCAGCCCCGCGCTCGTGTCCCTGCAGCAGCCTCCTGCTTCCCTCCTGCTCCACCTCCAGATCACTGATAATTGTTTCTTTTCTGATTGGTGTGGAACATGCTCAAAACTGGGATGGAGGAGGGTTTGCCTCTCTGATCTTGTGAGGTTTTTTTGCTATTAGTATATCATCAATTGCTTTTAATTGGGGGAATGAAGGACAATGCTGTTCTTTCTCTGCCCACATCACACTGCAGCCAGTTCTGGGCTGAGGGGACAGAAGCCATTGCTCTCGCTCCTGCTCCTCCTTCCTTCCAGATCTTCCATCTCTTGCAGCATTTTCCTTGGGGACTTGGCTGTTTCCCAAGGTCCTTTCATGCCAGCACTACATAGTGACCGGACAGAGGGACCGGGGCTGTGAACAGGAGCTGTGTTGCACCACGGGCTCCTTTCTGCCAGCTGCCGCTACTGTTCTTCAAAAGCTATTGAAATTTCCCATTTTCTGTAGTACTTGGAGCGAGACACTTCCAAAAATGTCATGTCCCACCTGTTCTCTAGGCTGGAGCATAAGTCATGCCCCAAAGTATTGCATCTCGCTCTAATTTTAGGTCCACTAATAACTGCTCTTTCTTTCTTACAGCCGATGGGAATGTTCCCACCGGGCACGTCACTGCTGTTATTGATTCCCAGAAACGAGATGCGTGAAGGGTTTTTAATTCAAGGAAAGGTTCCACTGAGCGTTTGCTCTCCCCTCGATCCTACGCTGAGAGGTAAAAAATGCAGCTGAGCCATCCTGCAACTTCTTAGGAAATAAACGCTGTGTGTTGTAACACAGACAACACGAGCAGTGCCGGTTGAACACAGAGCAAACATCGGCTGAATGTGTGGTAAAACAAGCTGGGTCTCAAGGCGATGGCGAAGCGCAGAGATAATCTGCAACGGCAGGAAGGAGGCGAAGCCCTGTGGTTGTGGCTCTGCAGACTCGCGTACAAGCTGAATTCAAATGAGGACAGCGGCTATGTGGAGCAGCTTGGTTTTAAGGCGATTATCCTGCAGAGTAAGAATGTTTTTTTATGAGTGCATCTCACAGTTTACATCTATCTCGGTGCACAGCAATGCCTTATAAGCTGTTTCAGGGCTGGGGAGGGAGGAGAGAGACTGGTCCAGTCTGGGAACTTTGACAAAGACTGAAAGCGATGGGGATGTGGTGACACTTCCAGCACCTCCTGCTTTCTCCTGGGCTGCCGTGTTGTGTTTTTCCTTGCCCTGTGTAGGTGAGTGTAACTAGAATTTATTCTCACAGCACTCTGGTGTTTATACAAACCCAGATGATTAGATATTGCTCAAGGACAGCTTTGTTATCTCCGTAAAACCTTGAAACTTTGGCTGACTTTTCTGCAGCATGAATTCCAATGCAGTCGGTGTTTAGATTAATTCCGAAATTCTCCTGTTACACAGCAAGACGTGTCCATTTCCTCTGGTCCCCTGACAACAACAACTGAACGGGTCATGAAAAACACAGGTGTCCTTCAGTCAACCTGTTTACTCTTTCCAAAGCAAATGTTTTTCCAGTGCATCTCTCTTGGCAGAGCTGCTGCAAATCAGCTTCCATCTCCAGGGCAGAATTCTTGTTTCGCGTCCCTGTGTATTGCACCTGGTCGGTCTTTTCAAGCCTCCACGTGCTGGTCCCTTCGCTTGGGACCAGCCCTGAGCCCATTGCATGGTGCTCGTTCTTCAGGTCTCCAAAATCTTCCGTTGCCTTGAGCTGGGCCCTGAGGCTCAGATGTGCATCTATTTTTTCCCCTTTGATTTTGTAATGGTTTGGAAAAATACCTTCAAAGGATTCTTAATATGCTGATTGCTTCCTGTCTTCCCCACGGAGTGAGACTCAGCATAACAATTCACAGATCAAAACGTTTGATTTGGAAAAAAACCAAAGCAGCTCTCCCAAAGAATGGCTCCAAGTGTTGGAGGGGCTGCCGCATTGTTAGTGTGCATCACCTCGACAGCTCTCTGCTTTTCTGGTCTATGTGCCTGTTCGCTCCTCATGCAGGAAAGATCTTTGCGTTCTCAAGCCGGTGATTTTCTCATTTTCCTTATTTGTGTCATTGGATGTGAAATGGGAGGGGCAGAAACTCCCTTGTCTCTCTTGTGCTGGAAATCAGGCTGGAAGATGCACTGATCCCTTCTGGTCTTTTTATTTAATAGCCCTGTGTCTGAGCTTAGTTTATGGTTGTTTTTCCTGGCCGCAATTTTTAATTTTATAGATCTGTGGAAGTCCCATGTCTATTTACAACCATGAATGATAGCTAAAAGGATATAAAGTGCTGTATAAGAAACGACAGAGAAACAAAATGTTAAGTGGTGGCTTTTTCAAACTACTTGATCTCATTTTACCCTCTGTGCTGAAGGTGCTGTATCTGCGGAGCGGGTGCGTGTCCCGGGGGAAGGGGACGGCTCCGTCCTCGCGGTGGCTGGGCTGCGGCTCTGCTCTTCTTCATCGCCAATGTTTGCAGCGGCTCGCGGAGCTGTAATTAACGGCCTTTCCACACGTCGCAGTCAATTCGCATTCCTCACGGCTCCCGAGCTCGGGGAAATGCAGAACGTCCCAAGCATCCGCGCTGCATCACTTGGTGCTGCATCCCTGCAGGTGTCCTGCACCAAGCCCCAGCCGCCTCCGTCCTCACATTTGGACACTGTTGGTGTCCCCAAATAAAGAGATTTGACTAAACACTGTATGAAATTTGGAATCAATCTCTAAGGGTTCCCCCAAAGGCTCTGTCTGAAAGTTAACCTTTTGATTCATGGCAGCTCATAATTGTATAAATCAGCGGAGGCTGTGTTGAATTTCTATGAGCTTTGAGCCATTTCCCAGGCCTGGATCTGCATAGTAATATCAGTGTCTGGACAATCCGCTCCTGAAATTCAGTGGGATCAATTAAAAGATTTTGAGTGGTGACTTCCATTGCAGAGACCCATTTCTGGATAACGTGGAAAAGCTGGAGACTCTGGTACTCAGATTACCCTTCCCAGGCATGGGTCACTGGATGGACTCAGTCTGGATCATGATGCTTTTACCAGAGACATGAGAAAAATAGGAAGCTGCTCTTGCAAATACTGGGTGTCTGCATTGAGGAAAACCAAAGGACAGAGGTGGCATGTTGCTGTCACCCTGCACAACAAGCGTGTGTGTCCCCAGAGTGGCTGTGACGATCTGTGCTCCGTCCTTCCCGAGGGAACTGTTGGGGTCCTGCTCCCCATAGCTGTGTCTTGCCCTTTGAGTATGAAGGTCTTTAGGATAAATTACAGCACCTTAATGATATTAATAACACGGCTTGGGAAATGAAATGGGCATGGAGCCCTTGTCTTGCCCACTGCCTGGGCTTGCCTTGTGTTTGCTTGTCCTTTGTCACAGTCAGCATTGCTGTGGGACAGGAGGGTGACAGGACAAGCAATGTTTGGAGGGTACAAGGATTCTCCTCCTAGGGGCTTGGAGCCTTTTCCCCTTTCTTTTTCATGAAGGCTGTAAGAAGGAGGGCTGTGGTGGTGGTGGGCTTCCTTCTGCAAGACTTGTTCCTCTTCCTTCAGCCTGTTGCAGAGTTTTTCTGACATGCAGGATGCTTTGTGCTCAGAAATGCTGGGGAGAGATTTATTCCAGCCCGTGCTGCAAACGGGCTGAGTTCTGGTGCGTAAGAGCGTGGAGGCTCTTACATGTGAGTGCTGGTAGCTCGGCTGCAGAATCTTAAAATGTTCAGCTCCTCCATGCTTTGGGGCGATGGGTTGAGTTAAACAATTCACCAACAGGCTCTGGCTCTGCTGAGTTTGACCCTTGGAGACGTGGGGAATGATAGACTGTGCTGACTTGTCAGGTATATGGTGAAAATAAACACCGTGGAGATCTCAGGCCTCTTGAATATTACCCCAGCGGGCACCATAAGTATCTACCGTGAGACATTTGTGCATGGTTCACCTGGCTGGATTGCTGACTCCGCTCCCATGGAAGCCCCTTGGCTGGAGCAAGGACATAATTTCGTACTCTGGTGCTATTGGCCAGGGCTACAGTGAGCACTGAGCATCTCCGCGTGCTCTCCAGGAGACTCTGAGCCCTGAGCATCTCCATGTGCTCTCCAGGAGACACTGAGCCCCGAGCATCTCTATGTGCTCTCCAGGAGACTCTGAGCCCTGAGCATCTCCATGTGCTCTCCAGGAGACTCTGAGCCCTGGGCATCTCCATGTGCTCTCCAGGAGGCTCTGAGCCCTGAGCATCTCCATGTGCTCTCCAGGAGACTCTGAGCCCTGGGCATCTCCATGTGCTCTCCAGGAGGCTCTGAGCCCTGAGCATCTCCGTGTGCTCTCCAGGAGACTCTGAGCCCTGAGCATCTCCATGTGCTCTCCAGGAGACACTGAGCATCTCTATGTGCTTTCCAGGAGACACTGAGCCCCGAGCATCTCTATGTGCTCTCCAGGAGGCTGCAAGCAGTGTTTACTGAAGCATCCCTGGGCTGCCGCAGCAGTGTGGTTACCCCACTCCCTTTGCAGTGCGAAGTCTTGCTCTTACAGTCTCTGGTGTTAATTATTTGCATGTTAAACATGCAAAAAATACAGTGTACCTTTTGTTTTCCATTACTGACCCTGCCTGCCTTCCCATTTACCAGAGGCTGTGTTATCCTCAGCATTTAACAGGGATGTGCAGGCTCAAAACGCGCCCTGTGTTCCGTCAGTCTGGGGCTGGTTTATCTCTATTAATAGTTATTTCCTCACTGAGGATTTTTATGCTTCCGTGCACTTAGGGAAGGTTGCTTTCAAATTCTCTTCCTATCACTCACGATAAATGGCGTGTCAGCTCCAGGATAAATAGGCAGGATGGGAAACGTGTTGCCATAGTAACCGAGGGATTTCAGTGATTGGTATCCATGGTAATTGTTGCTAAATTCCAAGAGATTTTTAACATGCTTTATTTAAAACATAATGAGCGCGCTGCTGCCTATGGTGCCGGCACGGCGGGGAGCGTGTGTGTGTGTGTGTGTGTGTGTGTACATACACGTGCACGCACACACGCTGTTGGGAGGAAACTTAATCATGCATGAGAAAGGAGGGGAAGTTTATTTTAAGGCCATTGGGATGATGCTGTGTCATGTGGCAGCGGGACGGTGTCAACAGCCCAATTCAAACCTGCCTGGGGGGTCCCCGGGGGCTCCTGTGGGTGACCCTGAGGCCAGGCAGCCCCTGGGAGGGGGGATCCCCAGGTGTGTGTCTCTGGTGATGGGAGCACATCTGGAGATCTGTGGATGGCTAAAGGGCCAGAGTACAATGCGAAATCTGTGGTGTTGTGTCTGGCTCTGGGGTCACCAGCACAGGACACACATGGACCTGCTGGAGGGGGGCCAGAGGAGCCACAGAAATGATGTGAGGCTGGAACAGCTCTGCTGTGGGACAGGCTGAGAGTTGGGGAGTTCAGCTGGAGAAGAGAAGCTCCGGGGACACCTTATTGTGGCCTTTCAGTACTTAAAAGGGGCCAATAAGAAAGATGGAGACAGACTTTTTAGCAGGGCCTGTTGCGATAGGAGAAGGGGTGATGGTTTTAAACTAAAGGAGGGAGATTCAGGCTGGACATGAGGAAGAAATTGTTGCCCCTGAGGGTGGTGAGAGCCTGGCCCAGGTTGCCCAGAGAGGTGGTGGATGCCCCATCCCTGGAGACATCCCAGGCCAGGCTGGACGGGGCTCTGAGCAACCTGAGCTGGTGAAGATGTCCCTGCTCATGGCAGGGGTGGCACTGGGGGAGCTGGGAAGGTTCCTTCAGCCCAAACTATTCCATGATCCTACAACTTGATGAGAAAACTGGCCTGTGGTTTGATGAGGAAAACACTGCCAAGCTTCGTATGGGCTGGGAATAAACAGGAAAAATAGATTCCTTCTCTATGAGCAGTGTGACTGCGTACGAGCGGTGGGGGAGCTGGGAAGGTGTCCGTGTGCTGACGGTGATGGCTGATGAGCTGATGGCTTCACGGTGCCTCCTACGAGCCCGTTGTTATTGCAAGTGGAGCAGCAGCAGCTGCTGCCGGTTCATTAGCTGTCCCACCTCGGCAGGGGGCTGGAGAAGCTACTGCAATAAACACCAATTAAACACCTCTCTAAAACGATCCTGGACCAGCCAGGAATTATATTTTGTTAGCAGGGATGGAAAGTGTCAGAAAGCTCTTCCTCAGGGACCTGGCTGGTGGTGGCTTGTTTTATATTTTGTATCTATCTCCGGGATGCGAATATTTAACCTGCTGCTTGGAAAAGGTCCATGTAGCACAAAACAAGAGCAGAGTGAAGGTTCCCCCAGCTCTGTCTGCAGCACATAGGTCCTGACCGCACCTTCTTTTCTTATTTTCCTAGGGAAAAAAGCCATTTTGGGAAGAGTAGCTCATGAGAGTGTTCAAGTCCTAGTGGCAGGTTTGGTTTAGTAGATTGAATTTCTGTTTCCCCCTCTTGGTCCACACACCCTTGTTCTGAGCCAGGCTTTTCCTTCTGTGGGACAGAGGCAGCACAGGGATGCAGGGCTGGGCATTTGTTAACACACCGTGGTTTATGTAGCGATTTCTTCTGCAAATGCCTCCACATCTGTTGGCAGTGATGCACCCACCTCCCTCCTTTTCGCACTTTGAAGTAAGAAGCATTTTGTACGCCCTACAAAGCCACAAGTTCAGGTGATTACCCTTTGAGCAGTGATGTTGCGAACACTTCCATGCAAGACAAATCCATCCAGCGCAGGAAGCTTTGTCCTTCCTGAGATTTTCCTTTTGCTTTTCAGTGCGGTTGTGCCAGGGATTAAAAATAACACTGATGGTTTTTGTTGGGTTTTAACAGCTGACCTCCCATTAGCCCTGCGTGCTCTTTTGCGCTGAATGCCGTACTTTGTACCTCAAACCTCAGTATCTGGAGGGGTTTTTTGAGGGTGTTCGATGTTGCAGCCACGTGGGGTTTCTCCTGCCTTCCCATCGGGCTGATACCTATTGCTGCCGTCCTTCCAGCACGCTCTGCTCCACCGCCTGATGAGATACCGGGGGTAAACGCTGTGTATAAACCAAATGCATTCAGCCTCCATAGACTCTATTAGTGCCGCTTCGCCTGCTGCTGCGTCCGCCCGTAGTGCGCGGCTGCTCCCCCGCTGCATCGGATGTGATTTTGGGGGCAGACATCACCAAGGGCGATGTTTCGTACCTGGTCGAGATATTAAATTACTTTGTGTTGCTGATGGAAACGTAACCTCGGTTTTATGTGTCGGTGCCCACAGCGAGTAGCGCTGAAGCATGTCAGCTGTTGGAAATGAAAAGATCCGTCGTGGTCGTGATGTGAGGATGGATGGCTGAGTCCCACCCGTGCCGGGGCAGCAGGAAAGGATCTCAAGCACCAGAGCGGACGAGGCATCCGGAGCATTTTTTGGCAGAGCTGCTTTTTCTTGGGAATACATCAGCTCTGGCACACGCTGAGTGCTGGAGTTTTGTCGTTTGAGGCTGAAAAATGAAGTGTGTGCTAGCGATCATTACAATATCCACTGAGTTTGTTAAAGGATCTTTTTACGAGCCGATTTGCACAGCTCCCTTTCCAGGCTGCTAGGCATGATAAAATACTGCCGCTCGGCCTGTCACAGGGATAATTGGTTGGCATTATGAATCATAAAAGTATGTTCCCTCCTGGAATTTTATCCTGACGTTTGATTTAATTTTTCTTGACATCACATCCATTATATCACCTCGCCCTCGACAGCTGAATTTGCATGCGGGGAGGAAGGACCAACAGGTGACTTTAAGAACAAAAAGCAGCTCTTAGTGGGAACGTTGGCTCAGCGTGGACGAACCCCTTTCTAAAAGAGCTAAAAAATGTTAGAAAAGTGCTGGCGAGGACGCAGGATCCTCCCTCCTGCTTAAACCTGTGGGCAGGAGGAGAGGCGGCTCCGCTTTTGGACGAGGACATGATGTGGATGTATCTGCCCTGGGCTTATAGAGCAAGAAGGAAAAGATGTTGGGTTTTCGTTTTATTCTGTATTTCTGTGCTTTTAACACTCCTAAAACAAGCAGATGTGCTGACTTGTCCTACGCTGGCCACCAGACATGTGGAACAGAGGTGATGTCCCCCATGCACTGTGCTTTCCCTGGGACCCTCCTGGCCTGTGGTGACAGCGGTGACACGGCTGTGGTTTGCTCCACAGCCCAGCAGAGCTGGGGAGCATCGTGCTGGGCTGAGCCTGGGGACAGGACCAGCTCCTTCCCTGGTTTAACACTCGTGCAATGGCAGCGCTGCAGAACAGCGCGTCCCCACGGGGCTGGGGACACACAGTGATGCTGCCACGAGCGGGCTGGGTTTGTGGGGGTTTTAGGAGCCTTGTACAAGGCCCTAAGCACCCTGACATGGCTTTGAAGGCGGGAAACCCCCCAAGCCCTCCAGTCACCCCTGCCACTGCCTCTTTGGCGCGACTCTGAATGGGACCCCCCTGAGCATCCCCAGTTGGGTCTGGGATCTGCCACTCCCCCTGGCACAGCCGCCTCTGGCACACACTGCTAATTAGTGCCAGCGTAGGATCCTATTAATTGCAGCAATTGTGGTGTTTAGATTTCTGGGCTAATTGCTAATATCTGGTGTCACATTTTTTTCCCTCTGGATATTTTTGATCACGGTAATTAACCTCCCCCATTCGGAGGAGCAGACGCTCATTGCTTTGCTCCTTGGTCCTGGTGGGATCCCGCTCGGCGGGTGCTGTGGTGAGTTTTGCAATGTGCCCCCTCTGTGTGTTGACCTGATGTGTCCTGGGGACAGTAGAGGCTGTTTTCCCTTTGAACTGGCAGCACGAAGGCTGCTGCCAATGATATGTATTTGTATATTTTTAGGAAGAGGCCGGATTGTTGCAGCTGCCTTCACTTTCTTATTATTTCTGCCGGGACAAATGGGAAGCAGAGATGGGACCACAAGTGCCAAATGCAGCTACCTGATTGCTGTGCCCTTTGTGCCCCTTCCTGCATCCCCCCAGGTCCTCTCCTGCTGTCCTGATGATCAACAATGATGAATGTCCCACCAGGACCGGAGAGCAGGAGATGGTGGGAAAAATCAGGTTTGTAAAGGCCAGTGCGGTGTGTCCAGCGCGGCTCCCTGTCTGCCCTATGGTGGGATCCATAAAGGCAGGTTTGCTCTTACCAACATGCTGCTGGAGCCTTTCTGGGTGCGTGGTGGTTCTCCGGCGATGCTGGTTGGACTTTTGTAGGGCTGGGGCTGGATTTTAGGGTTAGTTTGCGAATTTTACCTGCTGGTCATGGAGCTCTGGGTAAGCGGAGCCATGTTGAGTCATGTCTCGTCTTGCTCTCAAACAGGTGAATAGAGAACAGGTTTAATGGAAATTCATTACTTAATTTTTTGGAGGATAATCCTTCATAATCACCTTTTAAAATAATTTGGGTGAAAGCAGTGCTGCTTTATGATTTTATTTTTAATTTTTTTTTTAATGTTCCCTGCTCTTGGAAAATAACAGAAGATGCCAATCTCCTCTGAGAAGGTGAATCTAATTAATTGCCTTTAGCAGAGCCTGGATGGCTTTTGATGAGAGACGAATTGTGAATACGAGAGATGTGGGTTTGATCCGTGGCTGCCGCTGGGTCATCTCTCAATACTCTGGATTCCAGGTCAGCTTCATCCTCCATCGCTGGCTCAGTTTCGGTGGAGTGGCAGTGGCCCCTCTATATGATATATATGAAAATCGCATTTTTGCATGGATTCAGCAGCTTGTGAGGAACAGAAAAGGTGCCATCCTGGCACCCTGCTCCCGCGATCCAACAGGTGATGGGGATCTGGGGTGATTTCTGTGCCCCCATGGGGCTCTCAGGGCCAGGGCTGGTCCCTGAAGAGCCTCAGGTTCGTACCTCACTGAGCAAAAGGGTCTTTGCCCAGCGATGGGAGCTCTGACCCGGTTACCCCTGAACTCATCCGGTTGGAAAAATAATCACTTTTCACCCAAATAGCTCCAGTCTCCTGCTGCCACGTCAGGTTCCCTCCCCGAAGGAAGGATGAGGATGCTTGTTTTCAACCCAGAGAAGGCTCTCAGCTCGCTTTCCACGGGGATAAGTGATAGTGAAGCAAGTGGAAGTAATTCTCGACTGTCTGAAAGTTATTGACTTTGCAATGATCCTGTGATGATGATGATTTTTCAGTTAGAGATGAAAGAGGTGTGAACGGAGCTGACTGCAGATCCAGGTCTTTAATCATTCCTGTTGTTAGGCCTTTACTCGCTTTTCCATTTTCATGGGGTTTTTTAACAGGAAATATCTCCTCCCACTTCAAATACACTTAAAATGATGTTTAAAATTTAATTGGCAAATGCCTAATTAATTGCACATATTAATCCAGCAAGCTGGAGGAAATTGTGCGTATAGAAGACAGCTGGAATAATTTACATTGAAGGAGGTGGTTGGTGTGAGTTTGTGGCTCAGGGTCTGTGATAAACCTCAAGCAGGAGGGCAGGGGTGGGAGAGGTCAATGGGAAGCACTGGGAGCACTGGAAGTTCCCCAAAGGGATCGGTGGATGGAGATGTGGCTCATCTGGTCTTTGCCTTGTGCGTCCCCAGGTCCAAGCACAGAGGGATGGGGGCTAATGGGAAGGATGCTCCTGCTTTGGGGAGCTCAGACCCTCTGCTTCATGGGGTGGTTCAATGTTGGGCTCACTCCGTGTGCTGCCTCTCCATCCTCAGGAGGTTTCTGGCCGGTCTCACGTGGTTTGTGATCCAGTGCCACGTCCTCTGCTTGAACCTGCATTCAGGTCACTTTCTCCTGGGGAGAAGCATCCCTGCAGTGCCAGCAGAGCATGAAATGCCGCAATGGTGGATCGAACAGCCTCTTCATGGGTCATTGCAGTGAGATCGCTTGACAGAGACCCGCAATGTGCATCCTTCAGTGTCCTTCCTTCTTTGAGTCATCTCTGGAGGCCTCACCTCACCAGGTTTTTCTTGCACCCTCGCTCTGGAGCCTCAGTGTCTCTGAGCATCAGACCAGGTGCCTGATGTGAGTCCTGTCCTTTGTGTTCTTCTCTGTTTTTGCCTGAAGGAGGAGGGGGAGGGAGAGGACACCGATGGCCACAGCCTGGAGATGAACCAGAAGATTGTATCTGAATTTAAAACTCTCCAGGAAGGAATGAAGAGACCTTTTGGGTTTCATGAGGTTCAGATTGGATATTAGGAAAAATTTGTTCATGGAGAGGGCTGTGGGGCATTGGAACAGGCTGCCCAGGGCAGTGGTGGAGTCACCATCCATGGAGGGGTTGAACAGACTGGAGATGAGGTTGTCAGGGACATGGGGTAGTGCCAATGGTGGGTTAATGGTTGGACTTGATGGTCTTTTCCACCCAAAATGATTCTGTGATTCTGTGAACAGGCTGGCTGGTCCATAGCAGTTTGGGAACAGGTAGGGGAGGAGATGTGCTCCTGAGCCCTCAGGAAATACCAGCCTCGGGTGGTAACCAGCTTGTTTGACAGGCAGGAATTGATCCCAGTTTGTGAGAGGTCCCTGGGACAGGAGCTGGTGTCTGGGACAATGTGAGGATGGGGATGCATCGCCATGGGGGTGCTGATGGGTCCTTGTACAGCTTAGGAGGTGGTAGATGCTGCAGGGTCCCAAAATTAAAAGTACCAGCTGAGCTTTCAGGACTAATTCCTCCTCCTGTCACAGCTCCTTCCAGACAGGAGCGCTGACAAGCTGCAGCGCAGTGGCCACCCCCTGTCCCTCCTCGCCAAAGAGGTGACATTTGCAGCAGCTGTGTGGCTCAGGCTGTCCCGTTATCCCTGCCCAGAGGTAAAGGAACACGGGGCTGGGTACAAAAGGGCTCCTCAGCGTCGGAAGGAGCGTTTGCTTCTCCGCCTGCTCCTGCTCAGAGACGTGAAGGTTTTGCAGAGGAGGAAGGTGCCTCTGCATGCACAGAAGCACAGGCTTGCTTTTTATTCTTTCTGCTCCTCGTGATGCTGCTCATGGCTCGCAGGGGTAAACACGGAGCAGGAGCTGGCTGCACACCCCATCCCTTGTGCCTCTGGGAGAAAATCTTCTCCCTGGATGGGCTAAAATCACCAAATTTCAAATGGAATCCAGGGCTCAGCTGCCTGCTCATCCCTCTGTGCTGATACCCAGCTGCTGCCTGGCTGTCCCTGTAGCTCCCCACTCCCATCCTTCCTCCTGTCACCCCCAAACCTCCCTGTCACCTTCAGCCACCATCAGGCCAGGCAGGACAGTGACCTTTCTGTCTTCTTCCTGCCACCCACGTCCTCCTGACAGCCCCTGCACGGGGCTCATGTGGCTGTCATCCTGGGGATGACGTGACATCCTCCTGCATCTCCTACTGGCTCTGGGGCCCTGACTATGCTTTTGTCCCTATCCTGCTGTTTTTCAGCCCAAAGACATCTCCAGGCCAGCCCTACAGCCACCACTCTCCTCCCACTCTGCAGCTGGAGCTTTTCACGCATCGGCTGCGCTGAGCCGAGCGGTGACTGTTCCCCGACCTGATGAAGGTTGTGAAGCGTCAAAGGGACTTTGCAAGGAGCTGGGGGTGGCAGCCGGCCAGAACAGTGGCTTTGGGCTTGGTCACATCCTTCCCTTGGAGATGCTGTATGAGGGGAGCGTGGGTGCATGTGGCAGGATCCCTGCACTAATGAGCAATGATGGAGAACGACCTGAGCCCAGGCGTCTTCCACGTAGGGCAGCGGGTGCTTCAGGTCTGTAGATCGGGCTGGAACTGTGGTCATCACATCTCCAGGGAGTGATGTCCCCAAGCCCGGAGGCTGGTGGCTCTGGGGAGCCTCTGAACATGGGGAGGAAACTTCAAAACACCTGCAGTTTGGGTAAAAAGAAGGGTGAGCTGGATGAGGCGGGCAACCTGATTTCCGCTTTCCAGCACTTTCCTTTTCTGATTGTCCTAGTAAGTGATTTTTTGTTGTTGCTGCCTGTTGCAGGGCTCTCACTACTGATTTCCCAGGAGAGACATAAAAGCCGGAGCACAAATACGGCACAGAAAACATCCATCAGCGGGCGTACCCACTGCGCTGAGGCTGGAGCCGCGTTTGCAGCCGCGGCGGCGCAGCGACACGCGTGTCCGTCCACACGGGGCGGGAGGCGTGAGAAACCCCCACGGTATTTTCACCAGATATTTCCCCTTCCCCTCTGTATTGATGGCTTTTAACGCCACAAAGAATCTTTTAGCCTGAGCTTGGGTATTACCCCAGCTGTAAAACCGCTTTCCCCATATCCGTCATTAGCCCTCGTTATTTAGTGACTCATCAGCCAACAGAGCATCCCTGTCAGCAGCGATTCCTGCCCGCGCCTGACATTTGGGCAGCTGGGTCTTAACCAACTGTTCAGAGATTTAACAGGTTCTGGTGTTGATTTTTTATATTGTTCCAGCTTCTTCATCAAAATGTCACCCGCAATTGAATCGAACGCCCTGTCGTGTCGGTAAACTCATTTTGGAATCTCACAAAACACTCAGGTTTGGTTTAATGAAATCTGCTTTTCATAAATGCGTGCTGATTGGCACTAATTAAATTTCACTTCTTCATTAAGTGAGTCCTGTTTCAGCTCTTCCTTTGTTTTGCCCGGCTTCAATGTCAGGCCAGCCATTTGGTAGAGGACGGATTGTTTTAACGTTCAAGGAAATAAATAACAGTGCTGTAAGTTAAAGTAGCCCTTTAAAAAGGACTTAAAGTAAAATCTAGAGATAACTCCTTGGCCAGCTCTTTAAAATCCATTTGATTCAATTGCTCCAGATCTTGTGGAGTTTTAAAGAGTTTGGGATTAATAATCTCTATTTATTGGTTTATTATAGTTTGTGTTGCAATACAAAATGTCTCATTGTACTATGGCACGAATACATCATCTCATTCTTCCTCTTCCATATTAAATAAACCCAATTTCTCTGCATTATCGTTAGTCCTTCCAGCCCAGCTGTGGATTACAGGGCTGACACCCCTGCTTGGGTTTCTCTGTCCCTCACCTGATCGGGTGCGACAGGAGGGACCGCGGGTTTGTTCTGCTCTCGTTGCTTGTGCTCACTTTCTAATTCAGCTGCCAGCAACTGTTTAGTTCTATATATCACTGTGGGTTGGTTTGCTGTTTATTCTTTTTAAACACCAACAACTTTAAAGCCTGATTGTGCTTGCCTTCTGAGTGAGGCTTTTATGAATTTCTTTCTCTTCAGCTTTTTAAATAAGTAAATGTCCATAAGCAGTGTCCAATTCTCTCCTTTCTTTTATTCAATTCCTTCTCCTAGCTGACTGAGCTCACCGGCAGCTCCAGCTTTTGTTATCAGTCTTTTTAAAGGACAGAGAGGGAGTGTGTGTGTGAGACTTTGCTGGTTCAGACTTTATTATGTTTTAGTCCAGCCCGAGCAGCCGATGCACAAACCAGCATCTTTGGCAGCTCCGGGTACCCGTCTGCTGCTTTATTTGCCTTGAGAGGGAGCAGAAAGCAGAGCAATCGTTACCTTAACTCGCTGTTAAAATGTTAATGTTGACTCTTCGCTTCTCCTTGATTGTCTCTTTGCCCTCCTTGGTTTAAATCTGTTATTTTTGTGGATCCTTTTTGCT
The DNA here is from genome assembly GCF_037038585.1 of Patagioenas fasciata. Lineage (NCBI taxonomy): Eukaryota > Metazoa > Chordata > Aves > Columbiformes > Columbidae > Patagioenas > Patagioenas fasciata. Next base: position 5,259,372 of record NC_092536.1, read on the forward strand.
AGTTAGGGGCTGTGTTTGTTGGGAGCAGCCCTGGGGGAGGCACTTTGGGGTGGGTGGTGCTGGACCGTGGGGTCCCTTTGGATTTTTTTGGGGGAGCGGATATTGGGAGGGAGAACAGCACAAGAATCCAACCTCATGTTCAGAGGTTTTGGGGGCACCCATATCCCCATCGCTGACCCCCTGGGTGACATCCCTAGTGCAGGGGGTGCAGCTGTTGACAAACGGATCCTCCCGAATCTGCCTCTGGCAAGTTGTTTTATGCCTTTACATTATTCTCATATGGTGCATTTGGAAAGTCATTAGTGGATAATTTTATGGGGAAAAAAACCCATCTCCTTTGAAAGGATGTGTTATGTTTCTTAAACTGCACTCTGAGAGTTTTAAGTGCGCTTTTCAAGTGATTTGTTCTGGAATACCACACTTGGTTTGTTCCCTTTTCTTTTTGGGTGGAAGAAGAAAGGAGGAAGAAATGCTTCAGCGTCGTGGGGTGGTTTAGCCAGGAGAGAGGTGCAGAGTCCATTACAGTCCTTCAGGGTTTAACATCCTTTTAATGTCGTTTTCCAGCCTCTCTCCCAACCGTGTTTGATGGCCATACAGCATGAGAGGTGCTCTGGCTCACTGGAAAATGCAACTTGTGCTCACCGAGGCCTGGGGATGAGCTACCCATTAGTTTGCAAAGCTATGGTGCCCAATGCATGCCCCCAAAATAACACCGACACGGGCCGGTGGCAAAGGAGAACTGTTCCCCGTGACGTCCGGTTTAAAGGGAGACAACTCTATCCCACATGAAGGAATAATTTTCCTTGTCCTCGGGTTGATGAGGCAGTAAATAACCACATCTGCTGCCTTCAGCTTCTTTGTGGGAGCTGCTCGTCGGTGGGTACTGGGAGGCAAGATGGGTGGTAGCACAGCCTGGAAGAAAGAAAGAAGAAAAGGAAAAATTAGAATCAAACAGCAGAGGAAGCAACGTACTTTCCCCTCTTGCGTGTTATCCTGTTATTCTGGAGTAGGTAGCAGCTTCTGGAATGGGTTTCTGGACTCAATGGGAATTAGGGAAAATCCCCAGGATCTCTCCTTCCACCTCGTGTTTTAACCAGACGAAGTGCAGCTCCAGTGGGTGCCTGTTCTCTATTGATGAGTGGGTCAAGGACGAGCACTTTGCTCATCCCACCACCCACTTGCAATGAATCCCAGGGAGAAGGGGCCAGGAAGGATTTTGCTGTGATGCTCATGGGGGTTTTTCCACCCCAGCAGCACCAGTGCCCACCAAAACCGGTGTCATCTCCGCATCTCGATTTCCCCCTCCTGCTGCACCGCGGAGCAGTTGGAGCCGTTCGGGTTCTTCTGCCTTCGGGGCTTTGCAGAATTCCACACACAGGCTTTTTTCTTGGGTCTTAAATCCTTTTGAGCCGGGAAGCTTCATTGAATTTTAAATGAGCTCCCGAAGCCATGTGCTAAAAACCTAACGAGCCAGTATATCAATTACGCCGGTGTAAATGAGGAGTAGCTCCAGGGAAGTAAGCGGTGGCTTCTGGTTGACGCTGGTGTTGGGAGATCAGGACCCAGCTGAGTGATGGGGGCAGAATTAAACCCACTTTCTTCTTCCTCTGACCATCAGGGTCATGGCTGTGCAGAGGAAACCGTAACAGTTAAATCCTGAAGGTGAAGACAGTGAGGAGCTGGCAGGTCAGAGTAGAATTTGAAAACCTGAGTAACCAGGGATGCAGGAGCCGATCTGGCCGGGTTTCCATCCTGCAAAATAATGCACCAAAATCCCCATCTTCCCTGCAAAGCCCCTGTCTACTTGCGGCCTCACAGAAATTCGGGAAAGGGGGGAAGTTTGTGGTGCCATGTGCTCGCAGGGGAGCCCCAAAATTAGGGGCGCACCAACCCATGGGGAAGCACTCCCAGAGCTGCCTCATGGGACAAACCCAGCTGGGAGGGAGGAAAGAAAAGCAAGATGTGTATTTAATACATTTTGGGGAAAAACGAAGCCAACTGACGCTGTAAGGAGGAATGAATCGAGGCGGGAGAAGGGGGTGTGGGCGGGAGAGGGCCGGCACACGTCTCGCATGGTGTAAAATTGTCGTTTCCAAACCAACCCCAACTTTTGTCTTTGTTAATTTAGTGGCCAACTCTGCAGCAGATAAATCCTGGGCAGGTTTGTCAATGCTGCATTGCCGGCAGCCAAAACACAAATACAACCTGAACGGCTGCCAAACAGCAAAAAGCAGGGGGAAGGATTTACAGCCCTGGAAAAGAAAAGGCGACAGCAGCAGGATTGGGAAGGGACTGCTCCGGCCCCCGGCTTCTCTTCTGGGGGCCAATTTTGGGAAGGGAGAAAGAGAAGCTGTTTTCGGGCTGCTGCAGCATCGAGGGGTCCTGGGAAGGGATTTGGGTGTTTCTCAGGGCTCTGTGATGCTGCAGGCTCAGAGAAAGCTGCATATGGGAAAGTGGATGGCTGCAAAAATGTGTAACAAATCCATTTGTGGTTGCAGGTTTGGTAATTCCCATCCTAGCCAGAGCATCAGCAGGGCTGTGGGCATCCGGCTCAGCCATTGCCTGTGGTAGGACCTTGGTTTTCAGCTGTTTGTCACTCTTGTTTTGCCAAAAATATCAAGGCTGCAATCGTAAGCTCTTTCCAAGAATAAAGGAGAAGAGGAAGACGAGCTCTCACCTCGCAGCTCATTGCAAACAGGCAGGAGGTGTCAGCTCCAGCCCCTGCTTTCCGCTCCCCTTCCGCAGAAAGCGACTTCGTGTTTAATTACTGATACGGATGGTGAAATATCCCTGCTTGGCTGTGCAAAGCTCCCTGCTCGGCTGTGCAAAGCTCCCTGCTCGCAGCCAGGTAAGCACTGGGATATGGGATTGCTCCTGCTGCTGCAGTGGTTCTTTTCCCACCATCAGCCACTTTTTCCTTTGTTTTGTTTTGTTTTATTTTGTTTTTCCCCCACGTTTTTTCCCCTTCTTTTTCCCTTCCTTTTTTTCTTCCTCTCCCCCTTCCTCTTTCTTTTACTTTATTCTTTTTTTCTTTTTCTTTCCTTCAGTTTTATTCCCAGCAGGCAGGTTTTACCGTCCTTGGGCAGCCGCTGTCTGGTTGGAACAGGGACCTGCCCGCTACCTCCCACCCATCTCCAACATCTCAGGTGACCCCAGGGCTTTCTTGTGCCTGAACCAATGTCTGAGGATGGGCTGGGAGGACCTTCCCCAGCTGGGAGCAGGATGGGATTTCTCCATCCCCCCCATGGGTAAAATCTTGGCCCTTTCCAGACATGGGTCCATAAGCTGGAGAAGCCAAAGGATGTGGAGAAATATAAAATAAAAGCAGAGGGCCATGCAGGGTTGACTTTCAGTTCTGGGCGTGCGACATCCGCCAGCTTGGATTTGCGCCTGGACCTGTTGGGATGGATCAGGAGATGTTTTGTCCCATGGCACAAGACAGACTCGACGCTGGCTGGTCGGTGTCCTGCGTGTCTAATTTACTTCACTGCAAAGACACATAATGATGCAGATGAAAGTTATTGATCGGGCGGTGCTGGCAGCAGCCGCTGAGTGCAGACACACTGCTTGGTCCTGCCTGTCCCCCCAGTGCTGGGACACGGTGACATCAGGTGCCAGGGTGCAAATTCAACCAAAGCAAAGGCTGAATTCACCAGAACACCCAGATCTGATCCTTTGAACTGCAAATCAGGTTTTGCAGGTGGGTTTGTGGGCACAGTCCTGTGGGCTCAGGCTGCAGCAGGGGGCATCTGTGGGAATAAGCTCATCCCAAGTTATTTAAGGTCTCTTTCCTGCTGTCTTAAGAGAAGGGGGCTCTGGGACAGGCAGGTTCTGTTCATGCGTGGGCTCTGCCCGGGGGATGCTGGCTGGATGCAGCCATGGGCCATGAACCCAGCCGTGTGGTGGCACATGCTGCTGTGACATGGTTGTGGTCACCCGTCATGCCCTGACCTGGACCTCAGGGGCAGGCAGGGATGGGAGCAGGAACAATTTCTTCCCCGAAGGGCTGTGGGGCATTGGAACAGGCTGCTCAGGGCAGTGGTGGAGTCACCATCCCTGGAGGGGCTGAACAGACATGGAGATGAGGTTCTCAGGGACATGGATCAGTGCCAGGGGTGGGTTAATGGTTGACTCCATGATCTTGAGGGTCTCTTCCAACCAAAATGATTCCATGATTTTTTATGATCTGACACTGGCGGCGCTTTTGCCAAAGCCCCGAGGCTCTGGGGGATGTGTGTGTCCCCAACTGGATCACCTCCCACCCAGGGCCCTGCCGGAGCTGGAGGGGGATGTGGAGAGAGATTTAGGGCACCTGTCAGGATGCACCATCCACCATGTGTCAGAGCGGTGACTGGCATGTCCCTGATATGTCATTGGGACACAAGGGCTGCAGCACGGCCACAGATTTGCAGCCGCCGCTTTTAGCTGGTTGCAGGTTGAGGAGGATGTGTAACTCCCTTTATTTCCTAAGTGGGGATGAGGCCGCTCAGCTCTTGCTCTGGTGCTCACAAGGAAAAGGTGGCCACATCCAGCCACAAACAGGAATCCCCCTCAACCTTCTGCAAACACCTTCAGAGCTGCTGTGGGACCAGCGGAGGGGAGGAGGGGGCTGCAGGAAAGAGGGACATGGCCAGCAGCCGTGTGGACCATGGCCATGTGGACGAGGAGCGCAAGGAATAATTAATTTGCTGCCCGGGATCAGGGCAAAGGCTGGAAATCCCCACGTGGAAGGTGCTTCTTTGGCAGCAACACAAAAATAAACCACTTACTGTTGTGTCCAGGAGGGACATTGGCCGTGTGCATCTGTCTGTCCAGCAATAAATGTTAGGATGTGGCTTCCACACTGTGCCCCTTTCTTGGGTCACGAGTCTGGTAACATCATTTTATCTTCAGGAGTAAACCTCAGAGCTATAGATCTCAAGGAAATGACAGCAGTTTGCCCAGCGATGGGTAACTTGTATTTATTGGTCTGATCTGGGTGACTTTCTCTGACCTTCTGCACATTTCTCCTGGAAGAGGAATCATACAAGTACCCTCCTGTGAGGATGCTCAGCTTGGACCCAGAGCTTTTCACCAGGGCCATGTTTTTCCAAGTTAACAGAATCAACCGTGAATACATGTTAACTACTAAAGATGTTTCTCAACCTGCTGTTTTCTCTGAGTGTTTGTGTATTCAAGAATATCAAAGCCCTCGGAGGTTGTTTTTCCTTTAAGCAGCAGCAATGAGGCTTCATAGCCCTGAAGATCAAAGCAACTAGTTCTGGCATATCTCAAAAACTCTTCTCTCCCTTCCCCGTGGATAAGGTGCAGGTGTTGGCAAGAATATTTGTACAACAATACTCCAGGTTTAACCCTTCCCAGGTGCTGGGAGGTTTGCAGTAGTTCCATCTCGCTCTGAGGAGCTGCTTGTCCTCCCCGGGTGAATGGAGCATCTCAGCAGGTTCCTCTTAGCACAGTTTGGTGCGCGGGATAAGGGGCGTCTGCTGTGATTCTTCCCAAAGCCAGACACACTGGTAGCAAGGGCAGCTGTAAATGCACAATCCACACATCCCGGGAGCTCCAACCAGCCAGTTTTCAGCTCCTGAGTTAAAGCCTCGTGTGACCGGCTGAGCAACCCGTCAGCTTGCAGCCCCCTCTCCCTGTCGCATGAGAAACTCAGCTGCTGCTGCTTTAATTTTTCAAAGCAAATCGTTACCCTCAAGGCAGAGGCCTGAGCAGCAATCGATACCCTGCAGGCTTTGCTGGGAAATCAAACAGACCAGAAAGCAGCCCTTGGTGTGAGAGGGTGGCATTGGGCTGAGGGTGTCCCGTGGACACAAGGGGACACTGAGCTGCTGCTCCCCAGGGACCCAAATCACAGCCCCTGGACCTTCACCCAGGCTGGGATTTGTCCCTGGGATCCGCCCCGGCAAATCGTTCCATGCTGAGAAGACTTGACAGCAAAAATCCCTCTGTGGCGGCATCTCCTGCTGGCGTTTGGATGGGGCTTGACGACAGGATCGATTTCTGAGCTTGTTAAACAAACTGCGCTTGCTGGAAAAGGTCCCCTCGTGCTCCATCCCCCTGTGAGTATAACGTGTGCTGCTTTAACCGCTTAGTCACCATGGAAATAATAGAGATTTTGGGGTTGTTTAGACTTGTCAGGGCTTTTGCTGTGGATTCATATGGAAGAGGGAGTATGTATAGGATGGAGATGGATCTTCACAAAACTTGGTGTCCTATAGCTGCGTCCCCAGTGCCAGCACTGAGAAGAGACCTCATTCCCTGGGCTTGGAGAGTCTGTCAGGGCAGGGGACGATGCTCCATCCTGGAGCACTATAGAAATGCCTCCACAGGGCTCCCTGAGTGGTTGAAATATTTGTGTGGGGGTTTGAAATATTATTGTTTTCCTTTCTTGAAAGAGGAAACTTCTACATGACTTGACATCTTGAAACCAAGGGCTGGGCAGCATACCCAGGGTGTGGGAAAAGGAACGTTCTAAAAATCAAAGGGAAGAGAAATAATAACAACTGATCCCATGAGGGTGCCCTGCCAGGGAATCCTTGAAGGGGAAACAACCAGTGATTGTGGTCACCACCACTTGAAAAGACCAAGTCATTATTTACACTGTTGGTGTGGGTTGGGGACAACCATGGTGTCCTGGTGGGAAGTGTCGTGGTGACCCGGGTCTGCTGTCCCTGTCACCTTTCTGCTTTTCCAATGCAGGTCTGTGCGTGATTCCCAGGCTGGGGAGGGACGGGGGAGCTGCCAGCTGAACTCCACTGCATTCCTTGGCAGAAGGGGATGAATATTCTCGGAGTCAGGCTGGGGAGCGAGCGAACACCTGTGGGCTGGGCTTTTCTTTCACAATGTAAAATTTCCATCTGGAAGCTGCTGGGGAGCGACATAAGAGTGTGGTGATGCTTTTTCTGCTTCAAAGCGGAGCAGCCCACCTCTCCGCAGGAGAGCGTCTCCAGGTTTCTGTGCCTGGCTGGGGATGTGCGCTAATGATTGCAGATGGAACAGAAACCGCTGCGGGAGGCTGCGCCGCCCAGGCTGAGCCGGGGGCTGCTGTCCATTATGTCTTTATATAAAGCCTGGCACGGGGCAGCTGTCATTAGTCAGCAGCTGGGACACAGAGGTGACACCCAGCGCCACGGCAATGGGCATCAGGTCCCTGTTGGTCCCTGTTCAGGCTCCCCGACCTTTGATGGTGTCCCCGTGAATGGGCATGTCTTGCTGCACCCACCCTGATGCCCTCGGAGCTGCTGATTTTGGGGGTGCCTGGAGCTTTGCACAGCCCCCCCGGTTCACAGCCGCCCTCTCGCACCCCGTCCCCTTTGGCTGGTGGCTGTGCCAGCCCGGGCTCCTCATCCTACGGCCGTGGGAAACGGGAAACAGAGAGACTCTATTTTAATACACCGCTGTGGGTTGGTGACCTAGAAAAGCAGCTCGGAGAGAGCAAGAGTGTGAAGTCCAACCTCCTCCGCTGCCGCCGAGCACAGGGTGACCTATATAAAGCCATGGAAGAGGTGTCGGTGGGTGCCAGTACCCCAGCCCTGGGGCTGCAGCTCAGGACCCCTCTGTGGGCATCTCTTGTCCCCAAGCACTGTCCCCTGGGCTGCAGAGGGGATAGGAGATGGATAAATGAATAAACCCCCTCATTTGGTGAGGCTGTGGCAGGGGTGCACCGGGGTGGATGCAGACAGGTCCCTCTGACTGCTGCAGGTCTGTCCTGGCGCTGGAGGGTGTCACCAGCAGTGACAACTGTTGTTATCAAATATATTAATATATTGGCAATGCTGTAGTACAGCCGATGCTCCGTGTTCATGGCTTGAAACAGAGATAAATCTCCTTCCTCCCTTCCTTTTAATGCGCCCTATCGGAAATAATTTAAATAATTTAAGGCTTACAGGCATGTGCTCTTTGCAGTCTCGAAAATGAAATCAAGTCCGGTTTATTCTCAGCCAAAACCAGTAAGTTGCTGAAATGCTGTGTTCAGCTGAGTGGAAGACATGCCAATTAATTAAATCAGTAAATAAGTTATACTAATCCCATTAACAAAAGAAGAGCTGGAGATTAAATCTTTTATGGCACTTACTGAAAAATTAATGCAGGCAGTCTTTTAGGAAATATATTCTTCCCCTCACCTCGCCAAGGATAATAGTGCAGTTATATAGGACAGAATGTTATCAGAAATGAAAAATGAATGTAAAACTAGCACATATCTTATTAAAAGAGTGTAATGAGCTGCCTACATGATTGAGCTGGGCCTGCTGAGCTGGGGGCTGTGCGTCACTGCAGGGGCTGTGGCTGAGCCCCACATGGGGCTGAGGAGCTGGATCCTGCTTGGGGGTGCTGATGAGGGATTTGGGGTCCCCGAGGATGTCCTTGGGACTTGGTGGCCTTGGGGTGAGGTGGTCAGTGGGTTGGGGAGGGGATTGGGTATGCTGGCACTGGGGATGGGTGGGAGTGGGTGAGATGCTGCAGTCCCCTTGCTGCAGACTGAGTCTGGCAGGGACAGTGCCAGGATGGGGCTGGTGAGGGCTGGCACGCTGCGGAGAGGCACAGGGGGGATAAAAACATCCCGGCGTCCTCGCAAGGTGCTTTTCCTCCTCTATTTCTCCAGCCAATGCTTCTGCAGAAGAGCAAATCCCATCACCAGTTCTTGGAGCAGCTGGGTGTCCCTGTGACACCCCAGCATCTGAACCAAGTGACAAGGGGAAAACTTTTTCCTTTTTCCTTTTTTCTTTTTTCTTTTTCCTTTTTCCTTCTTCCTTTTTCCTTTTTCTCTTTTCTTTTTTCTTCTTTTTTTATTCCAACACTTTAATTGACGGAATTACTCAAGCGTGTCTCCTTTGGCTCGTGCCTTGCTGGTTGTTTTCTGAGCTGGTAGGACCTCGGGCTGGAGGGTGACAAGGTGCTAATGAAATAGCGGCTGCATCCTGTGCAAGTCCCAGAGGAAAGCCCCAGGGATAGTTTTCTCCTGCTCTGGCTTAAATCTTGGCTTTGGTGTTTTGTCCTTCTGATAAAGTAGCTGCAAACTCTCTGGTCCCTGGGGCATAGGACACAACCTCTCTGGATTCAGCTGCTTGGAGAGCTCTGGCTGCTGCCCATCACCCCTTTCTCCATCCTCCTCCACCTCTTTTTCCAAAGCACAATTTAATGGAGTGGAGCCGTGCTGGGCAGCTGGGTATGGAATTGGGGTGCTGGGAGATGGTTCCTTTCCCATCTTTCTTGCATGTCAAATATTTAAGTCAGCACTAAAGCACTGGGCTGAGCGTAGAGCCTGTGTTAAGGTGGTTGGTGGTGAGTTACGATGTGGCTGGTCTGTGTTTCTTGTTCTCACATCCTGGGGAGCTCTGGTAGCATCCGTCGGGATCTGTGGCCAGGCAGGCTTGGGGGGGAGCAGCTTGGTTTTCAGTGATTTACAGAAGCAGAAAATGCTCTCTAGGGTGCCCGAGCTGCCATCAATCATTTTAATTTAACTCATGTAACTGTGCTTGGAGCTGCGTCTGCAAGGGAAGGGCTTGATGTGCTCCTGGTTTATTTTTCCCAGTATTGGAGTTAGCGGCAGTGCCGGTTATTCAGCCCTGAGCTTTTGTGTGCTACAGCTCTGAATGTACAGATTTCCACCGGAGCACTTTTAATTCTAATTAAAAACACTGAATAAAAATGCTTAATAAAGCTCATGTTCCTTTTCCATGGGACTGCCCGACTCTGCAGACACTGCAGTCAGCCTGGGGCTGACTCTTTGCTCCCAGTCTCCTGTCCAGCACTTCAGTTAGGTACAACTAATTAGGCTGTAAAACAAGGGGAGAGGTTTCTTTCCAGAGATCCACCCCCTGCTCCATTCCTGCCTCCATCCCCAGCTCTATCGCCAGGACAGGAGACAGCTGGAGATGATGCAGAGCTTGGCCCTGTCACCTCTGGGTCTGGTTCTGGTGCTGATTTGATGCCTGGGGCCATCTGTAGCCATGAACTTGGTTTTATTTCTCAATTATCCCCATTAAAACCAGTGGGGTTGCCGATGGTAACACACCCCAGACCCACAGGTACCACAGGATGGAGACTTGCTCGATGCAGCGATGCCAGGGTGCGTCCAGCCTGAGCTGCCACCACGAGCAGGGAAAGGCTGCGCTGCCCTCATCACCTCTGCACTTGAACTTGAGCCTGTGGGCAGGCGCTGCCGGTGAACAGCAGCCGAGCGCCACAGCCGGGCCCCATCCCAGCCTCTGGGCAGGATCCTCTGGGCTTGAACAGAGCGTTTTGCTGCGCAGTGAGTGGGATCACAAGGGGAAATATAACAAATCCTGGAGAATTAGAGGGCTTGTGGCCATAAAAATAAACCGGAGAGGAAATAAATAAATAAAACTGCCGTGCTTTGATCTGCTGCAGGAGATGCCAGACTGCCAAAATGTATTTATAATTCGACAAAAATCAAACCGGCTATGTTATTTTTAGAAGGTGGGCTAAAAAGTGAGGAGTGAAAGTGTCAGGTATTCAGAACAGAGGATTGCAGGTGTTGCTTTTTTCCTTTCTGAATAGCGGGTTTTAGATCTGATTTTCAAATTCCTGCACATGCTGCTGCTTTTTGTGAATCTCCAAGGAAGGTGTCAAGACACATCAGCTTGAAAGTCTTGTGCTCGTCTCTCCAACTACTTTGCATAAGCAAGACATTCTGTCAGTAAATAAAAATACATAGTTGAGCCTGGTAGAGAAGATGATGTCCATCAAGCATCTAGACGAATGCCAATCAACACTCAACCTTGGGTGGTGGGATACTTTCCTTGCTGAAGGCAGGAACATGCTCCATCCCTCACGGATTTCTTTCTAGGTACAAAAAAGGTAAGATTTTCATGAAAGGCTTACTTGCAACCAGTTATGGATTTTTTACGTAGAAAGGATGAAATCCAGGTATAGGAATGGGAAACTTTCCTTCCCCCCCAACTCAGGCGTCACATCCTCGCTTGCCATGTCTCACCCTCTCAGCTTTATCTCACAGCATCCTTTCACTGAACTTTTTAATAACCTTTCCCTCCTCGGTCACTCGTACCAAGGTGTCAGGCCAGCTCTGATTTCTGTCCCCTCATGCCGGCAGATGATCCATCCACTTCGCTTCACCTGGGAACAGGCAGGAGGTCATGAAAGCTCGAGGGTGTTATGGTTTGGGAGTGGATAAAATGGGGCTGCTGGAGCTGATGAAGGTGGCAGGAAAACATGCTGGGGAGCTGGGCTCCATCCCAGCCTGGCTCTGGCTCACTCCCATCTGTGAGCTGCATCCCCCACCCTCCATGTGGTCCCTGCTGCAGTGGGACAGAGGTTGGAGATCTCTGGCCAGGGGCTGTGAGGTGGATTTTGGGGGTCAGTTCAGGCTGCTGTCCCTTTCAGTTTATGAAGCCACAGGCGCTTCAGCTCAAGAATGGGGTCCCTCTGAAGGTGCCAGCAGTGCTGAGGTAGAGCGAGGCCAGAGGCAGCGTGTTCCCCACTTGTGTATGGCGTTTAGTCTGGTCTTTAGAGTTAGTCCAGACAAGGACTACCAGGTTGTGGGATCCCCTGTGCTGCTTAAACCTGAGTGCGTGGGGCCAAAACCCCAGTAATGGAGAGCTGGGAGGGGAGGGGCAGGCAGCTCCCACAACTTCGATGGCGGAAGCACCTGCTCCACTTCGGGTCCCCACTCGTGGGTGGGGAGATGCTGGCTCAGGCAACTGGGAGGTTGTGGGTAGGGCTGGGGGAGATGCCCAAAGCCCCGTCTCTCCCAGGTAATGTGTGTGTGCGGGGGGTGCAAAAAACTGCTGTGTCCTCCAAGGATGGGGAGGGATGGGATGGGAGATGGAGATGGGAATGGGTGTTGAGGATGGGAGAGGGCTGGGGAGGAGGAAGAACGCGAGAAGGGGAGGGATGGAAAGGGGGTGGGATGAGGGAGGGGATGGGCAGGGTGGAGGTGTCGCTGTCTCTAACCCCCAGCTTTGCCAAGGGGCTGCGCCCCGGGGCGGGGGTGGCTCCCGGGGGCGGGCAGTGGGGCCGGGCCCGGCCGTGTCCCCTCCCCGGCCGTGTCCCCTCCCCGGCCGTGTCCCCTCCCCGCGCCGCCCCCGCCCCGCTCCGCAGTGCTGCCGCCGGAGCCGCGCCGAGCCCCGCCGAGTCTGGCCCAGCTGAGCCCAGCCCAGCGCGGGGGGCAGAGGGCGGAGGACCCCGGCCCGCCGGGACCCTGGCCCAGGTAAGGGGCGGTCGGGAGCCCCGCGGCGCTGGAACCGGGAGGGGCGGGCAAGGGCGAGCCGGGAGCATCCTGGGGGTCCCCGCTCCGGAGGGGCAGCGGTCCGAGTGCCGGTACGGGGAGTGTTCGGCCAAAGGCAGTTCGCCCCCACCCTGCTCGTTGGGAGCCGGGGGAAAGTGCTGTGTCCCGGGGCGGTGGGGCAATGGGTGACCCCCCAACGATCGGTGGCATCGCCACTTCGGCGCCTGGTTCCGCTGCTGCGAGTGGGGGTCGCTCTGGTTGATGCTTTTGGACTTTGTCTGCTGCAGGCAACTTTGGAGCATGTTGGGTGTTTGGGGGTTTCAAGCCCCCGAAATTGTCTCTTGTACCTCTCCTGGAGTGTGATCAGGGATTTGTGTGATGGGAGGGGGTGCTGACCCCCTTCCTGGGGGTCGGGCAGCAGTGGGATGCAGAGACTGTCCTGGCCTCGGAGTGGAGAATGTGCTGCCAAGGAGTTTTGGGGTTTCTGCTCCCCATTAGGGACTGAAAGGGCATTGCTGCCTGGCTGAAGGGCTTTAGCAGGTTCCTTCTCTCCTTTCTCAGGATAGAGAAAAGTGTTGCAAAGGGCATTAAAAGCCATTTGGAATCATGGTATGAAACCTGGAGGCAAACCCAGCCACTTCGGAAAAGCGGCTGAGGCTGCTCGATGCTGCTGTTCCCAGGGATGGCTTGTTTCAGAGAAGGGACCTGGTTGTCTTTCTTGCTGGTGTCTTCCTGTTAATTCTGGTTTCAGGTATAAAGTGGAGCAGCAATTAGTCTTTGAGCAATTAACACTTCTTCATTTCACTGCTAAAAAAGCTTTGAGCAAGGTGGCTGCCCCGGACGTGGTTTTGCTTTGGGTTTGGTCTGTGCTGTGCCACTCCTGGGAGCTGAAAAGTGTGCATGGATCAGCTTGATCCCCCTGTTTCTCAGCAGGCTGCAATAAAAAAAAGATAATACAGGGCTTCAAAACACGGACAGTTGGCTCTAGGGATGCAGAGATGATAACAGATGAACCATTTGCTTTAATTACTGGTATCAAAAGCCCAGGCTGCAACTTAGCCTGAAAATAAATATTGTTAATGTTGTGATACTGGGTTTTATTTGATGATGCATCATTCATCTGGTAGGGATTTAGCGAGCTGCTCGCTTTTGCTGTATGGACTGACTCAGAAGATCTGCGGTCAGCCCTGATGCGAGGATCAGCCTGGGGTGCGTGGAGCCGTGGAGCTGAGCCCCACACGGGGAATTTGGGGTTTCCTGGAGCAACTGGGGGGCACTTTGCTGGGCGTCCCCCAGGAGAGCAGCGTTGGGTGGGTGATGTTCATCTGCAGCCGGGTGTCCCTGGCAGAGCTGTGCTGTGCCCGGGCGATGCGGTGGGAGCTGTTTGCGGTCTCCTGTCTGCGGAGTGGGCTTCCAGCAAAGTCCCCCCGCATCACCCCCACCAACCCCCCTGGGTGTAAAATACCATCGCCTGCTTGGCCCTGGCTCCAGCCTGCTCTTCTGTTTTCTGCTCATTCACAGTCTCTCTTCTGCACTGCCCCGGCTTCCAAGGAGCACCGAGAAGCACGTTGGATGCGGGAAAAGCACATTTTATTTGCAGAAGTGCCCTTTGCAGCAAGAGGGAAACCTGGGAGCCCATTGTGGGACCCTGCTGTGGCTGCATGGGTACATGTGTGCTGGTGATCAATATTCTCTGGTATTGGAAAGGGAAAACTGCTGAGGAAGGGTGAGGGGACTCACAGCTCTGGAATCTCTTTTTGTGCGTAAATCTTGAGGGACTTTTCTCTGAGACCTGGAAACGATGATCTTCCATGCCTGCTGCAGGTCTCTGAGGCTGTGCTGGCAGGGGAGACCCTCTGCCTGCTCACCAGAGCTGTGGTGGTACTGGCCTGGTGCCGTCCTCCTGCCCATGGACAGGTGATGGTGTCACTGTAGTCATTGCTCATTAGTGCTAATAAGTAATGAATTGCTCCAGGTGCTCCCAGCTGACCACTCAAGGTCTGGGTGGAGAGGCAGTGCCAAAGCAGTGCCTCCAAGGGCAGCCTGGTTAATTCCCCTATCCTCATTAAGCTGGAGACTGGTGAGTGACTGGAGCTAACAGCCATGATGGTTAATGACGACCGTGATGGTTTATAAGGTTCATGTACTAGAAGATGCTCTGGCTCTGTCCCTGTTGGTACCTGTGTGGGTCTGAGCAGCATCACTCTCCTCCAGCTCTGGGAGGTGGGGGCCAACTTGCATGTTTGGGCCCAATAACTCATTGATGGGGGACACATCTGGCTGCGTGAAACCAGATCTTTAACGAGGGTCTGTGGGGAGAGAAAGGAGCTGGATTTAGTGTCTGGAGAAGCTGTAAGCAGACACTGAGCTGGGCAGCTGTCTGCTCCTGTGTGCCGGTGGCTGGGCTCCCTGGGGCTCTCAGGTGCTGGGGGATCCCCTCTCCTCATAAGCATGTCATGGGGTACCTGGCTCTATGTGGGTTCTCTGTCCCAGCCTGGCCGGGCATCCCTGTTGCCCCTGAGGAGGATGAGTTTGCAGCCCTGAGCATCCTTCACCTGGGGTTGTGGTCCGAGAACTGGGCACATGCCTGCCCCCGGCTGTCATTGCTGCGGCACAGCACGATGCCATGGTCCTCAGCCACTGCTGAGACTGTCGCTGCCTTTGGGGACCCAGCAGTGAGCAGGGCCTGCCACCTCCGAGCACACTTCTCATCACCAGGGCCACAGGTACTTCACATTGCTAAACTTCCTTCAGCCATCATTGTCGTGTGGGGGTCCCTTTGCCGTCTTCCTGCCATTGTCTCTGATGGGGCCGGTTCATCCTGGTGGCTCTGGCCACATGCCCTGTCCTCAGCGGTGCCCGAATGGAGGGCGACGTGCCGGAGCGGTGCAGCGATCTGTTGCTAAGCAGCCTTCAGAGCAGCTCTGCCGCGGTGAGATGAGTGATGGCAATGCCACTGCTGTGTTCAGTAGCACTGGGTAGGCTTGGGATGTGCTTGGGCATCACCTGGCCAGAGACCCCCGGCTCTGGCAGCCATGGGTAAGTCCTGTAAACCCAGAAGTTGTTTTTTTTTCTTTTGCATCGTGGTCTGTCCTGCAATTAATCAATAGGAGCAAAGCCTCGTGACAGCATCATAACAGTGGTTTGTGAAGGAGCTGCTGGAGGAAATGTCAACGTGCTGCTTAAATAAAATTGACTATGCACTGCTGCTTAGCTGCCTTGGGATGGATCTTTGTCTGGAGTATGACAGGGAGCTGGGAATTAAGGGGAGGGAGGAAAAAAGGCATCTCTGAGCACCTGAAGTGAATGTAAAGGCAGCAGTGGCACTGGCCAAACCGAAGACACCGGCATTCGGGACAGCTACAGCCCATGGGTGCTGTGGGCAGGAGCTTCCCTGGGATCGGGGCACTGGAGGATGGCCAGGACTTTAACTGCTTTGCATTTCTTCTGCTCCTCTAATCCATGGATCGCTGTTACCTGTGGGCGTCACCATCAGTTACCCGTGGGACCACATTCAGCCTTAATTAACCAACTAAGGCTAAGCTGGCCAGGAAAGCTGTGGGGCCTCGGTTCGCTGCAAGGGGCTGGCATTAGGGCCAAAGGATGAAATGACCTGAGTTTGGGACTCACCGGTTCTGGGTCTTTCCTAAAAGTTAAATTTCCAGGATCCCTGGCCCTCGGGGTCTCATCCCACTCGCACCCTCGCACTGGAGCAGCCTTGCTGGGCGATTGTGGCACACGGGTCCCCATTGGTGCCACCTGGTTCTTCACCTGAATTCACAGAGTGACTGTCCTGCTGTCCCCTGCCCCGATGTCAGACCTGTCCATGTGTCCACGGGTGGCTCCAGACCACACAGCTTCAGTTTGCCACTTCCATGTGTTCCTGCCAGCCAGCGTCTGCCTCTCTTCTTTCTCTTTTTGAACTAGAGTCCCAAACATGGGCTGTTTCTTGAAGCACCATCCGTAAAGCAGCTTTCCCAAATTTACCTGAACTTTCTAAACTGATTTGCACCTGAGAGGAGACCAAACGTGGGCACTGGCTGCACAGGGACATCAGGACTCGAGGGATTTTTTGGTGCGTGGGACCCTATGGGTCCTGCCTCTCCCTCTGCTCTGCTGATTATTTTTCAGCTTCAGCAGCTGTTTTGGGGCTCTTTACACCATTTCTGCTCCCTCTGCAGGTAAATCCATTAGTACCAAATCCTGCCTGATTCTGGAGGGGGGCAAGCACCCTGCTGTTGGCTCAGGTCTCCGTGGCCCCTATAGCCATGCAGATATGCTATAGGGGATGCTGTGTGGTGTGTGTGGCTCCTATGCTGGGCAGGCTCTTTTATTTTCCTGGGAAAAGAGGAGCTGGGGTGTTGCAGGATGCTCGGGCAGAGCTGGGTGCGGATGTGCGGTGTCTGTGCCAGGTCTCTGGTTGGGACCCGAGGCCACTGTGGTTTGCACAGCTCTCGGGGTGCCAGGCACCAGTGCTGGGATGTGGGATGTCCTGATGGATTCATGAGATTGTGGCAAATGTCACTGTGAGCTGGGAGAGAATTCCAGCCAAAAATGGTGTTTGGGGACACACAAGGAGGTTCCCATCTCAGGGCTGCTGGTGCATCCCGGCTTCTGCATTCCTTGACTGGTGGTGTCCTAGTGGGTCCTTGTCACCCCCAAATGCTCATCCCTTCTCTCTGGCCATGGGGAGCCCCATCAGGCAATCCCACACTCATACCCTATTTTTCCCTCCATATCCCCAGCTCTGCCATCCAACTGGGGAGGATAAATCAGCTCCCGAGACAGTGCGAAAGCCCCGTCAGCCTGACAGAGGATGGTGTTTGGATCTGTTGGAGTTCAAAACCTCCTGTTTGGCGATGACACACAGAAATAATCTCTCACTTGGCATCCGAGCAGCAGTTTGGGTTATTTGTTTGGGGTCTGGCTGCTGGCTGTGAATAATAAGCTGCTACCGATGCTCTGTCTGCAAGTGTATTTCACCGAGTGAATGGACGGGCTCTAAAACCTGTTCTTTTGAACCAGATTAATCGCATTAGGCTTTGTCAATGCAAAAATTACCTCATCATTGGCACTGGCAGGTGGTGTAGAGCAGCAGACTTATTCAATATTTAAGAAAGCTGCATTGCAGAGCTGAGAAGGCTGGAGAAATAGGTTGCCTGTGTCAGTGTCTTTGGTGGAGACGATCCCTGCAGGCACCACTGAGTGCAAAGTGTTGAGCTCACAGTAAAAAACCTGATTATTGCACGGAGAGTCTTAAAATGCTGAATTTTCTCTTTTCTACCCTGGTATGTTAAAGCCATGTGTTTGGGCAGCCCTGTGATGGTCTCGCTTTGCAGATGCTGGGGTGGTGGTGGTGATGTGGGTGGCTCTGGTGGCTTCGGGTCCTGCCCAGGGCACCCACCACCCCGTGTCGCTCCCTGTGTCCACGGGGCAGGATGGGGGTCCCACCGGGGGGCAAGGGGCACCCACTGTCTTCTGATGCTGCATCTGCCAAATTTTGGGCGCTGGCGGTGGGCCGGTGAATCAGCACCTCTTGGCTCAGAGCGAGCGGCGTCTGCGGGCAGGACGGCAGCGCCAGCGGTTCGGGGAGAGGCAAAGTGATTCATAGAAGACTTTCAACCCCTTTTTATTAAGGCGTGATCAAATTCAGGGGCTCTGTCGTGCTGAAGTAATGGAGCGGTGTGATTAGAGTCATGTGGCTCTTCCTTAAGGCCAGAAATTAAGACTTCGCTTCTATTCCTGGCTCTGCCCGGGACACGCCGTGTTCACACCAGCGGGAGCTGCCTCCTCCATCCTCCCGACCTCCGCTTGCCATCGGGGAACCTCGAGCATCCAGAGCTGTGCAGGGACCTGGGGGAGCAGGTCCTGGGACCCTTTGGGGACAGCAAATCCTGGGAGGTCTTGACATCCTCTTGAGGTGGAATATTTCCATTTCATTAACTTAAACGCTGCTGCACCCCATCGATCATGACTTGGATTGCCACGTCCTTTTGCTTGTGAACAAGGATTGGGTGGGGGCAAAAAGCCACCGAAAGCTGTTATTTTGTTCTTTGCTGCGCACTAAAAATGCAGAACCGAGCATTAGGACAAGCAAGAGTAGTTGCTGGAAGTAATGCAAAGTAGATGTTCAGAATCTATTATTTATAGGCGCAGGGAAAGGCTGGTGTATTCCTCCAGGAGCCGTCCCTGGGCTCTTCTCCATCCGCAACAAAGCAGAACGCCTGTGGCCTCGCTATTATTAGCAGAAAGTTCTAGTTGGGGGAAGGAGTTTTCCTTCCCACCAGCTGAAGTGCCGGTGATCGCTCTGCCCTCTTTGCTAGGAAAAATCAGGGATTTTCCCCTATTCTTTGTACATTTGGGGTGGCTGCTCCTGCTCTGCGTGACCTTGGGCAAGTCCCCTATCCACCTGCATCTCCCCAAAACTGGGTGCTGGCAAGAGGAACTGCCCTCCCAGGGCACCCCCTTAAATCTGCAGGGAACCTCACGAGACCCCCTGCTCCTGGTGGGGCCCCGAATCCCTGGCAGGAGTTTGCTGCTGCAGTGCAGATTGTGGGGATGTAAATGAACAATTTGCTTATTTAACTGACCTTGTCAATTAGAGCCTTCTGCTTTGGCATGGGAATAGTTGCTGTATGAAACAAGTGGAGCATTAATTACACCATGTGCTTCACTGTTTGGTTTGTTTTTTGGTGTGTGTATATATATCTATATATCTGTATTTTTGCAAGTTATCAGTGAAGCAAAGGTGAGCCTCAAATCTCTGCTGACACTTCAGGGGGTGATGGAGAAACACCTGCAATGTTGCAGAGCAGAAAGTGGAGGATGTGATTTATAATTTTTCCCTTTTCTGGGAATGTTGCATGTTTTTCATGGCTCGGAGCCTGTGATTTTAGCGAGCCAGTTTTGCAGACTCCTGTTTTGCATCTTCTCCTCGGGACAACCTCCCCAACTGGAGTTTTGCTGG
Source organism: Patagioenas fasciata (assembly GCF_037038585.1). Taxonomy (NCBI): domain Eukaryota; kingdom Metazoa; phylum Chordata; class Aves; order Columbiformes; family Columbidae; genus Patagioenas; species Patagioenas fasciata. The sequence continues at coordinate 5,278,553 of NC_092536.1, forward strand.
GGGCTGGAGTTGCTTTGTGCCCTGCAAAGGTGCATTTGCCGGATTTGGGCTGAGCTCTGGTCTTGCCGGGATGCACTGGAACATTAATGGCTTTGGTGCTGGGACTCAGCAGGACATGGGTGGCTGATCCCTCCAGCTGGGCAGGGATCTGGGGCAGCATCTTCCTGGCGCAGCAGATGTGGGAGGGTGAATGGTCCACAGGCTGGGTGCAGCGCTGGTGCTCGCAGGACAGGCTCTGCAGAGGGTTTTGGGGTTTTACAGGCTTTTTTGTTTTTTTCAGCTCTGCTGCAGGCAGGAGGAAGCAATTCAAATGCAGGTGCTGCAGCGATGCAGGCTGCTGCGGCGGGGGAGTCCCGGTGGGTACCCCATGCTTGCTCTGTGCGGGGGAACAACCCACAGATGGGAGATGGTTGAGCTCACAAAAACTTCACCCGTGGGCAGGGGATCCTAACGAAGGGGTGATTTGTATCCTTCGCGTTGCCTGGTGCTCTCGTTAGTGCTGCAGCAAAGCTGAGCCCTTTGAGGATGGATTGCCTTTGCTCTTTTATTTCCATCTTACAGACTGTAATGAGAGACTCGACCTGAGTTTCTCCCTGTGCCCGTGGTATCTCATGGGTGACGCCGTCCACAGACCCACGAGCTGCACCTGCTGCCCTTGGGGACCATCCCCAGGTGGTGACAGTGGCTCAGGGTGTGATTGCAGCATCCCCAGGCTGGGCAGGGGTGAAGGATCCTGCCCTTGGCTGGGGGACACTGGGGGACACTGCGCTGCCTGCACTGTTTTTTCCCCAAAAGAGACGATGGGACAGATGCATCCATCCTGGTGTTGTGGGTGATGCTGCTTGGCATCAGCTTGGGCTTTGCTGTCCAGTCCCCGTCCCTGTGCAGTGAGTAGGGGGTTAAATGAGTAGTGGGATAAACACACACTCACGTTCTGAATTTTACATTGATTTGTTTATCAATAAAAACCATCAGTTTTGCTGAAAGGGGAAGGGTTTGGACAGGTCCCTTTGTGGTGATTCCTGTGTCAAGATAAGTAGACAGAACATCGCCTTTGGGTCCTGCTGCCACATCCTCCTTTGGTGCATCTCCAGGTTTTATTTTGCAAAAACTTTAGCAAAGCAAAATGAAAAAGGAGGAGTTCTGATCCAGAGCGCCTGTGCTTTTTGGGGAGGACAACAAGATGTGCTGGGTTTTGGGGGGAAAGTTCCCTTGTTTTTAGCTTTTTCTCCGAAACAGGAAGATCCTCTTCCCTTCCAACTCTGAAGCCTCATAATTAATATGAGGTCAGGTATCTCATTAATCACATCTGTGCCGAGCGCGGCTGCGTTGCCCTCCCTGGAGGGTGATGGTTGTCGCCTCCTGCATCTCATGCACAACATCAAGACAGTGGCTCAAGTGACGTTCCCCTTCCTCTCCCTGCTCTCACTCCTCTTCATGCCAAAAATAAAGCCCTGCCCAGTATGATTTTGGGTTTTGGTTATTTTTTTTTCTCTGCAGCCTGGTGGAAAGCACCAGGTCCCCTCCGTCAGCATCGCTGCCAGCTGAGAGCACAGGCAGAGGAGCAAAGTGATTTTTGGCGTTTGTCGGTGGAGCCATCGTTGTGCCTGAACTCGCTCCGCGAGTCCCCGCATCCCCTCGGCACCCGGCGATGACCGACGCGGTGGTGGGCGGCAGCTCTGACCGGTGGATGTGCCCCAGTGACAGGACCATGTCTCTCCGGGCCAGGTGAGAGGAGGGGACCAGGGACACAGGGATGGAGCTGGGGAGGACGAGAGTCCTTGGGGGTAGGAGGTGATGCGGGTGCAACCACCCCAGTTCCTCTTCTGAGGACGCTGGGAATTGGGTTTACACCCGTTGGATGGGGACATTTTGCCTCCTAAACCCCCTGAGAAGGGTTGGCAGAGATGGACCCATGGGTGTCACGCACCCCTGTGCTGATGAGGAGCCTTATCTGTCTGTCCTGACGCCCTCCAACACATCCGCCATGCTGGGCGATGCTGCAGGGCTCTGTCCCGGTGGGATGGGTGGTGGCAGCACCCATGGATGGGGCTGGTTTTGTGTGCTGGGACAATGCAGGTGCTGGGAACTGGCTGCTCTGCAATGCTTTGGGGGAACAGCAGGATCCATGAGGGGGACGCACTGTTGGGCACCATCATCCCCGAGGTGGGGAGAGTGCAGGCTGAGCTGGCCCTGTCCCCTCTGTCCCCTAATCCTTGTCCCCTCTCTTTCTTTTGCCTCCCAGCAGCGAGAAGGAGCAGTAAGTATCTCACTTGTTTGGGTTTATTTGGCCTATTGCTCTTTACTTGCCACTCTCGCTGTCTTGAGAGAGCAGGAAAAACCTTGCCCTAGATGCAAGAAAAAAGCAATTAGTTTGAGGAAGTTTTGCATGGGGTTTTAATGAATTTTAAGGCTTAAGACCATGGGAGTCTGCCCAGTCCAGGGGGAAAAGACACAGGAAAGGTCTTTAGATGAGCAGAAGAAGCGGGGGGAGGAGGGACATTTTTGCCTTTTGCATCCTTCGTTAGCATTGCCCCTTGGCCACCTGCTAATTTGCAGGGCTGAGTGGCAAATGTTATTGTGTCACCACGTTCCTGTGCCACCAGGTTAAAGCTGCCTGACACCCAGGCTGTGCTCACTGTGCAAGACGATCTTTGGAATTGGTGTTAAGAGAGGGAAAAACTTTCATGTTTGATGAAATGTACCCCCAAAAATACCTTCTCCCGCAGCCATCACCCCAGTATAGCAGCTCCCTGGCAAAAACATGGTGCAAAAGCAACTACATCAGTTGATGCTTAACATGGAAATAATGAGAATATTTTTGAGAAGGAAATTGGTTTTCTCTGTATGAAACGAGTGTTTCTATATGAAACCCTCCTAAAAGGGAAGTAAGAGCTTTAACTTGCTGGGTGGGGGGCGTTTGCAGGACTCCGCAGAGAATGGGGGGTATTGCACCCCATCTTCCCAAAGCTTGGGAACTGCTGCCTGGCTGTTGCGCCCACTTGTGTGTGCACATACGTGATCTGTGGCCAAACCCCGTTCCCCCTGTCCCCGCAGAGTCCCCGCTGGCTGGACAACGCGGGGCGGCCAACCCGACCGGCAGCGCAAGGGCGAGGAGCTGACGGACGAGGAGAAGGAGATCATCAACCGGGTCATCGCCCGGGCCGAGAAGATGGAGGAGATGGAGCAGGAGCGCATTGGGTATGATGGGGGTGGCACCGGTGACATGGGAACGGGGGGACCCTGGGCCTGGCGGTACCGGGGGAGCATGGGCTCTGGCCGCTCTCCTGCGCTGCACTGCAGTGCTTCTGAACCGAGCTGCGGGGGATCTTTTAGAGCTGGCGTTGGTCCTCGGCCAGGAGGAACCTGTGAGCAGGGGAGGGAGCTGCATGTTCTGGACCAAGAATTTATAGTCTCATTGATTTTTTTTTTATTATTTTTTTTATTTTTTTATTTTTTTTTAAATGACAAGTGGTTGCTGTTCTGTCACTTTGTCCAGCAGCAAGCAGCCCATCCCTGGCTTTCGGAGAGAAGTGGAAGGACAGACACGGGGTAGCAGTGATGAGAGAGCTGGGGTGGTTCAACCTGGAGAAGATAAGGCTCCAGGGAGACTTTGTGACCTTTCCGTACTTAAAGGGGACCATAAGAAAGATGGGAACAGACTTTTCAGCAAGGCCTGTTGTGATAGGACAAGGGGTGATGGTTTTAAACTAAAGGAGGGAGATTCAGGCTGGACATGAGGAAGAAATTGTTGCCCCTGAGGGTGGTGAGAGCCTGGCCCAGCTTGAGCAGAGAGGTGGTGGATGAACCATCCCTGGAGACATCCCAGGCCAGGCTGGACGGGGCTCTGAGCAACCTGAGCTGGTGAAGATGTCCCTGCTCATGGCAGGGGTTGGAGCTCTGAAGGTCCCTTCAACCCAAACCATTCCATGATCTCATTCCAGACAGTGAAGCTGCTGCTGTTTGCCCAGTCCTGAACGCAGGCAAAGCTGTGGCTCACCAAAAGGTGTTTTGTCTTGTTTTAGGAACACAGATGGATCCATCAGCCCCTCCAGCCATGTGTCCTGGTGTTTAATCCCTCCTGCCACCCAGAAATGAGATGAATAGGTCAGAGCAATGATCAGCCTCAGGGCTGGCTCTGTGCTGGGACCAGCTCCCGGGGTATCTGGGGATGCTGGTGCTGCCCAGCCACATCATGGTGGGCACCCACGGTTGCTGATGGGTGCTGCGGCATTCCCAGCGTGGAGCAGCGGGCTCCAAGTGCCCGCGTTTGCTTTTACTGCATCTCTATCCTGCCTGGGCAAAGGTGCCAGGTGAAGTAATGCTCATAATTAGGTATTGACTTGCTGTACAGCTGGGAGTGGTTTTCCGGAGGGGATCTCCATAATCCCGTTTGTCAGGCATCCTGCCTTTTTTTCATTACAGAGGAGCATTTTCTTCTTGCTGAGCTTAAGCACCGACTGCCTTTTTTTTTGCCCCTTGCAGGGAAAATACTCAGGCCCAGGCAGGAACTGCACTTTCTTTTGAGGTCCCTTCCAGTCCCTTACATGCTGTGATTCTGCTGCCTCAGAGAGTGTCAAAGCCCCTCTCATACTTTGGGGTCAGCTTTGCTTGGCAAACAGGGACATGCAAAGCGTAGCACCACAACCGGAGGTTTAATCCATCACCCCGGCTGTTTAATACCACCAAAATACCCTGTGTGCGTTCGCGATGCAGCGCAGGGTGCTCCAGCTGCAGCATGTGCTCTTCCTCGGTGGCTGCAACCTGTTGCCTCCTAAGTGCTGGGTTTGTTTGCTTGTTTTTAGAAATGCTTAGTTAGGAGCAGGTTTGTGAAGAGCCGAGGCTGTTTGCACTGCCCGGGCTCGGTGGGTGCCCCACGGGTGTGCTGCTCCCAATTGGCATTGGTACAACATGCAACGCTTGCCTCTGCCGCCTTTCTGGCAGGAACCAGGTGAAAGCAGCTATGAATGGTGGTGATTCATTCCTGAAAAGTGCTTACAAACAGCGTTTTCCCCAGCTTTTTGCACACGTGCAGCCTCATAAGAATTACTCTCAAACGTGATGCTCTTTGGATCATGCTTAAATGAACTTCAGCAGTGGGGGAGAGATTTTAGTTTGCGTTGTGCATCCCTGCAGCTGTTTGCAAACCTGCAGAAACTCTCCCTTTTACCTTTGTTAGCTGAGGAGGAGGAGGAGGTTTTCTCGTCCCCATTCATGAAAAAGCTGGGCAGAGGACTCCGTGCCGTACTCGGAGCGGAGCTGGCGGATGTGCAGGCGCAGCTGATTTTCCTCCTGCGCGGAGGCGTCGCAGGAGCTGTGCCAGCTCCTTTGTGTTTGTTGGCTGGCAGAACAAGAGCTGTAGGATGTGCAGCTGCAGAAATACGGGACAGCAGCTATATCAGTCTTGTACAGAGCCACCCGTGCGGGAGCTGCTCGGACATTATCCAGAATAGCTCCTTATATTACAAAATAATCCGGGTTTGCCAGGCTGGCACCTCGCGGAGACACAGCGGTTGTGACTGTGTCCCTCAGTTGGACAGGCTGCTTTAGGGAGGTGCCCCTGGAAAGCTGGGTTTTCTGTGGTTTTCTGGGATTTTCTATTCCTGTAAGAGGAAAAGAAGGAAGATCCATTACAAACCTGGATTTTGGTTAATATAAAGAATAGCTTTCTTGAAGTGAATGTGCCTTCCCAAGGGGGAACATGCAGTAAATACTTGGAGTTGTCTTCATAAGTGGTTGGGTTGGAGGGATTGAGCTTCACAGATAATACCTGAGCGATCATGAAGTGCTGGCTGCTGGTCACCCTAGAGCCTTGAATTTCCTCCTGATTTAGTGTCCATCCATCTCCTCCTTTCTCCTGCCCTCTCGTGTCCCCTCTGCTGCATCCCTCCATCCCATGAGCCCCTCAGCCGGGACAAGGGGGGGAACAAATCGATGCTACTTGTCAAGAAGGTGTTTGTGAAATCGGGCTTCGTGTCGAATCCAGCTCAAATTAATTTAGCCGAAGAGTATTTTTAGCACCAGGGGTGGATGGCAGCCCGCGGGATACGTGCTCTGGATGCTGATGAGGATTGTAGGACAAGGGACACTTTGGTGTGTGTCGCCTTTTTTTGCTGGGTCATTGTCTCATAGCACAGAGAAGGATAATAAGAGCTGAAATCATCTTACACAGCGAGAGTGTGTTGGGTGTGACTTGATGAAGGACTTTACAGCTGCCAGGGGATTAGGATAATCCTTTTGAGGCAGTTCAGGGGCAAAGGACTTGGAGGACGGCAGGGATGGAGCCGTTCTCATCCCTTCTCCCTCTCTGTTTGGCCTGGGCGTGCTCGGGGGTCCCTGTGGGGCTCTGGTGATGCTCCAGCTGTGGCCCATGAGGAGCCCATTCCTCCCAGCTGACACCAGAGCACCTGCAGGCACTAATTGGCTCTGTTATGTACCTGTAATTAGGTGCCATCAATCACCCACCGAGTCTGCTCTGCTGCCTAATGAGATCTGTTGTGCTCTTGGCATTGAAGAAAAGATCTTAAACTGCCCAAAGGTAGAAATTTCTGTTTCTGGAGAGCACCTTGTGGCACAGAGCTGGTTCTCCTGGGGCTGATGTGACACATCGCTCCCAGATCTGGCCATGCCCCTGCCTGGGTGCAGCTATCCCCTTCCCTCTAAAAGTGTGATGGTTTGACTTTTAGGCCCCTCTAAAAGTGCAATGGTTTGACTGTCTCTCCCTGGGTTAGTCCCTCACCTTTCCTCCAAGTGGACCAGCTATCGAGCAGGATTACTTTTTAATTTGGCTGCTGATTGCTGGGATGACACATGCACAGTGCTGGAGCAGATGGCTGGAGTCACAGGGGATTAAGTCATTAACCTCAGTGGCGGGCAGCAGAGATGCTCTGTGGGGACCACGGGCTCATATTTTCCTCCTCGTGTTCAAACAACACCAAAATAAGGGCCAGGAAGGGCAGGGTGGTTGCTGGAGGCAGACGGAAATGTCTCCTGAGCTGCCAGCTTCTAGAAGAGATCAAGTTAATTCATGGCCAGAAGACCACTCATGGGCTTCTGAAAGATTTATTTTATCTTTATTTCCTCCTCAAAAAATCTACTCTCCTCTTTCTGAGGCTGGGATGAGCCTGCACAATAACAACTCCCCTGTGACACATCACAGGAGGCAGCGAGCACCTGGAGGGATGCACTAGCATGGAACAGGACACGCGGAAATGCGCAAATCCCTCAGCCTCCTCAGGCATCTTCCCTCCGTAGCAAAGGCTCTCGGTGCAGGATGAGCTTCAAAAGTCTACCTGTGAAAGCTCAGAAGATGCTTTACCTTTAGTTACCTGTGCGCTTGTAAGGCAAGAAAATTGCTTCTAATTTTCCATCCTGATTTTAATTATGTGTTCTTTAATCTGTAGCTTGGCTTCTTGTCTCTTTTATACCATTAAAATTAGACTTAATTTAATATTCAGCCCTTTAAGGCACATGATTTCCCCAAAGAGCCGAGTCAGTGCTTAATTCTGGAGGCGGTTGTTGACCTCCTTTGTGTTTTACTTGCATTTTTTTGCCACATAAGTGGTGGCTGAGTCCATCCCCACTGGGCTGGGGGTGCTCTGGGTCAGGTCCTTCCTCACGGATCAGGTCCTTCTCCCTCCCCGTGCAGCAGTTCTACATTTGCTGCACTAAATGTCCTCCCCAACGCCGTTTAAAACCCATTAGGCACATCTTTAGCCATTCATTTCTGCAGAGTGGCGATGAATATTTAAACACAACAAACTCTTTGGTGCCTGCCCTGCTGTTAAATCTTGTTTCCCGAGATCATCAGCACTTAACGCCGGTGACTCTGTCCCACCCTGGATTGTGCAAGAGAAAATGCTGTAGCAGTGCGGGTTTCTATCCTATCTAACGTGGTCCCACAGCCCATTGAGCAGCCTTTGCTGTGTCCCTGTGGGACTCTCCACCTGCCTGAAATCCCCAAGAAGGCCAGTGGTACCTGGGGTGTGTGAGGAAGAGTGTGGCCAGCAGGTTGAGGTTGGCTCTCCATCCTCCCCCTCTGCTCTGCCCTGGTGAGGCCTCATCTGCAGTACTGGGTCCAGTTCTGGGCTCCCAAGTTTAAGACAGACAAGGAATTACTGGAGAGAGTCCAGCAGTGGGCTACAAAGATGCTGAGGGGTCTGGAGCATCTTTCTGACAAGGAAAGGCTGAGAGAGCTGGGGCCGTTCAGCCGGAGAAGCTGAGAGGGTTCTTATCAATGTGATAAATATCTCAGGGTGGGTCTCAAGAGGATGGACCAGACTCTTTTCAGAGGTGCCCAATGATGGGATGAGGGGCAACAGGCACAGACTGAAACACAGGAGGTTCCCTCTGAATATGAAGAGAAACTTCTTTCCTTTGAGGTGCCAGAGCCTGGAACAGGCTGCCCAGAGCGGGTGTGGAGTCTCCTTCTCTGGAGACAATGCTGTGCAATCTGCTCTGGTGACCCTGCTTTAGCAGGGGTTGGACTGGGTGATCTCCAGAGGTCCCTTCCAGCCCCAACTCATCTCTGTTCCTGTGATATTTGCAGCTCCTCCTCACAACACCAGCCCTTCCCCACCTGGCCATGGGCAGGAGCAGGCAGGGACGTCTCCTCCAGCCCTTGCTGCCCTGGGGCTGCTCATCTTTCTCTTCCAAACCATGTTTCTGGGGCCAGGCAGACATTATATTATCGGGGGACTGTTTTATTACTGTTATCTCAGGTGCACGTTAAGCATTTCAGATATAGCGCATCAACCGGTTCTTATATCGCGCTCCCATCGGTGACTAATCCCGATTTCTCCGGCAGATGACGGATGCTCTCCTGCTCCGTGGGGCATTACTCCTCTATATTTTTTTCCCCCATATTTTAACGATGTGAAGCAGATTTCCTGCTCTTTGAAGTCAGTCTTACAGAGGAATGGGCACTTTGAAGCGCCCATAATGATGAGGAAGATGTTGCTGTGGTCCTAGAGATGTGCAGGGGAGAGGGATGGATTGGATGGCTGGTTTGTGGGCAATAAAAATAAGAAGCAAATGATATCTTGGGGAAGAGGGAGAGCAAAGCTTTCAAGAAGGCATTGAACTGGTTCCTGGGCAAGCGCAGACCATCCCTCTGGTTACTGGGTAGTGACCAGCCCATGCGTGGAGGGTGGTGTTGGGTGAAATTAAAGAGAAATTTGGGCTTTTTGCTCACCTTGCTCAGGAGCTTCCCAGCCTTTGGGTCTCAGTGCAGTACCCCTTGCCCAGCTCCTCTTTCTGCCAGGTTCACGCCAGAACTTAAAGATTTCAATTTTTAGACAGTCTTCTCAAAGCAGAGTTTGAATCAGAGGGTAAAAAAGCCCCATTTCTCTGGCTCGAACGGGTGTTTTAATTAAGCAAATATGCTTTGCTTGAAACTGGTGCCACAGGTGTGTGTACTGACTGCTGGAGCTTTTCCACTGGTTAAAAAAAAACCTCTTAAGGAGCCACTTCTGGTAAATGAGAGACTGGGAAAGATTTTGCAGCAGCTAAATAATGAATCTTTTAAAATGCAAAGGCTTTTATTTTTTTTCCTTTTGCTTTGATTGTGCCATTTGTTCTAGTTTCTATAATAAGTTTGTTTGGGCTTGCAGATTTCCAACTGGAAGCTGCTTCTCTTGGAGCAGAGCTCTTGCAGCACAGGGTGGGGGAATTGCGGAAGATCTGGGCTTGTACGTGTGCTTCACTGCCAGGAAAATAGAGGTTCTGCCACAGAAACGTTTTCCCTGCCCAGGTGGGAGCGATGTGCTGCGACAGAAGCTGGATGTTATTGGTTATTTGCTGTTGGGGGCTTTTTTGTGGGGACCCCATGTTGCACATGGTGGGACGTGGGCTGGAAACAACTATGGTATGATTATTATTATTTTTTAAATAAGTCTTTTAGGAACAGCTGCTTTCCAGTTTCTAAGTGGAATAATGCTCATTGCCGACCGATCATTAGCAGGATGATGCGACTCCTGAAATCACGTGTTTGCAGCAGGGTCTGTCGGCTGTGGAGCTTGGGAAGGCACCACGGGCAGACGATGCTTTAGCAGCTGATTTATTCTGTAGGAAGAAATCACCCGTGGATCGTCTGCACAGCACGGAGCAGATGCTCGGGGGCAGGGATAGAGAGCTGAGAATAAAGTCGGAGCGGGGAGCTGGGCTCACAGAGCATCCCTGTTAAGAGCAAAGTGGAAAGGCATTAAAGCACCTCGCTATGGCCTGAGAATGTTATTTTTCAACGAAAACTGTTCTGTTCGGGAAACAAACCGGCTCAGGCTGAGAACCAGAATTGCTGTGTTTAGAGAGCTGGTGGTTGTGTCACTGCTGAAACTTCAGGCGATGACACCAGAGGAACTTTCAGGCTGGCCCGTCTGGTGACACCAGAGCTGTGAACACGGCGATTTCTCCCATCTGCTGGCTCTGTCTGGCTCCCCAGCCCAGATTTCCCAGTCCAGCCTAGTCCAGCTTTCCCATCTCCTTGCTGGGAATGGGCTGCAGGTTCATGAATAACCCTCTGGAGGCACCTCTACATCCCCAGCCCTGAGCGCTGAGGGAGATCAGCCCCTGCCTAGGTTGGGGTAGGAAATTCTCTGGTGGGTTTTAGCAGGGCCAGCGTCTTCCACCTCAATGAGTAGTTGTGATAATGTGGCTTTGATCGGATAACACACACTGGATTGTGGAGCCGTGTCCCCGCTTTGGGCTGGATTAAACGCTTCGACATGCTTCCATTGACTGCAGTGAGTCTCCGACAAATAGGTTGCACGTTCCACGATGCTTTATTATTTTCCCTTCTTGCTGCTATCCCTGTACCAAGCACCCACGTCAACACCATTGCATTTCCACGGGGTGCCGGCTGCCCCGCAGACCAACCACAGCGGCCACTGCGCCGAGGGGAGCTCAGATATTGCTTGTGAGCGATTCCGAGGTGCCGGCAGCCAAGCTGGCGTAAATCTGAAGCTGTCATCAGCCATGTGGGAAAATGTCTTTTAAACGTTGGGTGTTTTTTATGGCAGGCTTTGTCAGATTTGGGTCAGGGAGCGGATGCAGCCCCGCAGGCAAGGGGCTGCGGTTCTCTCTGGTGGGCTTGGTTCTCCTCCTCCTTTTCTTCATTCCTTCTCCTTCCTCCCTGAATGGCATAAATACTGCATCCTTTTTTTCCCTTCTACTGCTATTTTTAGGGCCAGGATTCTGGGTTAACTGAGCGTACAACTCGCTCTAGGGTGCTCGGCAGGCAACTTGCTCCTGCTTTGCAAACTGCTTTTGCCTCTGCTATTTTTCTTTTCAGAAGTTGCTTAACTGTGGGTTTTTTTCACCTTTGCAGTAAGCAGATGTATTTTTACAACCTGTTCTCCAGGGAGCTTTTTGCATCTTACTCAAAGGGCTAAGAATTTCCATAAAGTAAATTATATGCAACTTCTTTTTCTTAGAAAATGAGAAAACTAATTAATTTATCCAGTCCTCCCGCCAGAGCCCTTCCAAGATCTCCTTTCACAGCTCCTCCATGGGCAGTCACTGGGACTGGGTGGAAAAGTTTCCATTTCGGGGGGGGCAAAAAGCCGCTTCACTGATGCCAAACCGCTTTGTGCAAAGGTGTTAACTTGGATGGATTTTACAAATGTGTGTGTATGCAGGAGCTGTGGTGATGTCGGTGGAAGTTAAGAGTCATGCAATATAAAGCTATAAGGGAATATAATACTCTGACATGTCCCCTGGGATGTGTCTTTTCCCCTGATCACTGGAAGAGGAGGGATTGCTGGAAACTACACCGGTGGCTGGACCAAAGGCAGCAGCTGCCCCGGGGAGTGGGACCCTGCGTCCCGGCTGTGACATCCCTGTCCCCTCTCTGCCAGGCGGCTGATGACCCGGCTGGAGGACATGCGCCGCAGCGTGCTGGGGGACGGGGTGAACCGGTGCATCCTCTGCGGGGAGCAGCTGGGGCCGCGGGGATCTGCCTGCGTTGTCTGCGAGGACTGCAAGAAGGTGAGGCAGCGCCCCGCTGCAGCCCCCCGCGCCCACAAACCCTCCCCAGTGCCAGAACAAGCACCTTGATATTTGGGTGTATGTGGCAATGTTTGTGCCCAGGTGACCAAGAGGCCACCGGCATCCTGACTTGTGCCAGCACTGGTGTGGCCACCAGGACCAGGGCAGTGACCATCCCTTGAACTGGGCAGGGAGAGGCCAAACCTCAAATCCTGGGGTCAGTTTTGGGCTCCTTATGCTGAGAAAAAGCCCTTGAGGTGCTGGAGCGAGTTGAGAGAAGGGAATGGAGCTGGTGAGGGGCAGGAGCACAAGTGTGATGGGAGCGGCTGAGGGAGCTGGGGGGAGACCTTCTGATCTCTGAACTGCCTGGAAGGAGCTTGGAGCCAGGGGGGGTTGGGCTCTGCTCCCCAGGAACAAGCACCAAGACGAGAGGAAATGGCCTCAAGTTGCGCCAGGGGAGGCTGAGGTTGGATCTGGGGAACAATTTCTTCCCCAAAGGGCTGTGGGGCATTGGAACAGGCTGCCCAGGGCAGTGCTGGAGTCACCATCCCTGGAGGGTTGGGCAGATGCAGAAATGAGGTTTTCAGGGACATGGGTCAGTGCTAGGGGTGGGTTAACAATTGGACTTGATGATCTTGAGACTCTTTTCCAAACAAAATTATTCTATTCTATGATTACCCAGCATCCCTCTGCACATGGCACATCCTACAGTCTCTGATGCTTGTACTGGGAGAGCTCTCATTAACCGTCTCTCATTAATCTCACACTCCTGAGGAGTGATGCTGGTGCAGTGGGACCTTTCACTTCCTGCTGCCACCTGATGCTTTGCTTTTTTTGTTTTCCCCGCAGAACGTCTGCACCAAGTGCGGGGTGGAGACCACCAACAGCCGGCCCCATGCCATCTGGCTCTGCAAGATCTGCAGCGAGCAGCGGGAGGTGAGCGCGGCACCGGCTGCTTCTCCTGTTGGAGCGGGGACATGGTCCCTGTCCCCACCCCAGACCTCTGAGATGGGACCAGCTCCAGGCTGGGTGATGCTCCCAGGGACTTCCAACCCGTCCCCGCTGAACCTCACCCAGTTGCTTGCGTCTGGTTCTTATAGGATGATCTTGGTTTTTAGATAAAGTGTCACTTTTTTTTTTTCCTCAAAAGCAAAGTCTTGGGGTTGAAGAGGCCGTTGTGGGCAGATGTTGGCTCCCTGCCACCTACAGTGTGCGAAAGTCAAAGAGTTAATTAATGGACAGGGTGGGCAGTGGGGTGCTGGGGGTTTCACATCCTCAGTGTTGTCTGCTGGAGGCAGACTCCAGTGACACGGGGATGAAGGCTGCCTGGTCTGCACCCAGCATCCCCCCCTGACGTGGGTGCCACCCCATTTCTTGCACGCCCAGGTGTGGAAACGCTCCGGTGCCTGGTTCTTCAAGGGTTTGCCCAAGCAAGTCCTGCCCCAGCCGATGCCCGTCGGCAAGAACAAGGGACCCCAAGCCCTGAGCGAGCCCAGCCCATCGGAGCCACCCACCCAGGACCCGAAACTCCCCTCCCGTGCACCCACCCGAGGTAGGTGACAGCAGGTGCTGACCCTGTCCCTCTGTTCAAGGGGCAGGGGTTCCACCAGCGAGGTGCTGGGTCACCTCCCCACTGTCTGCAAGGGCGACCCTTAGCAAAAGGACTCATGTAGCTGCTGCCTTTGTTCTAAATGGTGCAGAAATTTCCCTGTGGAGGCTTCCTCAGGGCTCTCCAGGTCAGGATGGGGTTTGCAGGGACATCCCTGAGCATCCCCAGCCCTGGATGGGGATCTGGGGTGCCCAGCTGGGAGTTTGGGCAATGCCTGGGAATGAACACTGTGATGCAGAAGCCTAGAAAAAAATAAGAATAAATAAGGAAATGTGGGGAAGGAGTGTTGGCACAGCCCCAGGCTGGTGTTGGTGGGATGGGTGGGCTGCAGCTTCACCCCTTCTCGCTCTGTTTGTGCCCTCCAAGGCCAGGCGGATGCTGGGCCCCCGGCCGAGCAGGACTTTGATGGTAAGCACTGGCATTATGCCCTCCCCTGTGCTACTGCCTGGGTGCTGAGCTCCCTCTCTCCCTCCTCCTGTCGCCATGGGTTGTTCCTGCGGGAGCTGGCAGCGGCAAGACCTCTTCTTGCTGCTGCCACCCACCACATGGGGACCGAGTTATTCTGGGGCTTCCTCACCTCCTGCACACGCCTGGGCTGAAATGCTGCAATTTCGAGCAGCTGAGCAGAGTGCTGAGTGCTGAGTAGAATTACCGCCATAGGTGACATTTCCTGATGCTGATTGATGGGTGTTTTTCTAGTTATTTAATGGCAGTCCTTAGAAAACCTCCTGTGGAAACTTTTTAGGAGGCTCATGGGGGATTTGTGCATGTCGGCGAGGGGTGGAGCAGCCGAGCTGCTCTGTTCGTGGTGGGTTTTCCCCACCGAAGCTCCTGGTGCCGGTGCCCTGTGCTCAGCCTTGAGTTAATTTTTACAAATAACCCTCATTTTCACAGTTCAGCATCGGTGTGCCAAGGCAATGAGATTACCTGATCCTCCTCCAGCACCAGCTGCTCCCGCCTGGGCAATGATGAGGCTGGGAGCAGCTCAGTGCCTGCAAACTCTCCTCTTGCTCTCCTCTTCCTCGCTGTGTGGCAAAGGCAGTGAGGGGCTGAGGACACAAATCGCTGTGCCTGATCGTGCCAAGTAATGATCTTGATCTTCCCATAGAGCCGCAGTTGGGGAAACTACTTAATTAAGACTATTTAATCGTGGTGGTCACTGGTGCTGTTACACTTCCTGGCCCAAACCCAGACTGGTTTTATAAAGCCAGCAGCTCGCCTGCACACCAGGGAGGCTTTGCCAGGCTCTGCAGGTCCCTCCTGACCATGGGCATGCTTGTGACATACCTGTGATTTTCCTAAAGTTCCTTTGGAAAAACATTTCTTGCGTTGCTGTTTCTGCACCACGAGGCTCCTGGTTGTGGATGCTCGTTTCCCTTCCTCCCTCCCTCCTCTTCAGCATCATGGCTTTTTCGCCCCCTCTCCTCATCCCCACCTGCAATCTGTTGCGTTTTGCTTTATCCTTGTGCCCAGTGACCCTGAGAGCGCAGCCAAGGATAAACATCCCATTTATGTCACAGCAAAGATTTATCCCTGGCGTCTTCGGCACAAGCCAGGTGAGCACTGAGACCTTTTTCCATCGCATCTGTGGGTTGCAATTCATCACTATGAAGCAACCCCGGCACCCTGGCGTGTGCGGCTGGGATTTATCTGCTGGGACGGATGGATGGAGAGACACAGGCAGCTGTCGCCCTTGTCTTGCTAATAAATGGAAGATGATCAGCAAAAAGAAAATATGATCCCTCTTCCCCAGGCTCCGTGGAGCTGCGATGCCGTTAGGGTTTGACGGGCACTGATGGACGCCTCTGTCCTTGTTTTCCTGTGGGGCTCTCCTATCTCCTGGTGTCCCCATGGTTTGCCGTGTCCTTTGGGCTTTCCCAACCAGCCTGTGCAGGTTGGATGGCGCAGAGAAGCATCTGGGCATGATGCTGCAGTGGCCGTACCCATTCTCATCTTCCTCCCACTGACACCCAGACTGGCCATCACCCAAGCAGCTCTTCTAGGGTCCACCTTTGGGGACAGATGGGTCCTCACTGCTGCCTGTGTCGCTCTCCCCGCAGGCAGCAGCGCAGTGGCAGCTGCCCGGGGGAGCTCCACGGTGCCTGGCCGCAAGCCGGCCGAAGGCAGAGCAGGTCCCTGCGGCAGCGAAAATACCAGTGGGGACACAGACAGCCACGACTACACCACCGAGAGCGGGGTCAGCAGGAGCCCTGGTGAGACCTGCACTTCTGCATGCTTGTGCACACTTGTGAATGCTTCTGTGTGTTTGGGAGGAGAGGGCTGGGGGTGCACAAAGCTGGCAGCTGTACCGGGGTGGTCTCCACTCAACGTGCAGCACTCGTTGGTGCTGAGGGATTTCACATTGCAGAGCGCCAGCGCCTGCTGGTTTATGCTGCTCTGTGGGGTTTGGTGCTGGGGGACTCTGGGGTGTTGGTGGGACTGCGGAGAGTTGTGGAGGGGGATCTCTGATCCCTTCCCTGCTTGTGGGAAGGAGAGGCAGGACCCTGCTGTACTTTTCCCAGCAAAGGTGCATCCTATGACCTATGGAGGGATGTGAATTTGAAAAGCTTCATGTGCAATGTGAGAGCTGCAGGTGAAAAAAGGAGCAGGCTCAGTGCGTGCCAGGCCAATTTGAAGCAGAGATGAAGTGCAACCACGTTGGGACCCCAAATATAAGCATGTTTCATGCTGCTGTGCCGCACGAGGTGCTGCCAAAGAAGCAGGCGTGGGCCAACCCTGCCTGTGGGAGCCGCGTTTCGCTGGCAGGGGCCCAGCTGGGGATGTTGTTTGTATTTCATGAGAATCTGATGTGCTCTGAGCCATTGTAAATTTCTGTTTTCTTTTATTTTTTTGTGAATATTGCTGATTCTCCTCTCTCCTTGCAGGCGTGAAGAGGACCAACTCCCTCCAAGCCTCGCGGCCACCTCCACCAGCCGCTGCCAGTCCAGCTCCTGGTCCAGCAGCACCCGCAGGTAGGATGCGATGGGGATGTGGCCAGGATGCTCCATCCCTGGGGGGGAACATCCCAAAGAGAGACCCCCCTGCTCAGGCCAGTGCTGGGGTGTGAAAGGGACGGAGAGCATCAGTCGGGTGAATACCCCAGTAAAGCTCCATCTGTCCCCAGTGCCACCAGCAGCGGGAAGACCAGGTCCTGGGGCAGCCAGCCGGTTCCCAGAGAGACAAGGTAAAATCCTCCTGCCTCCAAGGGGCTGGGGGGCAGCGGCTGGCGGGGGCTAATGGGGTCCCTCCCGCAGCGAGCCCACCGCTGGGACCCCCAGAGCCGGCCCGCGCCACCGCCAGGGAGGAGCGAGGAGGGGGCTACGCTGTGCCCCCCACCAGAGAGGAGCGGCCAGCTCGGCAGCCCCCCACCGTCCCACAGCCCCCTGCTGTCCCCCCGGCACCGGCTGCCCCACCGCGGCAGCCACCCCAGGAGGAAGAGGAGGAGGATGCCAACAGCTACGACTCTGATGAAGGCAGTATGTATCCGGGGTGCCCAGACGGAGCGTTTTTGTTTGGCTAAGGTGGGATTTTGGGGACGTGGTTGCTGCGGAACTGTCAGCCACACCATAAGGTTGGGGGTCTCTGGCAAGGAGAGCCCACAGCGAACACTGCTTTTATATTTGAACTGCAAATCTTTCTAATTATTACTAATCAGGGTTGGTTAAACACAGTTATTAGCTGGGGTTTTAATGAGGTCTTGTTTCCAACTGTTCCTCCTCTACCTGGCTGGCAGCAACGCTGGGAGCGCTGGAGTTCAGCCTGCTCTACGACCAGGAGAACAGCTCCCTGCACTGCACCCTCATCAAGGCCAAAGTAAGTGGTCTGTCCCCTTTTCCCCTTTTTTTCACTGATTTAAGTCTGGCTGGCTCCCAGCTAGGAAGATCTGTGGGATTCTTCCTCGAGTGAACCTGATTTTTCAGCACATTGTGGTAATCTACGCCTGCTGGGGGCAGAGAACAAGCATGCTCTTGGCTTGATGGAGACATTTTCTCTTGACTGAGTTGCTTTGTGGGTGGCTTGTCCCTCTTCCCTGCCTCTGCTTGAGGAGCATTCATGCCCATGTTTTACTTATTCTCTTTTAGGGCTTAAAACCAATGGACTCAAATGGCCTGGCAGATCCGTATGTCAAGCTGCACCTCTTGCCTGGAGCCAGCAAGGTGAGGCTTTGCCTGGTTTGGGTGCATTTAGGGCTGGAGATGGAACAGAGATTTCTATTTATAGGTTTATTTTATGTGCAGGGGCTTTCTGGTCTTGTGCAGAGTAAATCAAAGTGTCGTGATCTTGGGAAGTGCTTTGATTTCTATTGCTCTCTTGTTTGCTGATCTTTTAATTTTTTTTTTTGTTGTTGTGCACATGTGTTTGTCAAAGACACATGAACAAGTGACAGAGCTCCTCATTTCCCAAGCTGTCACCTCCTTTAGAACCATGAGACCTGTTACCCAAGCCCTGCACAGCCTCACCTGTGCAACTTCTTCTTGTACAAGTGTCCTTGAGTGATTAGACCCCAGACAGTGAAAACAGCTGGGTGGTGACAGCTGTCCTGGCCACAGCAGGTGACAGGGTCCCCAGTGCTGGCATAAAGGTCCATGTTGTTGGGTTGGTGATGCTCACCTGGGTTGATGGCTCACTGGTGCGACGGCATCAGCAGGCAGCGGTGACATCCTGCAGAGTCCTCCATGCCCTGGTCAAACCACCTCTTGTGAGCCACAGATGATGGAGCATCTCATTTAGGCTCTGCCAGGAGCCTAAATTTAGGTGGGGAGGAGTCCAGGGGTGTAATTGCGCTGTGTTTTGCTCTGATGCCACAGTCAAATAAGCTGAGAACGAAGACTCTGCGCAACACCCGTAACCCGGTGTGGAACGAGACCCTGGTGTACCACGGCATCACGGACGAGGACATGCAACGGAAAACCCTCAGGCGAGTAGAGGAGCTGGGGTGTCCCCTGGTGAGATGGGGGCTGGGGGTGTCCTCACACAGAGCATTGCAGCCTTGGGAGGGCAGCAAAGTGCAGGTGGTGATGGAGCATCTGGAAATGCAGAGTTTCTGGTCAAAATCAACATCCTCCAACAAGCATGCTGATTTTGATGGTCCTTTTTAGAAATGAGGGAAAAAAAGGCATTTTAACCCTATAATTTAATATTAAATGATTGGCATTACTGTTATCAGCATGGAGACTTGTGTGTTGCATATCTGTGCATGATATTTGACAGTATTGCAGCAAAACATTTAGATGTCTCTCAAATTTTTGGCATTTCATTCCTACAAGAAACGTCCATGTTTTGATTTCTTGCCCCATCACAGAGCACATATTAAAAATGTTGTTGTTTTTCTGGCAAAAGAGAAGTTCTGTTTTCTAACCGCTTTTGATCAGAGGAGAGCCAGGTGGATGGGAGCTTTGATGGTGCTTTGCTGTGTCCACCTTGCAGGAGTGGATTTGTGCTATGGAGCCAGGTCCTGCTCCAGCCTGGTTGATGTTCACCTTTCTTATTTCCTTCAGGATCTCAGTGTGTGATGAAGACAAATTTGGCCACAATGAGTTTATTGGAGAAACTAGAGTTTCCTTGAAAAAACTCAAAGCAAATCAGAAAAAGAATTTCAACATCTGCTTGGAGAGAGTGATACCGGTGAGTTTATGTGACGTTTCTTTCTACCGTTAATGTTGTGGTTGCCAACAAATGGCGAGTGGTAAGCTTGGAGCTGGAACCAGCCAAGAACTGCAGGTGCCTGACTTCACTGGCATCTTTAGGAGTTAGATTCCAACCCATGATGTGACATTTCAAGGCCAGGAGAGAAAAGCATGGTGGGAATCCAGGGAAAGTGACTCCAGAAGTCACTCATGGCAATCTCTTTTTCCCTTCCCCATCCAAGATGAAGCGTGCCGGAACGACCGGCTCATCCCGTGGGATGGCACTGTATGAAGAGGAGGTAAGAGTCCTTGGAGGATGATATGCTCTGTGCATGCTTCACCTATTATCTCTCATGAACAAGCCCCTTTCCCATGCCCTTCCATGGGGATAGAAGCTTCCCTTGTATCCACCTTGTCCCATCTGCTCTGCAGTTGACCATCTTCCTTGCTCAGCTCTTGTGTTCCCATCTCCTTCTCACTCTCTACAACTCCCTGAAAGGAGGTTGTAGCATGGAGGATGTTGGTCTCTTCTCCCACGTAACAAGTGATTGAACGAGAGGAAATGGCCTCAAGTTGCGCCAGGGGAGGTTGAGGTTGGATCTTGGGAACAATTTCTTCCTGGAAAGAGCTGTCGGGCATTGGAACAGGCTGCCCAGGGCAGTGGTGGAGTCACCATCCCTGAAGGGGTTGAACGGATGCGGAGATGAGATTCTCAGGGACATGGGTTAGTGCCAGAGTTAGATTAATGGTTGAACTCGATGGTCTTGAGGGTCTCTTCCAGACAAAATGATTCTGTGATCTCTGGTGGCTTCCTCTTGCAGGTAGATCGTGGTGGGGACATAGAGGAGCGTGGGAAGATCCTGGTGTCCCTCATGTACAGCACCCAGCAGGGCGGTTTGATCGTCGGCATCGTGCGCTGTGTGCATTTGGCAGCCATGGACGCCAACGGATACTCGGACCCTTTTGTGAAGCTGTAAGTGGGTGCTGGGTGTAGGGTGCTGGGGGGGGAAGAGTATTCAGGATTTTACTAATTTTACATTTGTTTTAAATAATTTTAGAGGATGGGGACCCTGGGTAACCTATTTATTTGCCTTAAATATGTCCAGGTGCTTTTTTCTAGCCCCAAACCTCGCTTTTTTAAGCTTATAACTCGCCCTGTTCTTGCACTTGTGTTTTGAGCTGTTTTCTGTTGCCCCCAGGTGGCTGAAACCTGACATGGGAAAAAAGGCCAAGCACAAGACACAGATCAAGAAGAAAACATTGAATCCCGAGTTTAATGAAGTAAGGCTGAATCTATATTTCTGTATTATTAAATCAACTTAGCTAATTACTGTGTTGTGCAGGAGCGGGGGTGGAAGACAAACTCTCCATTTGTGTATTTTAAATGTCCTCTCACTGGATTTTGAATTCAGGCTGTACAGACAGATAATTTGCAATTCCTTACCTGCCGGGAGTATTTTCCTGGGATGCTGGGGTGATGTGGGTGTTCTCCTTCTGCAGGAGTTCTTCTATGATATCAAACACAGTGACCTGGCCAAGAAGTCACTGGACATTTCTGTCTGGGATTACGACATCGGGAAATCGAATGATTACATTGGTGAGCTGCAAGTCTTGGTGCTTTGGTTTTGATGCCCTATATTTTGCTGGCTGGACAGGAGGGACATGTGGGTCCCCTGCCCTGTGGGGAACCCCAGGTGGGACCACACAGGTTGGTTGGTTGGTTGTGTCAGGTCATCAAATACCCAGCATACTGCCCATCTCCCACATCTCATGGGGTCTTCTGTGCAGCTCAAGTCGTTTCCACCACATTTTAGATCCAGGAGGTGGAGAGGAATGGCCCAAATGTGGGATCTGTCCCCGTAGAAATGGTTTTCTGGAACATCAGCATCATCTCTAAATATGATGTCTCTTCTCCCTCTCTTCCAGGGGGCTGCCAGCTTGGCATTACGGCTAAGGGAGAGCGCTTGAAACACTGGTATGAATGTCTGAAGAACAAGGACAAGAAGATCGAACGCTGGCACACCCTCCAGAACGAGAACCACGTTGCCAGTGATTAAAGGGAGCCGCTGCCCCGTCCTCTGCCAGGCCCCTGTAGATCCCTGATGTCTGTCTTCCAGCACAGCCATGCCCTGCTCCACACCGCTGGTCCCGGGGCAGCAACGCTCCTCTGCCTCCTCTGAGCATCCTCCGCGCCCTCACCTCCACCTGAAAACTAACCCGCATCTTTTCTATTCACTTCCTTTGGTTTGGGGTATTTTTTTTTTTGAAGGGGGAGTGTCATTGAATTATCCTGGTGTGTAATTTTTGCCAAGCAATAGTTATCCTCCGACTGTTCCTCTTTCTCACTAGTCTCACGCGCGCCGTGATAGCCGTCCTGTTGTGTGCGTGATGCTCCGTGTCCCTCCAGCCTCGTCCCATTGCCACCAGCTCGTGGCTCCTTCCTCTCCCAGTGGGACGCGTGGCCATTGGCGCGGCCGTGCTCTGCTCTGGCGTGGGGGGGATCCAGCGCTGGTGTCGGAGCATCGGCCCGTTCTGCTTGTGTGATATCAATACCTCAGTTGCAATAATGAAAAAAAGCTGTTTGGCTTTGGTGTGGGTCGTGAGCGTAGCCTGGTGTCTGTGTTGTCGTGATTAGGCTAAAGACTGCGTCACCGATGTAATCCTGTGAGTCCTGCTTGAGCTTTAGTTTGGTACATTTGAGCAATATTGTGGTACGTCCTTTGCTGAGGAGATCCATCAATGATACAGTAATGATAACGAGAAAGAGAGAGCTGCTCCATGCTCGCGGGGAGACAGAGATTTGAAGTTTGTGTTCGTTTCCAGCCGCCACGTGCGGTTTCTCTTGCCCGAGGTGCTCGCAGGCTCCGTTGCTGTAGGAGGACGCCCGTGTTTCACGCTTGTGACTACCTCCTCTTCACAGCCTGGCCACGCAGGAGTGACGGGCTGAACCCCGAGGATGGTCCCTGGGCCCCCTCAGACGACCCTTTCTGCTGCCAGCCCTTTGCCATACCCCATGCAGGAGGGAAGCCAAGGGAGAAGATATTTCCCACCAACTAGCTGGTGTGTGCAAAGACTGTTGCTTTAAAATACCGCAAATACTGGAATTAGCTGGAACAGTTAGAGGTCTTCCAACTTTGGGTTGTCTTTTCTTTTTTTTTTTTTTTAAATTTCCACAAGAACTGTTGTCTTCAACAACTTGCGCTTTAATGATTGTCTGGCAATGTTTTATTTGTTACCGATAGCAGGAGAGTCACGACGCTCTCAGACTGATCCTGATCAGGTTTGGTACCATTTGCTGTCTCTGGACAAGCTCAAGCATAGTAATGTTGATAGCAGCACTATAAGCACTACTGGAATATATCGTGGGTCAGTTACACGCTGCGCATGTTGTACGAAACCTGAACCCCAGCCCCTTTGGGTCACACTCTTGTCCCACGATATCCCTTGCAACCACTGCTGTAGTCTGCTGGTGTGCTGTCCTGTGCTGTGTTCTCAATTCAGCTGTACCGCAGAGCTCTTTCTTTTGAATTGGATGAGTTATTTTCCTATTCTTGCTATTATTCTTTTTTTAAATTATTTTTTTCCCTCGCCCTTTCCCCTGGAGAATTCGCTCTGACTTGGAGTGAGCATCCCCGTCGGGCTATGATTTCTGCAGTGATGCCCATGTCTCTGTGTGATGGGAACCTCTGCATGCCCAGTGATGCTGCTGCCATGGAGCAGCCCAGCCCCAGCTCAGGGCTGGCACATCCGAGGAGCTCAGTTTTTTTCCTGGGCATTCCTTGTAGCCACCTTGGGCCACAGATGGGGAAAGCAAACCTCAACCAGCCTGGGCATCCTCGTCCATCACCCCAGGCTCAGTCCTGTGACATTGCCATGGGGATAGGAGCTGTTTGGCGCACAATGCGTGAAGAGTGCAATGGGAGAGAATGCTCCAAAACCAGCTTTCCCCTCCCTTTCCTGCAGTTATCAACTCTGCACCAGTAAGTGCAACATCCCAGAGCCCCCGAGCCATGCTGCCCTCAGCACAGGCCATCCAAAGGACCCAGACTGGACCAACCTGGTTCTTCAGGGTCCTTTCCCTCTGTGTCTGGTGCTGCAGAGGTTGTTCAGCTTTAGGATGCTGCGCTCATCCCTTCCAGAGTGATGGACCTGCCTAAAACCCTCTGCATGGCCCTTACCTGTATCTCTTGGAGCAGCAGTTGGGCACAGCGCATTTCTGAGCTGTGCTGGGGAAATGTGTGGCTGGGGATGAAATTACCTTTAAAAAAGAAACAGTAAAAAAAAAAATATCTGAGCAATTCCTTAATTTATTCCAGACCTGCAGCAACCCAGCCTCCTTTGTGTGTGCAGAACAATTAAATTCAGGTTGCCTTTACCTATGTCTTGTATTGACATTCTCTGCTCAGCCTGCTTTTTCTTCAGACAAACGATTCTCAAATCATCTCTTTGCACCCATCAAGTGCAACTTGCCAATTCCCCTCTTGGTATTGTGCAAGCCACAGTTCTCATCTCCATTTGCCACCCTCTTTTGAGTTTTTCTGATGGTAATTTCTGCCCTGAATGACTTTGTTGTAAATAAAGCATGCACATATGGATTGGGAATGGTGCAAAAAAACAAAGCCTCTTCTACTGCTGTTTGCATTCAAACTTGCATGCAGTGATTTTACAGCAAAATATCAGTTTACAACTATTAAGAGAAAAAGAAAATGTTACACAGGAACTAGAAATACTCCAGTCTTCCGCTGCATGCAGCACAACATCCTCTCTTGATGTGGTATCTAATAAAGTGAGACTGTTGGAAAAGAACAAAAAAAAGCCATGGTCTTTTTTTGGCTTGTTTAATTCCCTATGGGAATTCCTGCATGGGCTGGTGGGGGTGGGTGGTTGTCCTGGTGGTGGGGATTTGCGGTGGGTTTGGGAGCGCTGGCAAGTTGTGTTGGCTTCAGGAGGTTGAGGAGGAGTTTGGAGCGGTGGGTGCAGCTGCTTCTCTGTAGGGGGAGGACCCAGCTCGGCTGTCCTGCACCCATGGGGGGTAATGGGGATGACATGAGTGTTAGGGGACAATCTGGGTTAAAATCTTTCATGTACAGGTGAGACATCCATGGGTTCCCCTTTCATGCCTTGTTGAATGCAAACACGTGCTGCTGGGGAAGACTGTGGCACACACAGAGGGGGTTGCTGCTTTGCTCTGGTGCTTCTACATGTCCCCTTGAAAAGCAAACTCACCCAATGGAAAACCAACCTTCTGGTGCCCTTCTTCATGCCCCAGCCTGTCTCCCCAGGTTTTGGGAGAAGAAGCTCTTCCCCCTGTGTGTGTGTAGCTCCTTTTGGAGGACAACACCCCTCTCTGGGTACTGCATCACCTTTTGAAAAAATTGTTGGCATTTTTTAGACTCAATTTCTAGCAGATCATCAGGTGCTGGCCCCAGGGAAGGGCACGCTGGGATGGTGGAGCTCCTGGGATGGCAGCAGATGGTGGTTCCACAGAGGCTGTGGCCCAGTCCTGAGCAGGGGGACACACGTGGGTGGTGGCCTCATCTCTCTGATGACACCCACACCCTCCACATACCTGTGGGGATGGAGCCGAGCCGTGGAGGAAGGCTGCATGGCAGGTCTGGCACCGATGCCCAGAAACCACGATGCATGTCACTGATGCTCCAGGTATAGCACAGGAAGGACAGGCAGGAGGTGCCAGAAGGATGCCCGTGACCAGGGCTGGTTTCCCCCTCAGCACTTTCCATCCTGGTGGTGGGATCCCCTCAGTATCGCCCATCTTGCTGGTTGGACCCCTCAGCCCTTCAGTAGCACCCATTGTGGTGGTGGCCCCCCAAATACAGTCTTCATGCAAAGTGTTGCTGAGCCTCTGTGGATGACAGCTTTCTGTGGGGTGGTGGAGCTGCACCAACAGCACAGGTTTAACCCATGGTTTCCCCAAGGCCAGGCCAGTGGTGGTTCTTCAAGAGAGGTCTGCGGGCAGTTAAAACCCCCTGAGATGTCTATGCTGAGGAGATGCCAGCACAGTGAATCGCAGTTGGCTTGGCAGAGACTTGCACACCAGGGTCCACCTTCCTCCCCTGAGCCACCAGCAGTCACCTGGCCTCATTGTGGAGCAAAAAAGTCAGAATAGCAAATCAGATACCACTTAGACTTGTACATATAAGAGCCAGCAGCAATGACTGGTGTAGAAAATCACCAAGATATTTAAAATTGCTGTATGGTGCTAACTGTAGTTCTGAAAAAACAGTTCCCAGAGATGTCTAGCAGCCTTAAAATTGAGCTTTAACTTCTTTTTATTAGTGTTTTTCAGCATGAGAGCTTCCCATTGATTTTTCCTCTCTACTGCTGCCCAGTGTTGGTGCGGTGAGAGGTCCCAGCCAAGAGGTCCCCATGTATTGGCCACCCGGCTCGGCTGAGCACGACAGCGAGCATCCCCCATATCCCCTGCAATTAAGATGCTGTCTTGATTAATCACAGACAAGGCAGTGCCAGCTGTGGTAGGCTGTGAAGTCCTGAATGGAAAGTGCTTCAAAAGAGAGAAAGAAGCATTTTGAGGAATCCATGGGGATAAGTGAGGGTCCTTTGTTCCCCCTGATTGATATTTCTACTTCCATTTTCTTCTCAGTCTCTCTTAAAAGGAAGCTCTTGGATTGCAAATTATGCTTGATCAGGACGGTTATTTGCATGTTCTGCTTTTGTAGGTAGCTTTACAGTTTTAATTACATCTCAGAACATCTGAATTGTTCTGCTGTTCCAACCGGTTTCCTTGTGTGCTCATTAGATTTAGACTTTTGGTGCAATCAATAGATTCTCATCTCGGGACTGGCCAAGCCAGCCGTGACCAGTAATTTACAGCTCTAGTTGTTCTGAAATCAATACAGATTTGCTGTGCATTGAGAGGGCTGTACAACATGGTGACAGCAGGCACGCCGAGCAGTTGACATGGGAGCAGGTCCCTTGCTGGGCTTGGAGAGTGGACAGGACAATCAGAGAGGAAAAGCTACAGGACCAGTGACCGGCACAGACCTCTCTGGATGAATGAGCATTGGGCTGAAGACATTGACAAAGTTTTGGGCTCCTGCTCCTGTCCTTGAGGAGGAGATGTAAATACAGCATATGGCCAAATGTTTCTTCTCCAAGATGCACGTTGTTCCAAAAGGCCATGGCAGCACCCATTGACCCAACCCATGCCAGCACCCTATGCTGTTCTCTTCTAACCTCTCTCCTTGGGGTGTAATTCATAAAATGGGTGGTTTTGGAGCTCTCACAACATGTCCTGCACAATCCCAGGTGTCAGGAGGGCACTGAAGCTTTCCTGCTGCACTGAGCAGGAGAGAAGCCTTCCATAGCTTTTTCATCTTCAGCGGAAAAAACAAAAAAACAAAGCAAATTTTTGCTATTTAACGTTTCATTTAAAAAATAAAGAAACTCAACTAAAGAAATCCTTCTTCTATCAGCTTTCAAACTCAGCTTTTCAAAAAGCCTGCAGCCAGAAATCTCTTTATCTCGTAGGGCACAGATAACGATGTAATTATGAGCTTGGATCAATGGCTTTCATCCCATCGGTTCTCAGCCTAAAAATAAACTCTCATTCTTTCCCTCAGATGCACAGAGCTGGGGCGAGCATCTCC
Source organism: Patagioenas fasciata (assembly GCF_037038585.1). Taxonomy (NCBI): domain Eukaryota; kingdom Metazoa; phylum Chordata; class Aves; order Columbiformes; family Columbidae; genus Patagioenas; species Patagioenas fasciata. Next base: position 5,305,399 of record NC_092536.1, read on the forward strand.
TCTGGGCTGCTAGCCCAATGCAGAACCATTTGCAAGCCACCATGGGGCTGGAGTCAGTCTGCGGTGGGGTCTGAGGGGGCCACCAAGCCTTTTTCTGTGGGAAATGGAGGTTTTGGCTTGTTTTGTTTCTGCAGGATGACATTGGGTCCCTAGCAGGAGATGCCAGTGAAGATGCCCGAGTGATGCTCACCTGCTCCCAACCACCTCACAGGGCTGCTGCCACATCCCCGCTGAGCCGGTGGCTGCGGTGACATCTCTGTGAAATACAGAGCCACGTTTTAGTGGTTGTGTGAGTTTCGGTGACTTTCTTGAGAAAGGAAAATCCAAAGAATAAGTATCAGCCTTTTTTTTATCACATGCTGAGTAATAGGAATATAACTTATTGCCTCTGGAGAGCGGATGTGGTTGGCAGCGGCCATAAATCCCCAATTCTGATAGATGCTGCTTGCGCTTTGACCAAAGGAAAGGATGTACAGGCAAACAGCAAGCATGATTGGGACAGGGAGTGGAGTATTTTGATTAATCTGAATATTAACTGGGCATAATTCTGATTTTCTTGTACAAGCAGAGGTGGATGTGCTTCCAGCTGACAGTGCTGGCATAGCAACAGCACTAACTGGTGCCGCTGGTCTGGGAGGGGTATTCTGGCACATGGGAACTGGATTGATGCCGGGCTCAACCACAATTAAACTGTGTAACTGTTAATTGCACACCCAGCCCACTTGCTCATGCTGGACAACATCACCCAGTTGGGAGGGGAAAGTGGAATTTAATTAGGAACATGTATGGTGGGATGCAGCCCAGGGGGACAGCCAGGTGTTAGAGGTGGGGTGCTGGGTACTAGCCCCTGTAGTGATGCTCAAAATGAGGCCATCACTTTTAACTCATCTTTCCTAAAAGCATCCACCTGCCAAGGTTGAGCTGAGCTTGTCTCTACCTTGGTGACACCTCCATTAATCCAATCAGTGCAGATTCATTAATTAATTAGGATTAAAATGGATGGTTGCAAGTGGGCCCGGCTTGGCAGAAAGCAAGCAAGAAAACAAAAAAAAAACAAAAAAAAGGGAAAATTCTGTCCGTGAAGCTTTTGCAAGGCTCAAATTGCTGCTTTGGCCCCTGGTCCCTGCGGGGGTGGGCAGGGGCTCCCTGTTGTGCTGATACAACCCGTCATGTCATGGAGCTGCGCGGAGGCAGAACTGGAAAATTGGCTTTTACTGTGATCCAGGTGGAGCTAATATAAGCTGAGAACAGTTTATTGCAGGAAGTGGGCCTGGTGGGGAAGGGGATGGGAGCTGAGAAGCAGTGTGGTGTCATGGAAGCTTCACCAGGGTGTCACCGCTACAGAGGGTCATGCAAACCCATTTTTGCATCCTCACCCCATGAGGTAGGTGACATGCAGAGGGCACATGTTGGGTACATTTTGGGGATGCTGGACAATGAATCAAAGCCCCTCACCTAATCGCGATGCCCTGGGCAGATGGAGCAGCAGGAGCCCAGCACCTGCCTTCAGAGCTGAATTAAGTAGCTGGAGCCAAGCTGGAAGCTGAAGTCATGGGCTCTTAAAGAGCTGAGCAGGTTCTCTGAATCCATTAGGGTTGCAGAGATAACTGATTTCTCAGCTTTTGTGGAATCACTGTGGGGAAAAAAAAATCTCAACAAACTAGCTCCTTCCAAAAACTGTCAAAGCAAAAAAGACTCATCTTGATCAGGTCAAAACTGGAAAACAGAAGTGCTGGCACACAAAAAGGTTTTTTTTAAAAAATACTGTTGGCTCAGAGAGAATTACCATTGAAGAGAAGCATTCAGGGATTTGTAAACAGAATGGGCTGAATTTGAGTAAGAAGGAGCCTCAGAAATTCGCGGGTGTCTCTAACACTCCTCTTTGATCCCAGACAGAGGGTCAGCCTTACTAATTCAAGGCCAGATAGGCAGAGCTGAATTCGATTGTTATCTACCTGCTAAGAGCCCTGCCATGGAAACCCGGGGCCAAGATCTCAAGAGCCTCAGTAAATCAGGGTTTTATTCAGCCTGCCAACAAAGAGCATTTTCCTTTTAAAATCCAAATTATTAAGATATGCATGACTCTGTCTCAGCTGGGAAAGGCGGTTGGGATCTCCAGGGGCAAAATTCAGCCTGTCCCAGCCATGTGCCTTATCTCCAAAGCTCTGCCTGTCCCCAAGGACAGGGTGTTAATGAACGGTGTTAATGAACACTCAGGTTTGCCCTCACCTTGCTGGAGCTCATGCACAGGCATCGCTTTCATCCCTCACTGTTTGCTACTCTGGGGGTGTTTTTAATGGCCTGGCCTTGCAAATTTGCTCTGATCAAGTAGCTGGGAAGTTTTCCAGTGAAACAAACCTTTTGGGACAACTAGGGAGGAAAACTAGGCAGGGAAGCCTGCCTTACTGAAAGCTATTCTGCCAGGCCAGAGGAAAACAGGTCAAAACATGTTACAGATACTGAATATATAGTATTTATACATGAGGCACCTGTGCATGTGACCCGCATGCACAGCAGAAAGAGCTCACCATGCTCTGGGTGTCCTTCCTCAGCCTTCCTCTTCCTCGCCCTCTCCCTTTTTGCTGCCTGGACACGAGGAACCGAAATCTGGAGCCCCAGTTTTGCTCTTGGGTGAAGGGCTTGAGCAGAACTGTCTGGAACAATGTCTGGGACAAAAAGGAACAACACAACAGCAGCTTTTTAATAGTAGTGAAAACAGAGCCAAGCATGAATAATTCAGAGAGACAGGAGCTCAAGGTTTTGCATGCGGTGGGCAAACAGTTGGGTTTTTATAGCTGCATTTGCTCAAAGCAGCAGGAGGATGCAAAAGGGGCTTGCAGGGGTCCTGTGGGCTGGACCACCCAAATGATGTTTCTTCCTCCCCACCTGGAGAAATACCCTCCTCCTGGCCAGAGAAACACACATTAACTCCTGAACAACCAGTGCTCTCCCCATCGTTAATCATCTTGACCCATGGACTCTCTGGGCTGCACCCATGGACAGTTTGGGCTGCACCCATGCTGGGTGAAGCTCTCATTAGAAAGCAGAAGCAAAGTATGTTCGCCTTCTGCCAAATTAAAAGCCCAGAAAAAGGGAAAACAAAGCCCAGAAAGTCCCTGGTGCCAGGGTGCAGAGCTCTGGTGCTGAGCCGGCAGGCACAGGTAACACGTCTCAGTGCACGTGAAGCTAATGCTGTGCCAGAGCAGCTCTCCCACAGATATAACATTATCGATCGCTTTTGTTTTACAAGCGACGTCAATGTGATAATATTTGGCAGCAACATTAACATTGAAATATGAGCTGCACTTGGGCCTTTTTATATTTAATCGTTTGAAAAACGGCAGGGGGGCGGCGTTTGTGCCCTGGCGATCCACATACCTGTCGGATGGTGCCGCCGGGGAGATGCTGAGCAACAGGCAGGGGACCTGCACGGTGCCGGGGGGACACTGCAGTCACCCCACAGCCTGTGTGCTGTGGGGACACTGTTGGTCACCCCACACCTTCCCAGTTCCCACATCTCAGTCCTGCAGCAGCCATGGGGTGAACAAGTCTGGTGCAATGTTTATTCATCTCAGTTTATCTCCCGAATCTGCTTTTCCTAATCAACTCAAAACACTTGTTAACGTCCTACGTAGGATGCTGAGGAGAAAGGCGGTGTGGAAAACGAGGTGGAGTGCACTGACATTTAATTCAGATAAGGAATTATGCTGAAATAGAGTTAAAAATTACTGCCCCGGTGCCAACTAGCTGCAGCCAAGAGTATGGGAGAGCCACGGTTGGGAGATGATGGTTTGACCCTGGGGTGGGGGGAAAACCCATCACTCTGCTTTAGCTCATGGACAGGTCAGTCCTTGCCTGGATGGGAATGTGGTGACCTAAAACTGCACCTCCTTAAGGGCCGATGAGTTCGTGAAAGGGAGGAAGGCATCCATCTACACTTTTTTTTAAAGAATTAATGTGGAAAGGGGCATTTTTAAACATGGCAACTTATGTGTTTTTTCCTCAGCGTGGGAAGGGACGCTCTTAAACACAGCAATTTATTTATGCCTTTTTTCCCCCCAATATTTTTATTTATATTTTTCAGACAAATACTTCTCAGGGCAAGGCAGGAGTGGTGCCCTGGATCTCTTCCTGCTGAGATCATGACAGCAGCATCCAGCCAACAAGGCTGGGGTTTCTCCTGCGTTTTTCTGGTACCATGGACCAACTCAGAGGCTGAGGACCGGGATGCATCCCAGGGACTGGTAGGTATATTGAGGACCAGGATGTGTCCCAGCCCTGCACGGCACAGAGAGGGCGGGCGGCAGGGCTCTGCTGAGGGGTCTCACCCAGGGAACAGCTTCCTGACACAGCCAAGCTCTCAGTCCTGCTCCTGAGTCCTTGTTTGCTCCATCAGCAAATGGACCTTGCTTGAGCTGAATAATTCAGGCTCTGCAGCGGCTGCTGGTCCCGCCAGGCATGCAGCATCACCGGAGAATGCCAGTGAGGCCAGTGCTGCAGAATAGCAACAACAGCGGCGTTTTGGCCCAGAAAGCAAAAAACTGGATCTTTCCCCCCGCTCCCAGTCAATGCCATCCTGACCCCCAGGGCATGTCCCCTTCCCAGAAGAGCCAAACTGCATTTTGAAGCCAAGCTGCACAGTCCAGGTGCTGGCACAGAAATCTGCTCCTGGCTGCCTATGGTGAGATGCAATTGATGTCATGGCCTCAGGGACGTGAGCGATGACACGAGGTGGTTTCAGGACAAGGAGCACCCTGGGAGCCAGTGGGCAAGTAGACCTTGTCCCCAGGTCCTGGTCACTGCAGTCCAAGAGTTGCCCCTGATGCTGGAGGACATCCAGGGATTCTGCTCCATTTTCTGGATGAACAGGGCTGTGGACGAAATAATTTGCTGAGAATCATTAACCTAATGTTGGAGGCTTTTGATAAACGGCTTCGCTTGCCTGTGGGGAAAAACGGGCTTAATAATGGCACAGGAAGAGACACAAAAAGAGGAAGTGGAAGGAGCTGTGGTGGGTTTGGGGGGGCAGCGTATCTCAGCCCCATCGCACCCCTCTGCCCCATCTGGGAGATGGGAGAGGAGCAGGAATGTGGTTTGAACACCAGAATCCTGCCCAGACGAGGGATTCATGAATAAAAACCCAGGAACGCGTCCCAGTGCTGCACCGGGGCCAAAGGGGAAACTAAAAAGCAGCTTCAGGACCACAAATATAGGAGCTTGGGGAAAGTTTTCTGCCAAAGAAAGCACACAGAAAGGTGTTTTTGGCAGAGCTCAGTGGTTTTCTCAGGCAGGTTTTCACTCGTATGCACCTGAGATGGGGAATCAGCACCGAGCAGAAGGAAGTTTGGGGAGAAATATTCCCAGTTCTGTACAGAAATTGTGCCAGACAAGCAAGTTGTAACAAGAAGCTATGAACAGGTAAAGAGAAATGCCACTGGCTCTCATCTTTATATCTTTTTGCAATTTTTATGTCTTTTTGCATTTTTTATGTCTGAATTGGAATTAACTTTTGAGCTGGAAAAGTGCTAACCGCTAATAATGAAGCCCAAAATGCATCGGTCTCAACGTTAGGTGTCACCCACACTCCCCCATTCAGTCCCCAGCCCTATTATTTTAAATTGATGCAATTATTCATCTTACAGAGTAATACATTTTTTGTTCTCTGGTGCCCAGCAGACCTTAAAGCAGAACAAATGCTTTAATAAAATCGAGATGGTGCTTCCTGGAAGCCAGAGCACTGGGTTATTAAGAAGAGGAGCAGGTTTGGGAATCTTTAATAAATTATTGCTTAATAGTTCTTTCTTGCAACATATCTATATGATTAGTAAATGTTTTCTGTTCACTGATTAACTTTGTTTATTTCTTAATCAGGTTTAGCACTGTCTGTCTCGTGGTTATGAAATAATTGTTTGATTAATGTGCCTGAATTTACATGTTCATTAAGCCCCCTGAATCAGTTCTGTACCAATTAGCCACGCCGTAACATGCAGATCTGGGACATTAGAGTGACAATCTTACCCCATTAAGTAATAACTGTTATATTGATTGGTGATAATGGAGCAGAGGCAGTAAATTCATGTTCGTTTGGCTGAGTTACAGCAT